>NW_027185720.1:6046212-6096607 GCF_028583685.1 Petaurus breviceps papuanus | reverse complement strand
ATATATTGTTTTTTTCTCTGGTTCAATTCAATTTGATAAACATTTATTAAGCACCTACTGTGTGCCATATATAATACTAAGCACTGGGGACACAAAAGAAGCAAAAGACAGTGCTTGCCCTCAAGGAGCTTACAGTCTAATGGGGGGAGGTCTACATGCAAACAAATATATGCGAAGTAAGTGAAATAAAGGATAAATAAGAAATAATTACTATGTAGAAGGTATCAGAATTAAGAGGATCAGGGAAGTCTTCCTGTAGAAGATAGGATTTTAGCTGGGACTTAAAGGAAACCAGGGAGGTCAGTAGTTGGAGTGGAGGAGGGAGAGAATTTTATGCATGGAGGACAGCCAGAGAGAATGCCTGAAGCCTATGGAGTATCCTGCTTGTAGAACAGCCAGGAGGCCATTGTCACTGGATCGAAAAGTACATGTTGGGGAGTAAGGTGCAAGAAGCCTAAAAAGATAGAAGGGGTCTAGATTATGAAGGGCATTGAAAAAAATAAACATTTTTGCATTTGCTCCTGAAGGCAGTAGGAATCCACTAGGGCTTGTGTGTGTGTGTGTGTGTGTGTGTGTGTGTGTGTGTGTGTGTGTGTGTGATGATCAGATCTACATTTTAGGAAAATCACTTTTAGTGGTTGAATGGAAAACGCATTGGAGTGGGGAGAAACTTGAAACAGCAGATCCATCAACAGACTGTTGCAAAAATCAAGGTATGAGCCTGCATCATATTGGTGGCAATGTCAGAGGAGAGAAGGAGGCATATTTAAGAGATAATGCAAAGCTAAAATTGGCAGGCCATGACAGCAGATTTTATGTGGGGTTGAGAGGTAGTGAGGAATACAGGATGTATCCGAGGTTTAAAGCTTGAGGGACTAAGAGGATGGTGTTGCCCTCTACAGTAAATAAAGAACGTAGGAAGAGGGAAGAGATTAGGGTGAAAGCCAATGAATTCTGCTTGGAAAATGTTGAGTTTAAGATGTCTACTAGGTATGCAGTTTGAGATATCTGTAAATCACTCAGAGATGGGGGTTTGGAGGTTATCAGAGAGATTGGGGCAGGAGAAGTAGAGATGGTAATTAAATCCATGGGAGCTGATGAGATTGCCAAGTGAGGTAGCATAGAAGGGGATGAGGAGGAGGGCCCAGGACAGAACCTTGAGGGATATCAACTCTTAGAGGGCACAATCTAAAAGATGACTCAGCAAAGGAGACCAAGAAGGGGCAGTCAGGTAACCTAAGGAGTGGTGTCCCAAAAACCTATAGAGAAGAGAATATCAAGGAAAATACAGAAGAGAGGTCAAAGGTAATGAGGACTGAGAAGAGGATAGAGCAACTAAGAGATCATTAATAACTTTAGAGAGACCTATTTCAGTGGAATAATATTGGGTTGGAAGTCAGATTGTAAAGGGTTAAGAAGAGAAGGAGAGGAGAGACCTATTTTAAAGCTCTTTTTGAGGAATCCAGCTACAAAATGCAGAAGAGATAAAGGATGATAAATTGTATTTTCTCTTTTGTTCTCTAAAAGAACAATGACATCAGGGAGATGATACGACTCGAAGTTGACTTGGATTTAAGTGAGGTAGGGCTGTGCAAAGACACCAGCCTCACTTTCTCCTTCAGAGCCATCTGGGTCCAGGGGCCAGATATTCATCAGGACGACTGGAGATGGCCCAGGATGCAATGGGACATCCTGGCCCTTTTAGACTAAGGTCTTTTCAGGATGATAAATACCAGGTGTCAAAAGATCAAGTGAGATTTGTTTGTTTTTTTTCCTGAATAGGGTAGCCATGGGCATATTCGTAGGCAGTAGTAAAAAGGCTGCTAGAGATCAAGAGACTGAAAATGAGTGAATGAGTGGGGATGACAGAAGGGCAGTCTGTTGGGAGAGATGAGATGGAATGGGATCCATGTAGAGAGGTTAGTCTTGGTACAGAGTAAGGCCACTTCATCTTGTGAAACAGCAAGTGTCACACAGAGTCACACAGTTAGTCTCCAAGACTGGATCTGAACTCTCTTTTTCCTGACTCCAAGCACTTCCCTATTTCTCTCTGTCACCATTAAACATTTACATTGTGCGAAGACTGTATTGAGTACTGCAACTGTAAACAGAAAAATCAAGACACTCCTGCTCTCAGGGAGTTTCCTAACAGGAAGGAGACAGAATATAAAAAATGTTCAGCTGTAGAGCAGTTGGAAAAGCCTGGAAGTTCTACAGGTACTTAGTGGGGGTCAGTGGCAAGTCCCAAGCATCCTTATGTTATAGGATAATGTTACAGGCATAGCAAATATCTGCTGGATGTCATCATGCTATTAAACAGCGTGTGTGTGTGTGTGTGTGTGTGTGTGTATTTTGGATAAATCTGAAGAAGGCAACCTGGTACAATGTGAAGGTTCACGTATTTGGACTCAGAGCACCTGGGCTTTATATTTAATAGTCATATAACCTTGAACTTTAGTTTTCTAAACTATAAATTGAGGGAGTTGTATTAGGTTGACCTCAAAGATGCCTTATGTCACCAAGTCAATGATCACAAAGTCTTGCCCAGCATTGAATAGTCTTTGGTATTTAATAAGTGACCATCTCTTGTTTATCTCCACTGAGACATGAGCATCCAATACAGTGGTGAAAGCAATCATTTTCCCTGGAAACTTATGGGATCCACATTGTAAATGATATTAAGTTTTGTCACATATATAATGGAAAAATTGAATTATGAGTATAAGGAGTCTAAGATATTATCCATCTAATTATTTGATTACCTAGTTAAAATAAAATCATATTATCTGATGAGGATTTTCCTTTACTAAATACCATCCAACAGTAGATAAACTTCCCTTTATCCAACAAGAGACAACTGATCATCCTATGCTTTGTTATTTATTAAAGACTGGCAGGAACTCTTGGAATCTGATCTAAGGAGAACTACATCACAATCAAAGAAAAGTAATGTCTGTCTCGAACAATTTTCAAATTCATGCATTGAAGTTCTGTTTAAATTTACATTTAATGGATAATCATCTATTATTTTAATGAAATTCACAAGATCACAGATGTCATCTTGTCCAACTCATACCTAAACAAAGATCTCCTTGAAATAATTTTTATAATAATCCAGTATTTTCTTGACCTTTTAAAAATCTTGTGTTTTCAAGATTATGCTACTTGAACAAGGATCCCTAGACCTGTGTGACATTCAAATACATTCATGAAAATTCCAACATATTTTCATTTGGTGATATGTGCCAATGCCTCTGTTAAAGCTAAGCATTTTACTTAAACAATCACCTTTGACCACAGAATTAACATCGAGATTTTGATGAATTATTTTCCTGCTTTATCCTATAGCCATTAACAGTTGTTCAGATTTGACTTGAGTATTCAATTACAAGTGTGTTCCTGATCTCATCATTGGGGGGTCCTCCAATAAGTACATAGGTTGTTATTTCAAATTCTTTTTCATCATTAACTCTTTCATTTTGGATTATACATTTTAAAAATGCCACCCTTAACACACTTCCTTCTCTATAGTTCCTTGTCTGCAATGTCTGCTTATGCCAACTTTTGCCTCTTCTTTGCCCTTTTGGTGAACTTTAACTTCACCAGCTCTCTAGAAATTATAGCATTCTATGATTCACAACCATACCACAAAACCAGAAGAGTATTTGCATTATAAAGATTGGCCTTTGTTCCAGAGCAGATTTGGTGAAAGTCACTAAAAGAATTTTTCAGTTTTCTAAAAGCAACCCTGTCTTCTCTCTTCTTTCTGTTCAACTTTATATCCAGTTCCTATGTAAATGACAGCTGCCTATCTACCTACCTGTTTCGGTCCCCTTTCCTCTCCTCCCCTTCTTTCCCCTCCTCTCCTGTCCTCCCTTCTTCTCTTCTCCTCCCCTCCTCTCCCCTTCTCTCCCCTTCCCTCTTTTCCCCTCCCTCCTCCCTCCCCTTCCCTTCACTCCTCTCCTCTTCTTTCCTCCCTCAATCTATCTATTGATGTAAATTCTCCTTAGATTGTCCAGTCTACTGTATGTAATAACCTAGACAAAGGCCCATTGGTTCCTTCCAGCTCTACACCTATGTAAAATGCTTCATAGACCTTAAGTGGGTACCTGCTTTTTCTATATGTGACTAGTTAGATAATCCTTGATGAAGCAATTAGAAGGCAATAGGCAGGCTTTTGCAAATGATACTGAACCATCATATAATTGACTGAAAGATGATAAAATACATGTATTGTTTGTTGACTAATAAATATTTTTTTTTTGGTGGAGCAAAATACTGCCTTTGATGTAGTAAAGACATCTTCCATTAAAGGGTCTTTTATGAATACTCAGTATTATCTGAATCCTTGAAAGGTACAACAGCAGAAATAATCCTCATCCATGACCCTATTTCTTATCATTTACATAATGGATAGAGACTGAACTTGTGATTTCACTGATGTAGGAAACTCCTCAGTAAGGAACTCCCTTTACCAAGGCAAGTCTACACCTTCTCTACAATTTAAACTCTTAGATAGTTAAACAGGGAATTGAGAAATTTTTAAAAATATATTTTATTTTCCCCAATTAAATGTTAAAACAAATTTTAACCTTTTTTTGTTTTGAGTTTCAAATTCTATCCCTCCCTTCCTCTCCTCCCTCCTCCCTGAGATGATAAACAAACAGATATAGGTTATACATGTGAAATCATGTAAAACAGGAAATTGAGAAGTTAAGTGACTTGTCCAGGGTCACACAGTATGTATGCCTCAAAGATGGGACCTGAGCCTAGGAGTTCTGGCTATGAGGTAGCTTTATATACACGGTGATACCCTGCCTTTCATCAAGTGAAGCATTGAATAGGGAGACATATGCTTGCCAAAGGTGCTCACCATTGTCTTGGAGGAATTCTAGCTCAAGCCTGCATCAAAGAGAGATTCCTAGGAGCTGGTGAGGTCTCCAAATGATCCATTTTGCAGGTGACATTGTGTGCTGATCGCTGCAAGCCCCAGAACATAGTAGAGCTTCCTGAATCATATCCATAATCACTCGGTTTTTTCTTCTTTTGTTATTCAACCCATCTCAGATTCTTCCACCCCACTCTGATCTGTTTGCATCAGTGTTTTCCAGAAGCAAGTGCCCGTGTGAATTTCCTTGAAGTCATACTTCATCAGGGCTTATTTGTCAATACTAGTTATGATTACTTCATCTAAGATTAAATCTCGGTGCCTCTGAAAGTCTTGTATCGTATTGTGTTCTGCTACTTACAGAATAGTTGGACCTCAAACCTCTTGGGATTCATGAGTTGTTGTCTGATAGGTTTGGTCTGTAGAACTCATAATTCTCTAGGAAGTGAGTCTGACTCAGACTAGTGGCTTTATAGTTTGTGTTTGATATTGGACCAAAGTGAGATACAGACTTAACAAAATGAGATATCACTGTAGCAAGAGAAGGTATTCAACAAGGCAAAGCACATTCAGAAAGGATAGACATTGAAAACACTTTGAATTAATTCAGTTTAGTGAAGTTTCCCTTCCTGAGAAGGAAAATGCAGGGATTGGATTCAATGGTCTATAAGGACCCTTCTAGCTCTAAACAAATGTAAGAATCTAAATTTGTGCATACGCACACACACATACACCACACATATGTATGTAAACACATTCACCTTCATAGATACATATATATAAAGAGAGAGACAGAGAGAGAAACAAAGAGAGAGGCAGAGAGAGTCTTGGGTCTATGCTCTCTGTATACATATACATATACACATATATCTGTATCCATTTATTTCTATACACACATATATGCATACACACATACACGAACATGTCCAAGATTCCATGTTGGGTACAAAGTCAGGCCTAAATATTACATTTTAGGCTGCAGTTTATTCCACGTTTGGTGACTCACTGATGTCATGTTCACTGTTGGATGTTTGGACTCAGTCATCTGTTTTTCTGTTCCACATTTTGTTTTGTTTTGGCTTGATTTCATTGAGGTAGCAGAATTCAGAGACAGCTTTCAGCTTGATGCCATCCGAAACTTTTAATTGGTATAAAGAGCTCCTGGATGAATAATTCCCTCTACCAATGCAGGTTAGCATTTTCTCTGCTACCAGAAAGAGTTCTGCTATGATTTTTTGGGTATATATCAGACCTTATATTTTTCTTTTTGATTTTTCTGGGATATATCTCTAATAGTGAGTGGTTTTGCTGGGTCAAACCATTGGGACAGTTTAGTCACTTTTCTTGGACATTTCTGAGTTGAAATATAGAATGATTTACAATTCTGCCAAGAGGGCATACATGTGTCTGTTTTCCAACAATCTCTCAAACTTTGACTATTGACTTTTTTTTATCTTTATCAATTTTCAGTGTGTGCAGTGAAACCTTAGTATTAACTCTTAGTTCTTTTTACTGTTAATGATTTGGATCATGTTTTCATGTGGTCATTTATAGTTTGAAATTCTTCTGAAAAACATTTGCAGAAATATTACAGGACTTGGCTCGTAATAGTCATAGAACTTCCTCCTTTGCTTTCCTTTCATTCCTGGCTCTAGGACTGCCCATAAATGTCTGAGTTGCTTGACTTCTAACATTTGAGAATCAAGTGAGAGTCAATAACTTTCATCTTTCTAGTGAGATAAAAGATAACTATGTTTCATGCTTTGCCTTAGCACTGCCATTTGACCTTCAGATGCATCCAAGGATGCCTGAGCCTTGATCCACCCTGCCCTTTCCCCTTAGAAATTCCAGAACCTTCTGTTTGTCTTGTAAACACACTTCTTTTTAATGTGTTGTTTCTGACTATTAGAGTGTGAACTTCTTGAGAATAGAAGCTGTCTTGGTTTTTCTATTTGCATCCTGAGCTTGGCACAATGCTTTGCACATAGTAAGAGCTTAATAAATGTTTTTAATTCACTCATTCTTTTTTTTTAAGCAATAGGGGTTAAGTAACTTGCTCAAGGTTACACGGCCAGTTATTTCTGGGTGTGGTGCTAAGTATCTAAGCCCGGATTTGATCCAGGTCATCCCAACACTGGAGCTGGTGCTCTTACTTGCTGAGCCACCTGGCTGCCCCTAAGCAATTGGGGTTAAGTAACTTGCTCAAGGTTACACGGCCAGGTGTTTCTGGGTGGGTGCTAAGTGTTGCAGCCCAGATTCAATCCCTGGGTCATCCCGACACTGGAGCCAGTGTTCTTACTTGCTGTGCTACCTGGCCACCCCCATTCACTCATTCTTAAAACAAATCATTGATTGTTCTCAAAAAAATTTCTAAGAGATGTTCATGATCCAGGTTTGTAAGTAATCAGCTTTCCTTCCAGGGTGAAAGTCTATGTCTATGTCTGTCTATGCCTATTTCTATGTCCATGTCTGTGTCTCTATCTATTTCTTCATCTGTACCTATATTATCTATCTATCTATCTGTTTGTCCCCTCTTTTTCTTCTCTCATTTATAAAACCATGTGGAGGGTATACTTGAGATTTATATGAATCTGGTCCTGATGTATAGTTTTAACTAGAGAGAATTTTTTTCTGAAAAAAAGATTCAAGGACTTTAGAAGACAGTAAATTAAATATGAACCAATAGTGTGACACAGATGCTACAAAAGCAAATAAAAATCGGGGGTTTATTAATAGAAGTATATTGTCAAGATCATGGGATTTAATGATCTTATTATATTATCTGTGCTAGTTAAATTACATTGTGAATACTATATCCAATTTGGGGCTTTGAATCTTTTAATTTTTTTTATTTAAGCAATTGGGGTTAAGTAACTTGCTCAAGGTTACACGGCCAGTTATTTCTGGGTGTGGTGCTAAGTGTCAGAGCCCGGATTTGATCCCAGGTCATCCCAACTCTGGGGCCGGAGCTCTTACTCACTGAGCCACCTGGCCACCCCTAAGCAATTGGGGTTAAGTAACTTGCTCAAGGTTACACAGCCAGGTGTTTCTGGGTGGGTGCTAAGTGTCTGAGCCCAGATTCGATCCAAGGTCATCCCGACTCTGGGGCTGGTGCTCTTACTTGCTGTGCTACCTGGCCGCCCCTAGGACCTTGAATCTTAAGGGGGAAAAAATGACAAACTAAAGTATGTCCAGAGAAGAGCAAGCAGGATAGATCTAGAAACAGCCTTAGAAAGGAACTGTTGAAGGAATAAGGGATCCTAAGGTCCTAGTTTTCAAGAGAAAAGGGAATGTAGAGATGTTCAAATCCAACCCTCCCATTTTATAGTTGAAGAAACTGAGATTCAGAAAGTTTCAGTGATTTGTCTAGGGTCACATCTCTAGTAAGTGTGTGAGGTAGGATTTAAGCTTTGGTCTCTATTACTCTGTTTCTAGTGTTCTATTCATTGTGCTATCCAGCTGCCTGGAGAAAAAGAAGAAAACATGTGAGCTGTAACTATTTGAAAGACTGACCTGTAGGAAAATGTAGACCCCTATATTACCCCACAGAAAAAAGTGGTAATAATGGAAATAAGCATTTATATGGAAACTCCTGTGTTCCAGGCGCTGTCCCAAGTGCTTTACAAACATTCTGTCATTTACTGCTCACAATAACTATGAAATTCTTCTTATAGCCAAAGAAATGGAGGCAAATAGAGGTTAAGTGACTTGTCCAAGGTCCCACAGTTAGTAAGTTTCTGAGGCTGGATTTGAATTTAGGTCTTCCTGACTCCAAGCAAAACACTTTATCCCACTAAAACTAATGAATGAAAGTTTGAGAGGATCAGATTTAATCTTGAATTAAGGAATACACATCCACTAATAAGAATTGCCCTATAATGGAATACACCCCCCCCCCCCCCCCCCCATGAAGCAGTGAGTTTCCTGTCATTTAAACTTAAGCACAGGTTAAGTGACCACCTTCCTTGGATGTTTTAAAAAGGATTCATGAATTACAGGAAAGGATGTATTAGATCACAAATGTCAGTCACCTGGCCTGTAGGCTGTATATGACTCATAATACTCTTGAATGTGGCCTGAACCAGATTAAAATACAAGTGGGAAGTATTTCACAAAATAAATAAAATACAATTAGACATATCTAATGTTAATATGTGGCCTTCTAAATCAATATGTAACCTACAGGGTTCTTTATCTGTGACTTAATGGCCCCTGTTCCTATTTTGAAGTTTGACTCTAGTTGACTAGATAATTTCAGAGGAAATAGATCCTGACCTAGACCTTTCACTTGGGAGAATAATATAATATTGTACACATATACATATTATCCATAGTGTCTAAAACAGCACTGGGGTCAGAAGTCCTGAGTTTGAATCCTGGCTCATCCACATATTCCCTGTGGGACTTTGGAGCAAGTTCACTGGGCCTCACTTTCCTTCTGTGCAAAATGGCAGAACTGGACTAGATTATTTTATTGCCTTTTCTAACTCTGTATTTTGTGACCTGATCATCAACTTTCACATTCTCAGTTTTTCATCTGGTGTTCCCAGAATTTTAGCACAATATAATTTTGAATTCTTATGACTAGTGATTTTTTCAAGTTCCCATAGCAGTTATATCATTATAGAAAACTGTTAGACAGGGGGGCGGAGTCAAGATGGCAGAGTAGAAGCAGGACCTCCCCGCTGCTCCAGCTTCCACCTTCCCCAATCCATGTAAAAGGGGACTCTGAACAAACTTTGGAGCTGCAGAACCCACAAAATGACACAGAGAGGCTAACCTCCTGATGAGGACAGCCTGGCAGGCCAGCAGGAATCAGCCAGCACAGTGCTCTCGGAGCCAAGCCCAGTCCCATGCCAAGGCTTTAGCCCCAGGGTGGGCCTGACTCCACATCAGCAGCAGCTGCGGCCCATTTACAGATTTATCAACTGATAGATGCGAAGGACAAAGTGAGAGGTCAGTGCAGTCTGGACTTTGGGACCCAGTAAGTGGGAGTGCATGGCTTTTGCCCCCAGGGTGAGAAGCCAGCACAGCCAGCCAGCACCACTTGGCAGCTTCAGCTCCTGGCTTGCAGAGTGTAGGGGGACCAAACACTAGTCTGAGGGGTAATCACTCTTGCTTTAACCTTCTTGGATCTGGATTGCAGTCTAGGGTGGAGGTCCTGGAGCATGTGTCCAGCTTGCTAGAGCATGTGGAGACCTCAGAGACGGCACCCATCTAATAACTCCAGCAGCTGAGAAAACCCCAGCATTTGGGACGAAAGCTCCCCTGTCTGGTGGCAGAGTCCTACCGTGGCAAAAAGCCCAGGGGTCAAGTGACTGAGGGGCGACATGACCAGGCAAAGGAAACAAAGCAGACAGAAGAGTCCAACATTAGATTCCTATTTTGGGGACAAAAAGGAGCAAAGCATGGAACAGAAGGAATAGAACAAAGTCAGAACTCCTGCACCAAAAGCTTCAAAGGAAAATACGAGCCGGTTACAGGCCATAGAGGACCTTAAGCAGATAAGAGAAGTGGAGGAAAAATTGGGAAGAGAAATGAGAACAATGCAAGAAAATTATGAAATGAGAGTCAACAGCCTGACTGAGGAAAATACCACCTTAAAGAATAGACTAACTCAAATGGCAAAAGAGGCTCAAAAAGGCAATAAGGAAAAGAATGCCTTAAAAAGCTGAATTTGCCAGATGGAAAAAGAATCTCAAAAGCTCACTGAGGAGAATCATTGCTTCAGAATTAGATTGGAGCAAATGGAAGCTAATGACTTTATGAGAAATCAAGATGCTGTTAAACAGATCCAAACAAATGAAAGAATAGAAGGCAATGTGAAATATCTCATTGGAAAAACCACTGACCTGGAAAATAGATCCAGGAGAGATAATTTAAAAATTATTGGACTACCTGAAAGCCATGATCAAAGTAAGAACCTAGAAACCATCCTCCAGGAAGTTGTCAAAGAAAACTGCCCTGAGGTTTTAGAACCAGAGGGCAAAGTGGAGGTTGAAAGAATCCACCGATCACCTCCTAAAAAAGATCCCCAAAAGAAAACTCCTAGGAATATTATAGCCAGGTTCTGGAATTCCCAGATTAAGGAGAGAATATTACAAGCGGCCAGGAAGAAACAATTTGAATATCATGGAAACACAATCAGCATAACCTGGGATCTAGCAGCTTCTATACTGAGGGATGGAAGGGCTCGGAATATGATATTCCGGAGGTCAAAGGAGCTGGGATTAAAACTGAGAATCACCTACCCAGCAAAACTGAGTATCATGTTTCAGGGGAAAATATGGTCATTCAGTGGAATAGAGGATTTTCAAGCATTCTTGCTGAAAAATCCAGAGTTGAATAGAAAAGTTGACATCCAGATACAAGAAGCAAGAGAAGCTTGAGAAGGTAAACAGGGAAAAGAAATCATAAGCCACTGATGAAAGGTGAACTATTAACATTCCTATATGGAAAAACAATAATTGTTACTGATGAACCTTTTCCCAGTAGTTGAAGGGAATAGAATACATACATACATACATATATGTATGTATATATGTCTATATATGAGGGTATATGGGCATATGAATACATATATAAATTTGTGTATATATATATGTTTACAGATATACATAGATAGAGGGCACAGGACCAACTTAACAGGAAAGGATGATACTTAAAAGGTGAAATTAAGAGGTGAGAGAGGAATATAATGAGAGGAGATGGGGAGAGACAGAATGGGGTAAACTATCTCATATAGAAGAGGCAAGGGAAAATGGTTACAACGGAGGGGAAGAATAGGAAGGCAAAAGGGAATGGGTCAACCTTATTCCCATTGAATTTGGCTTGAGAAGGGAATGAAATACACACTAAATAGGGTATCTCACCCTCCAGGAGAGTAGGGGGGGAAGGGGATGAGAGGGGGGATGATGATGGGAGGGCAGGCTGGGGGGGAGGGAAGTTGGAAGCACCCACTTTTGAAAAGGGATGGGATCAAAGTAGAGACTAGAACAAGTGGGAGGTGGGATAGGAGGAAGGGAAATATAGTTAGTCTTTTACAGTATATCTACTATGTTAATGTTTTGCATTAGCTACACATGTACAACCTATACTGAACTGCTTATCTTTCCAGTAAGGGTGGGTGACAAGGGAAGAAGGGAATGAATCTGGAATTCAAAGTTTTAAAATCAAATATATATATATATATTTATACTATTATATATATATACTATTATTAATACTATTTTACACGTAATTGGGAAATAAGATACACAGGCACTGGGGCATAGAGATCCACTGGTAAAGTCGAAAGGGGTATGGGAGAAAGTATGGGAGAGAGCAGACTGGAGGAGGGGATATCTTGTGGGACTGCTACTTTGGGGTGGTGGGTAGGGGAAAAATGGGGAGAAAATTTGTAACTCAAAATCTGGCAGAAATGAATGATGTAAATCAGAAGTTAATAAAGCATTTGAAAAAAAATAAAAAAATTGTGTATAAGCTGCCACCAAAAAAAAAAAAAAAAGAAAAGTGTTAGACAGGTATTTTGACTGTGCAATACAGTGCAAATCATGTTCTTTAAAATTTTCTGTTGATTGTTTAAAACCCTATCTAGACAGCAAATTACAGACAGTGCTGATTATCAAAAATATAGGCTTTGTATTACTCGGGTTTCTGTCTGAATCCAAAGGAAATAATTTTAATACATCCATAATTTCCATGAAATGGAAGGTATTGTCCAATATAATATTACAAGTGGCCTTTAAATCTAGAAGTCTGAATAGGACTAGGGTTTTTAAAATAGTAATAAGCCACTGGGAATGGAATTGTTCTGCAGGATAACAGACATTAGGTAAGTACAAAAAAGAGTAAGGGTGCTGGGCAAAGATAAGGGGTCTAGAGAAGTAGGGCTGGGCTACGAATGGGGTTCTGGTATGGGGATGTTGGGATTCACAGTGTCTGTCTGCATCAGGCACTGTCCTAGGGACAGATTGGAAAATTATCCTCTGTGTTATTATCCGTCAAGTTCAACTGAGCAAGAATTTAGTGATCATCTACAAATAGTATTGATAGTTAGCATTTATATGATGTTTTAATGGTAATAAAGTGATTTAGATATGTTTTCTCATGTGGTCCTCCCAACGACCTTCTGAAGTAGGTACTATTATTGTCCACATTTTGCAGATGAAGAAACTGAGGGAGATAGAGAGTAAGTGACTTGCCCTGGGTTTCACAGCTAGTGAGTGTCAAATGTAAGATCTGGACTCAGGTCTTCCTGACTTCAACACTCAGCACTTGACCCACTGTGCTACATAGCCGCACCACCTAATGCCTGTTATGTCTAACCAGGCATTTCTGGGTTCAGGTTCTGCCTTTGACACATACTGGCTGTTTCATCCTAGATAAGTCATTGAGACTTTTTATGTTCCATGCAGCTCTGTGAGAGCCTAAGGTGGAGTGGAGTTTCTAACCATTATTGGTATATGGAATTTGGTTATATTGGTGAAATTATAGATCTGAAACGACAATGGAACAAACAGACTGGCCAAAAACATTGCACCAGGTATTGCTTTAGCTTTCATCCCCACTTTCAGTTCTCAGGAACTTTTTATGCTTCAAAATTATTGAGAACCTCAAAAAGCTTTTGTTTAGGTGGGTTATATCTAGTGATATTTTCCATATTAGAAATGAAGAGATTGATCTGTGATTCTATGAATCTATGATCTTATGATTCTAGGGTGAGGATGAAAGCCACTAACAACTAAAAAGATGGTGTAGAGTCATAGGTTTAGAGTTGGAAGGAACCTTATTGGCACAGAGTCCAACCCTTAACTTTACAGATAAGGCATAGAGAGGTTAAATGATTTGCCCAAGATCACATAACCAGTAAATGTCTTGAGGAAGAATTTGGGCTCAGTCTCCTAGCTCCAAGTTAAGTAACAGATGGTTCCTCATGTAGGAGGCTTTGGGTCTTTGTTATATAACAATTGACACTTGATTTAATACAAGATAAAGACTCATTCCTCATGGACAACTGATTTGGTGCAAATATGAACTATACTTCTGTAGTTCAATAGGACTTCATCAATTTAGGCATTCACTCCATCAGTGCTGACCAGGATTCATCCATGCCCTTTCATTCCTATGTGACTCTAGTCTGTCTTCTTCTCCAAATCACCCAAGAGACCTGCCCCCAATGAACTGGCAGCCTTCCTAAGTTCTTTTACATTTAGTGTGGGGCCAGTGGGCATGTGGGCCATCTCTCTGTTCTCTCTTGTTTTCTCCATAAAACCAAATCACATATTTTTTAGAAATAATTTTTCCCTGATGATGTCTTTTATTCTAATCCTTGTGTGTCAGTTATCATTAGAACTATTTAGCAGCTTAATTACTTCTAGCAATCATCTCTCCATTTCCCTTTGGTTCACCCATACCTTCAACTCTTCAGATTGCCTAGAGCAGCACTTCTAGAAATGTGGCCTGAGGACGCCAGGGGTCCCTGAGATCATTTCAGGGATCCTTGAGATCAAAACTACTTTCATAATAATTGTTGTGTTTCAGTCATTTCAGTTGTATCTGACTCTTTGTGACCTCATTGTAGTTTTCTTGGCAAAGATACTAGAATGGTTTGCTGGTTCCTTCTTCAGTTCATTTTACAGATGAGGAAACTGAGGCAAACAGGGTTAAGTGACTTGTCCAACATCACACAGCTAGTAAGTGTCTGAGGCCAAACTGAAACTCAGGAAACTCCTGACTCCAGGCCTGGCACTCTATCCATTATGTCACCTACCTGCTTTTTCATAATAATAATAAGATATTATTTGTCTTTTAAAGTAGCTCTAACTTTTCCAGCTACATATCTGTGTGAGGCTGGACTTTCTTCACACACTTCACTTAAAATAACATCACCTAGGTAGCTAGGTGGCAGAGTGAATAGAGTACCGGCCCTGGAGTCAGGAGGACCTAAGTTAAAATCCAACCTCAGACACTTGATACACTTACTAGCCATGTGACCTTGGGTAAGTCACTTAACCCCCAATTGCCCTGCCTGCTCCCCTCCAAAAAAGCAACCCCCCAAAACACAACAAATTAAACGCAGAAGCAGATATGAAAATCCTGTTGTCTTTTCTTAAGCCAGACATTAAAGAGATTTTTCCAAAAGCTATAAACTTATCACTCACTTTTAAAAAATAGTTATTTTTCATTAAAAATGCCAATTATGTTCATATATATTTTTCTTGTTATGTTAAAATGGAGAAATACATATTTTAAAATATCAGTTTTCATTTCTAATATGGTAAATATCACTAGATATAACCCACCTAAAACACAAGCTCTTGGAGATCCTCAGTAATTTTTAAGAGTGGAAAAAGCTCCTGAGAATCCAAAGTTTGAAACTCCCTGTCTTAGAGCATTGAGAGATTGAGAGCTGTCAATATTCACAGTAGGGGATGGGGTGAGGGGAGAACATTTGTGATACAAAACTGGCTTTGTGCCCAGTAGGAACAGTTTGCAGCTTGGGCTCTTTATAAAAATGTATGTTTGTAAAAAGTAATTTTAAAGAGTCTCTGATTGTGCTCTCCTGTCCTTCATGTTGTACTTCAGGCAACTGTTCATTTTGCCTATCTCTACTTTAGGGTCTGTGTGTCAACAATATCTAACTGTTACCCATGATATTAAATATGATTCAGATAAAATCACTCATCTCTCTACTTTCTCTGGATGAAAAATCAGTTATTCTATCAGCATTATAATGTGCAGGCAGTCCTGGATTTATAACCATTTGACTGTGAAATTATTCACTCATGCCCTTCTTTCTAATAATTTAACTCACCCATCCTAGTTCAGGTCCTCATTACTTTTCACTCAACCTATTGCAACAGTTTTCCAATTGTTCTTCCTGCCTCCAGACTTTCCCCCCTCCAATCTATATTTGGCACAGCTGCCAAAGGAATCTTTGAAAAACATAGATCCAATTATGCCATTCCCCAGGTTATAAAGGTCTGGTGATTCCCTATTGCCTCTAGGGTAAAATACACATTTATTTGTTTGTCATTTAAAGCCCTTTACAATCTGACTGCAGGCCATTTTCCCTTTCTACCTATGTATAAATCATTCCCTTTCATTTTCTCTGTTCTAACCTAGCTGGCCTCTGTAATGCCAAGCAAAGGCAACTTCCCAAGGGTCAAAATACCAGCATAGGTGCTCTCCATTTTATTCAGTGAAAAATTAAGAACAGAGAAAATCAATATAGCATAATTCGAAATACAGCATTCACCAAGTGTAATTCCATCAAGTACTACTCCACTCCTGGACATTACATTCATTTAGTCAATCACAAAGCCCCTATTCTCAAATGTAGATTAGTTTCCAATCATTAGTAAAGTACATTCATTTGTTCAATCACAGAGCACAAAAAAGTCAAAAGTTCCTCACCCTTGGATCACAATTGAATCTACCCCAGAGTTACAACAAGCTTAAGCACAGCATTTAATACCCAAAGAGAGATCTTTTCTTCATCTTGACCTGAGGCAAGTTCTCAGCAATCTTTGTTCCTGGGGAGACAAAGTTTAGCAAGGCCACAAGATGCATTGGCAGTTTCTTTATTAATTCATTCTCTGTCTGCAGAACAGTCCTAGGACCCCTGAAAACATTAGCAAAACCCTCTTCCAGGATTTCTGTAAACATACAGCAAGAAAATCCTTCTTCAGGGCTTCTGAGCCAACAGCAAGGTTCCAGTACCTCTGCAACAACAGCATTGGCCTTCACCAGTGGGCACAATTCACTCTCTGTCTGCAGAACAGTCTCAGGAGCTCTTAACCAACAGCCAGGTTCCAGGACCTCTGCAACAACAGGACTGTCCTTCACCAGTGGACAGTATTCACTCTCTGTGTGCAGAACAGTCTCAGGAGCTCTGAACCAACAGCAAGGTTCCAGAACCTCTGCAACAACAGCACTGTCCTTCACCAGTGAACAAATCTGGCAAAACAACATCAGAACAGACAGACAAAGTACCAGCAAAACAGCCATGTCTCCTCAGTCCTTGGCAGCTCTGGTTGGCAGCTCTCAAAAGTCCTGGGCAATTCAAAGTGGCCCTCAGCAATCCTCTCAGTCTCTGCCTCCAAGATGCTGCTTCCAAAAAGTTCTTCTGCCTCTCTCTTTTCTTGTGTCTCTCTAAATTCACATCACCAGCTCCTCCAGTTCAGCCCTCTCTTTTCATGTCAACAAGTCCATCCCACAAGTGGGATTCACAAGCTCTGGGTTTTAACACAATCAATCCAAAAACCAAGCCAATACAGGGGGATCTTTAAATTTCATTACTATTACAGCCTTTTTGCTATTTCTCATGTAACGTATCCAGCTTCCTGCCATCTTGCTTTTGTTCATACTCTTCCTCATGCCTAAGATGCCCTCCCTCCTCCCTCCATTTCTTAAAATCTCTGGCTTCCTTCAAAACTCAGGCCATGTATCACTTCTTACCGGGAGCCTTTTCCAATTCCAAGATGTTTCTTCCTCCCTTCCTCCAAAGTTATTCTGTATATATCTTGCATTTGCTTAACTTCATATATGCTCTTTATCTCCAGTAGAATGTAATTTCCTTGAGGGCAACAAGCTTTGTCTTTGTGTCTCTAGCCTAGTAACTGACACATGATAGGTAGTTAATATGTACTTATTTCTTGGTAAGTTTTTGTATGCTGCAATATAATTGACTCATTCATGGTAACTTTAACTCATTGGAGGTGGTGAGGTATTCCTTTACTTTTTCTTGTTTGAACTTGGATTTCAACTACATGTTAAGGATTTCTGTTCTGCCCTCAGAACAAAGATTGTTCTGTCTGGTAGATCAATCAGCAGGAAAACAATAGGTGCCAGGAATAGGTAGTGTGCTGGACTTGGGAGTCAGGAAGACCTGTATCCATATTTGATCTCAGATGCTAGGTAAATGAGTCATTTAACCACTGACTGCCTCAGTTTCCTCATTTGTAAAATGGGAGTAATAATAGGGATAAAATAAAATTATATTTATAAAAGACATTGTAAACTTTAAAGTGCTTTCTACATGATGATGGTGGCATTTCTATCACTAAGGTGGTATTTATAACACTTATTTGATATTGGTTTTCCATATTCAAGAAGGCTTTCTGGGGTCCTTGGCATTCCACATTCCCAGGATGTTTTTGAGTTTCAGCACGCTGTTCTTTCAGGTCAGTGTTACTCACCTGTCTCTTTTCCTCAGTTACCTATCCTTGTTTCAATCTTATCAGCATATCTTCAAGCAGGGTTCTTAACCTGTGGTCCATGAACTTTTTTTTTTAGAAAAAGTTTTTTTTTTTCATAATTGTATTTCAATATAATTAGTTTCCTCTGTAATCCTAAATATTTTATTTTATGCATTTAAAAATATTATTCTAAGAAGGGGTCTAAAGGCTTCCTCAGAAGGTCAAAGGGGTCTATTATGCAGTCTTAAAGAAAAAAAATCTAAATCAGTATCTTTAAACTACTTCTTTTCTTATTTATTGGAATCATTTGTGTTTATGCTATCAGAATTTCATACTTGAGATCCTTCCATCCTTATCAGTCTGGCTTTCCCCTGTAGAATTTTAGGCCATAGAATCCAACTTGAATTATTTCTGACATTTATTTTTATTTTCATCCACATTTATCCATATTAAATTTCAGTTCATTGGAGCTGAAGCATTATTCTAATTGGCGAAGATCATTTTAGAACTTGGCTGTATGATGTGACATTAGCTGCCTCTCCCAGCTTCCTCTCATCTGTGAATTTGATAAGAACCAATGAATGAAAAAGCATATATCAAATACTTAAAATGTCCTAAACCCTATGATTACTACTGAAGATGTAAATAGAATAAGACAATCTTTGTTCTCAACTAGCTCACAATTGTCAAAGGTGGAGAAAACATAGTTATTCTCTAAGTCAGATTGAAATGCTCTGTGGTCCTTAAGATTCAGCAAGAAAACAAAGGGCACTGCATCTTCTTTAGTGCCATTTCCATTGACAAAACTATATGTGACATTGAGCCATTTGACAGTGCTAAAGACTTTGTCATCAAGGTCTTTGTTTTCCAGGTCTTCAGGATTGTAGCTTCTGCTGAGGCAATTGACAGGTCATGCACCCACAAGGGTTACTCCCCTGGAGGACAGCTGTTCAGGCAGTGTTGGCCATAGGACTAGTAGTCTGGAGGGCATTGCTGCTACCATTTCATTGAAGCTATTGAAACTTTGATCAAAAGAAGGCCAGGGACAGAGACATAGAGTCTATTTCCAAATCTCAGTATAGCTTTCTTTAATTAATCCTTGATGGATTTGGAGCTTAGTACATTTAGAAATTATAGTTTAAGACATGCCAGCTGGCACCAAACTATAGCCATGACAGATTTTATTTTAAAGAAAGAGCCAAATTTTTAAAGGAAGTTCCTTGCAAAAGAGTTTTGAAAAAAAAATGAGTGGAAATTTCATTTCTCTTTGATCTCTGGAAAGGGAGGCAACTTCCAAGGAAAAATATGTCTTTTTTTTAACTTTCCTTTTAAATTATAGTATAAATCAGCTTTCTGGAGCTCTGCTCTTTTGCTTAAGAAATGTAGCATTCCTATAAAAATCTAACATTTAGTATTTTCAGGTATTTTCATGAGGCTGTGTTAATATTAGTTCATTTCAGGTTTGAAAAATAGCAAAAAATGGGGGAGGGTAGGTGGTGCAGTGAATAGAGCACGGGCCCTGGAGTCAGGAGGACCTGAGTTCAAATCCAGCCTCAGACGCTTAAAACTTACTAGCTGTGTGACCTTGGGCAAGTCACTTAGCCCCAATTGCCCCTCCAAAAAGCAAAAAAAAAAATAGCAAAAAATGTATATACTTGCTGCACATTTTTGAGATGTTACAAAACTGAATGGTATGGTAATTCAGTTATAAAATGCTCTTCAGACAAGATGTATGTAGCTCTGTGGTTATCAGTGAGGTCCCATCATTACTTGGGCTACGGGGGTATTTTTGTTTAAAGTGTCTATTGTTTTTTCTGTGTCTGAAACATAGAAAATACTTAATTAGCATATTAACTTGACATAAACAGAGGAAAGTGGAAGGGCACTGAAGACGCATTTACTTTCCTACTGATTTGGTGTAAGACTCGTCATAGATCTGTGGCTAGTTGGTGTATTCTGTACAACATGAGGAGGTTGTAGGCCTCTGGTTAAGATGGCAACGTGAAGATCATAGAGAAGTCTGTTTCTCCTGCATAGAATCCAGTAAAGATCTAAGGAAAAAAGGCACTAAATTGAACAGTGATAAATAAGCCTAAAGGGAAACAATAGTAAGGTCCTTTGTCCAGCCCAGAGCTATACAAAATACATGTTGACATTGGAAAAGAAGTTGCAATAGGACAGCCAGTACACACTCAAGCAAATACGGTAGAAGCTTGACAGTACTTGAAGCAGGAGACCTTTAGCACATCTGAGACTGTGAAAGCCCACAGTGCCCTGATGGAAAAGTTCTAGGATGTCTACAGGCTGGCAGTGTTCATTCTAGGGCAGGGTTGGGGAATCTGTGACCTTAAGGCCACATGTGACCTTCTAGGTCCTTAAGTGTGACTTTTTCAGTCAAAAGGTCACACTTAAGGACCTACAAGGCTATATGTGACCTTAAGGCCCCAGATTCCCCACCCCTGTTCCAGGGAGTTCAAAAGGAGCCCAGAGTCCTGACACAGGATGATTCAGTAGAGCTTGAAAGACCACAGAATGCCAACCAGGGAAGATTAAGATTAACCTGAAACCCCAGGGTAGGTGGAAGTCAATTTGAGGAGCCCAGGATATTGAAGTCACGACCAGATAGGAACTTGCCACTCTGTTAAAGGGTTTGTAAGGAGGCAGCATTGGCCCTTGGTACAAAGTCCTAAACCAGGAACTAAGGCAGACGATGTAAAGTCAAATAAGTTAATATATGTAAAACTCTTTGCAGTCCTTAAGACATTATATAAATAGAAGCTATTTTATGAATAAACAGAAGAAGATACTGAAAACAGTGAAAAATATTATGAGTCATGAGACCTCTAAGGGGTAAACCTAAAAGGAAAAAGCAACTCTACAAAAAAATACAAGGAGAACCTCAAAAATAGTGACTTTACCATAAGGTCTAATTGTACACTGGAAGAGAAATGAAGTGATAAATTAAAAAAAAATGAAATAAGTGTTTTAGAAAAAAATGGTTAGACACATAATAGCTCAGAACAGGACATGGAAAAACCCAAGTAATAGATTCCTTGAAAATTAGAAAGGAGAAAATTATCACAATTACTTAAGGAGATAATAATTAAAATAATAATAATAATTAGAAAAACTGAGTTAGAAAATAGGTTGAGGAAGGATTACTTAACAACCATCAGACTTCCTGAAAATCATGACCAAACCTTGCCTTCCAAAAAATATAAAATGAAAAAACAAACAAACCTGCACAGCATCTTTCAAGAAGTCAAAAATTAAAACTTCCCAGGGCCATCATAACCAAAAAGTAAAGTAAAAATAGAAATAAACCATTAGTCACATAGTCACTTGAAAGAAATCCTAAATTGAAAACTCTCGGAAATAGCTTGGCAAAAATGTAAAGCCTCCAAGTGAAAGAAAAAATGCATATATCCAGAAAACATTCAGAGAGATGAGGAACTTAAATCAAAGTCACATAAAACTATACAGTAATTACTATAAAGAAGAGAAAATTTTGGGATATGGTACTCCAGAAGGCAAAATATAAAACCTTGCAACCAAGAATTGCTTATCTGGTAAATCTGAATACAATCCTATAATGGAATGAACCTTTAATGGAATGAACTTTCAATTACAATCCTGATGGAAAGATCAGAGTTGAGGTAGAACTTTGAAAGAAAACACAAGAGTATACAAACATAGAAGATAGAATGGATTAAGCATATAAGTACATGAACCTTACCCTTATCTGAGTTAGAAAAAAGAAAGATTGAAAAACTCTCTGTCTCTGTGACCCTCCCCCCTTTATCTCTCTCTGTCTCTCTTCCTTTCTGTCACACATTGTATCTAGTGTTGAACATCATAAGGGAAACAGGGAGAAGAAACAGCTTTACAAGGGAGGCTAGAACCGAAGGAATAGTCATACGTAAAACAAGTTTTAGATCATAACATATGGACTAAAAGGAAAGAAAATAAAAAACAAAACAAAACAGTGATACAGATTTGGGTGAGTTGAATAGAGAAGGGGCAGTGGAGTGGAAGAAAATCATGTGAATTATAGACTACTTTTTAAAATGACATCCCTTTTTTTTAACCACCATTTCCTTTGTAAAGAGAGAGATAGTAGAAAACAAAAAGAGAAAAAATGTATTAAACATGATGGAAGTAAATACACAATTAATAACTATAAAGTGAGTATGAATCAGATAAATTCACACATAAAATAAAACATAGCAGAATGTATTAGAAAGCAGACTATAACATTGTGTTGTTCACAAGAAACTCACTAGAAACAGTCACAAAAAATTAAATTAGTAGTAGGAGCAGAATTTATTCTGACCCAAAAAAAAGCAAGGTGGCAATCATGATCTCAGACAAGGCAATGATAAAAATTATCTTGGTAAAAGAGATAGACAGGAAAGCAACATTATACTTAACAGAACCATAGAGAATGAATTGGTATCAATACTTAATGTATTTATACAAAATGGTTTGATATCTTAAGTATTTAAAAGAAAAGTTTGATTGAATTACACAGAGAGAGAAAAAACCCCTACAATAATTGGAGGTTTCAATATATCTTTTCTGACATAGATAAATCTAGAAAAATATGAATGCACAAGAAGTGAACTGCCTGAATAGAATTTTAGAAAAGTTAAATATGACATATCTTTAGTGATCAGGAATAGAAAGGACTTTCTTTGTGTTTCTAAGCTATGTAGGGCTCTTAAACAAAAATTAAACATGTGCTAGGGTATCAAAACATCATAAATCTATGTAGAAATAATAAAATATCCTTCTTTATCATAATAAAATAAAACTAGGATTAACAAAGTACATTTGAAAACAAAATTGAAATTTGAATGGAAACAAAATAATTTAACCCTAAAGGGAGGATCCAAGAACAAACCATGGAAGTAACAAAAGAAAAATTCCCAAAAGAAAATGGCAGAGACAACATACTGAAACTCTGTAGATATGGCTAAAGCCATCATTAGAGGAAAAATGTGTGTCTTAAAATGCTTTCATTAGTAAAACAGAGAAAGAATAAGTAAATAAGTTGGGTATATAGCTTAAAAGAAATTATAAATGGAACAAATGAAAAATATAAGTGCAAAAATACAAATTCTAAAAACTCAGAGACATTAAACATTAAAGCAAAATCATTCAATTAGTAAATAAAACTGAGTTAGTTTTAAAAATAAAATAGATAAATCATAAGTAATCAGATTTTTTTAAAAAATAAATTATTAGAAACAAACTTGTCCAACTATAAGTAAACTCATCATTTAAATGAAATTATTTCAGACTATTCACTATTCATTCAGCCAAATACTGAAGCTGAAGCTTAAATACTTTGGCCACATTTATGAAAATGTGGGGCTTATTATAAAAGACCCTTATGTTAGCAAAGATTGAAGGCAAAAGGAAAAGGGGATGGCATAGGATGAAATGGGTTGATAGTGTCATGGAAACAACAAAGGAGCTTGAACAGACTTTGGGAGATAGTGGAGGATAGAAAGGTCTGGAATGCTGTAGTCCATGGCATCATGAAGAGTTGGCCATGACTCTTTTATGTTAAACCCATTAAAAAGCAAAAGATAAAACAAAAATACAAACAACTATTCCTTACTATGGTCATTAGTCTCTTTCTAGAACCAAGAATCAATATTACCTTTTAAGACAAATTCTACAGACCTTTCTGATAAAATTAGGGGTAAGGCAAGAATGCCCACCACCACCATCTTCTCATCAATGTGGCAAAAGTATTTAAGCTTCAGCTTAAGTATCTAACCTTCCAGTGAATAGTATGAATTAATTTCTTTAAGTATTAACCAATTTGACCTCCTTTCTATCTAAGGGACTCTCAAAAGTCTTCTCTAGGGGCAGCTAGGTGGTGCAGTGAATAGAGCACAGGCCCTGGAGTCAGGAGGACATGAGTTTAAATCCTGCCTCAGACACTTAATGCTTACTAGCTCTGTGACCTTGGGCAAGTCACTTAATCCCAATTGCCCTGCCTTATCCCCTCAAAAAAACAAAAAGACAAAAGTCTTCTCCAGCACACAGTCCAAAAGCATTGATTCTTCAGAGCTCATTTTTCTTTATAGTTTAACTCTGACAGCCATGCATTGCAATTAGACAAACCTTTGAGCCTTCGTTGGCAAGGTGAAGTCTCTGCTTTTAGTATGCTGTTTGGCTTTGCCAAAGCATAGTAAAGAGCTCAATCATTGGTATATACTAGATCCAGAAGGAAAGAAATATAGTTGTATGGTGGTTGATAAGCCCAGACTCCAATTACTAGGGTAAGGACTCACTGCTACACTAGCTATTGGTTGAGTTGTGGATTAGTTCAGCCATTCTAGAAAGATAGAGAGATATATTAAAAAAGCCAACTAACTGGGGTGGCCAGGTAGCACAGCGAGTAAGAGCACTGGCCCCAGAGTCGGGATGACCCGGAGATCGAATTCCGGGCTCAGACACTCAGCATCACACCCAGAAATAACTGGTCGTGAAACCTTGAGCAAGTTACTTCACCCCGATTGCTTTAAAAAAAAATAAAGTCACTAACTGAATCCAGTGATAACACCACAAGGCATATCTCCCAAAGAGATAAAAGGAAGAGGGAAGGATGTCACTCATTCATAAATGGGTGATTTATGTAGCAAAGAGCTTGGAACTAAGATTATCCACTAATTGGGGAATGACTGAATGGATTATGGAAGGTAGTGAAATATTATTTTCCTATAAGAAATGATGGAAGGATTGGTTTCAGAGAAATTTTGGAGGACTTTCACGAGCTGATGCAGTGCAGTGAGTGGAACCAAGAGAAGAATTTTCACAATAGCTAATAACTTTTTAGAGGTTTAATAAGTGTCCATCAAGGAAATGATCAACAACCACTTCAAAAGACTATTGATTAAGTGTGTTTCCCACCTCCTGGCAGAAGCATGATAAATTAGAGGTATAGAATGAGACATACATTTTCTGATATTACTATCCGTGGATTTGTTTTGCTTGAGTTTGTTTATTTGTTAGAAGGGAGGCCTTTTGGAGTAAGGATAGTGGTAAGAGGGCACTAGTGATAATAAAGAAAAAAGAGAAGAAAAAGAATAAAAGAGAATCAATATAAAAAAGTGTAAATGAGAACAGAAGATCAGAAGGAGACGCAAACAGACATGGATAGATTTAGAACTAACATGTTGAATTTGTCGTATACTTAAAAAAACAAACAAATAAACAAACATCCCAAATCAAAGAGATTTGTGGCTTTGCATAGCATCTCCCCTTTCTATTCATTGTAAATGAAATGTTTGTTAAGGTTTTCCAGTATAGAATTACAAAAACCTAAAAGTAAAATCTTGAAAAGATGAAATAAAAAAGAATAAATGAATGAAAAATCAGTTTATTAAGTGCTTAATTTAGGGTTAATTTCTGTGGATACAAATACAAAAGAGAAAACAATCTCTACCCTTAAGAAGGGCATTACATTCTAAGGATGGAAGACAGTACTTGAATGGTGGCCAGGGAGGAGAATTTTGGTTTCCAAAGTTAGGGAGGGTGAATGGAGCTGTTGAGTAGACTGACCCATCCATTTTAGGAACAACGACAGAGTTGATTGGTGTGAGTATTGACCTATTGTTAGGCCCCGGCTGACAGAAGTGACTCTATGTATCAACCACTGATTGACTTGCCTATGTACTAGGAAGTTCCTGTGTATCCAGTAACTGTTTTAGTCAGCATCATTTAGGCAAGGAATATAAAGCTCTCTTTATTATAATCAGTTTAACAAACTTCATCCCAATCACACTGTCCTTTGTGATTGATAGTGGGAGTCAGTAGACCCACTTGTTGGGGCAGCTAGGTGGTGCAGTAGAGAGAGCTGTAGGCCCTGGAGTCAGGAAGACTCATCTTCCTGAGTCCAAATATGGCTTCAGACACTTAGAAGTGTGATCCTGGGAGAGTCACTTAAACTTATTTGCCTCAGTCTCCTCATCTGTAAAATGAGCTGGAGAAGGAAATGGCAAACCACTCCAGTATTTTTGTCAAGAAAAACCTACAGGGGTCACAAAGAATCAGACATAACTGAACAACAGACTGCTTGTTGACTGACTGCCCTGAAGACCTTCTTCTCACTTGATCTCTGTGAATTGCCCAGTAACAACCATCAGACAAAGACCAAGAGCCCTTCTCCCTGTGTGCAGCAGCCTGAGATTGCCAGAAGGACTGAAGAGCTGCATAGCTGAAGACTTGCATGCTCATGAGTTATATTTTTCCTGAGTTGTGATTCTTAAGGGTTTTTGTTTCTTCCTGGTACCGCATCCAGAATTTCTTCACAATTTTATTATGATTTCAGCACTGGAAAACAAGATAGGGGGTGGGGAGGATCTTCTTGTGGCAACGCTGCTAATGAGAAAAGTATAGGGGAAGATGTGTGAAGCAGGGCTGGAGCTGTGCCTAGATGGAGTGGGCAAAACAAATAATTTTAAGATTAGATCTATGATTTAATTGGCATTAGTGGCATTTCTGATGCCCAAACACCCTATATACAAAGGAGATCAGTGATTGTTCTGAAACTTATAGCCATAGGGAGGTATAAAAATTGAAAAATAAATGTTTATGTTTTTTCAAATTTAGAAACATCTTTATGCCTTTGAAGTTCACACTACTAAAATTTTTTTTGGTCGTGCTTTGCCGCTTAAGTTAATACCATTAATGCAGAAAGTATGACTTATATAATATGTATAGTATCCCCAATTACATAACTAAATACCTCCAGGGGGCATATAATACACATATGAGAATGACTAGTTTCACATTAGTCTATATATGAATAATTTTGGTTGGAAGCTGTGAATATTTCTGGTTAATTTATCTTCTGTTGCATCTTGAATTTCTAACTAGAAACCTCACTTTCTTTATAAATTCTTAAAATGTAATAACAAGCTTATCCCTAAGCTAACTTGGAACGTTGTAGCAGGAAAGACTTTTGGTTCTTTTCAGGGGAATAAGGGTCCAAAATGATGTCTTTTACTTGTTTCTTCTTTGAACAATTCACCTGACATGTAATGGCAGCTCTCTTAATATTCTTCAGGGCATTGTTTTTCATTATTCACTACATAACAGGAAGAGGTAAGTCAGTCCCATGACCAAGAAGCCCACTAGAAATATATGACTTGTGGGTTTGGTTGCCAGGTCTTCCCCTTTGTGACTCTACATGAGCCACTTACTCTATTTCTGTAGTTTTTGAATAGTTTTACTAGATGTGCCTTGAATTGCATGGAATTGAACACTTACAATTCCATATGCATGTGCCGGTCTTCTCACTCTTGCATAGTATGCCTACAATTCCTCACAGAGAAGAATAATATTATTCAATGAACAAGAAGGAAGGAAGAAAGAAGGAAGGAGGGAAAGAAAGGAAGGATGGAAGGAAGAACTAAAAGAAGGAAGGAAATAAATTGAGATTCATTGCTTTATTCAAAGCAAACCTATTCCTCTTCAACACATATTAGCTCTTTGAGGATAAAGACCCTGTCTTATTTCATTTTGTGTTCCCATCTCAGTACAATGTATTACCTAGAGTAGGTGTTTAATTAATGTTCATTGAATGCCATTAAATGAGATGGTGGAATTGGTTGATTGCCAGAATATCAGTGGAGTGAGGTTCTAATTGAATAGATACCACATCCTCAAAGATTTTATCTCTTTGTCCAAGGTGAAAAGGCCCAGTCTTTGTCTTTGAGCATATAGTACAATTAAGGAGAAAGTGATTCACTCTCCTCACTCTCCACTTGGAGATAAAAAGCTTCTATCTTTGATCTCCTTTAAAGGCCAGAGCTCTGATCCTCCCCCCTTATCCATTGCCTAGAGTGTGTTTACTGGCTTATCTACTGAAGACTTTCCACCACTGGTTTTTTAATTTTAATTTTTGAGATTTAAAGTTTCAGAATTGAACATTCTCCTGTCTAAATCCCCACGACACAGCACAGTGCCTTTTCTGTGGTAGACACGTAATAAATGTAGTTGTGATGATGATAAAGTCATTTTTGACTCTATCAGTTATGCTTTCACTTCATACTCCCTAGATACATTAGTATCACACCAGCAGGTTTTCTTTGAAAAATGAACAAATTAGCAGCACATCAGTTATTCGAAGGGAAAGTCAATGAAATTCAATGACTTATTTTTGAATAGTTGAAAATACAGGGGTTTGTAGGCACAAGTTAATTGAAGTCTAGAGAGATAATCTGTTATTTCAATTCAGTTCAATCCAACAGGCATTTATCAAGTGTGTTAGACTCTGGGGATACAAAAACAGATGATAAAAAAAAATCCTTGCCCTCAAAGAGCTTACTTGGGAATATTAACTTTCCTGTCCCACTTTGAGAATCTTATTGGAATTGCTATAGAATTAATCGACATGAATTTTTCAAGCATCTACCGTAGGCAGGCTTTGGGTATCATGCAAGGACTTCCAAAGAATTGTTTTTGTTAATATCCTTGTTAAGATTTAAGGGGTAATTTTAAAAAGCATATTTACTTTTGCATCCCTGGTCTCCTTCAAGATTTAGCTTAAATCTCCTCTTCTGCAGGGGAACTTTCTATGTCTCCACTTTCCCTGAAAGCTAAGGACTTCCCCTTTCAGATAGCCTTCCTTCTGTTCTCTCTCTCTCTCTCTTTCTCTCTCCCTTTCTGGGTGTGTGTCTTTTTCTGTCTGTCTGTCTGTCTCTCTGTGTCTATCTGTCTGTCTCCATCTGTCTCTGTCTCTCTGACTGGCACATAGTAAGTGCTTGTTGACTGAATAACTATACCCAGAAAACACTACTTAATACTGGTCAAAAAAAATCCATTGATGAAGTTAACAAATTGCCATGAGGTTAATTTGATCTCCCAAAGGACATACACTTGTAATATTGAGGACAAGGTAGTTATGTGCTCAACAAAAATTTTTTCATGAATGAGTGAATTTCTATGCAACATCTCACACTTCTAGAGGCAGCTAGGAGGACATGAAGATAGGGTATTGGACCTGGAATCAGGAAGAATTGGGCTCAAAATCAGCCTCAGACACTTATTAGCTGTGTGACCCAGGTCAAGTCACTTAATCCCTCTGTGATTTAGTTTCCCCATCTGTAAAATTGATAATAATAATAGTGTCTACCTCTCAGGGTTGTGGTAAGCATCAAATGAGATAATATCTGTAAAGTTCTTTTCAAACCTTAAAGCACTAGACAAATGCTGGCAATGATTATTGTTATCTAAACTTAAAAAAAAACAATTACGAATGGCATGGATTTTACTCTTCTCTATTAAATCAGGGATCTCATCTTTTAGAAACATTGAAATGATATAATGTTACTTATTCGATTTTGATTTATCATAGCAGCAAATAGTAATAACTGACATTATTAGAACACTTGAAAATTTACAAACCACATGAAATATTTTATATCATTCGATTCTCAAAATTGTAATAGATAAATGACCTGAGCCTCCATGATATCAAATGCCTTATCAGGGTCACATGAGTACTAAGTGTCAGAATTGGGGTGTGAACTCTGCTCTTTCTGATTCTTAGTTCTGAGATCTTCCCCAATATAGCATGATGCCTTTCCATATCAATTAGTACTAGAAGTTCTCATTTTGGTGGATATTTTTAGAAAACTTCTCCTTCTTATTCTCCTCTCAGCTTGATTCTACTTCTCATTTTTTTGGGGGGGGAAGAAAATTGGGGTTAAGTGACTTGCTCAAGGTCACAGGACTAGTTTTTGTATTAAGTGCCTGAGGCTGGATATGAACTCAGGTCCTCCTGACTCCAGGGCAGTGCTGTGTGCACTGTGCACTGTGCCACCTAGCCGCCCCTACTTCTTATTTTTTTATGCCTAGATTGAAAATCTAAACTTTTATTGGATTCCTGCTGTACCCTGATACTTAGTATAATGAAAAGTGAACTCATCATTCCTCCCTCCCCCCAATTCTGCTTCATACCAATTCCTCCTTCTCTATTATCTATTGCTGTTAATAGAAATAGGGGGCAATGGCATGGTATATAGATAGCTATTCCCCCATCTGTAAAATCAGGATTACAAGAACACCTGCCTTACAGGGTTGTAAGGAACAAACGAGACAGTATCTACAAAGTACTTAGCACAGTTCCTGGAACATAGTAGATATTTAATAAATTCTTGCTCCCTTACTTGATTTTCTAGCACACTCCCTTTTATGATATAGTCCTGTTGTCTCTACCTTTTATATTAAAAGCTCTGTTGAGGTTAGGCACTGAGTCATATCTGTCTTTGTATCTTCCTCAAGTCTTGTATACAGTAGGTACTAAATAGATGCTTGTTGAATGAATCCTTATGTATAAGCAATATATCCAATATTGTAAAGATATCTCAGTTATAGTCCCATCTTCCACAAGAAATCTTTTCTGGTATTCCTGTAGTGGTAAGGGAATTTGAAGATATTCCTTGCTCCTTAATAGTACTAGAGAATTTGAAGATCTTCCTTGCCTCTTAATGGGCCTCAAGTGGAACCCAACAGGAAGGACTTGATTGGGGGAAGACTTGTTTTTTCAGTAAGGCCCACACATTTTGTTACTTTGTATTTAGGCAGTGGGTCATGAAGGTTGTGATGTCCTCTGATCCTGAAGAAACGTATATATACTCTCAGGTGAGGCTTTGCTTTGGGGCTCACTTATGGGAAGAGTTGTGTGATTAGGTCAGATGAGACTCTGGGTAACCCCTGAGGACCCCCACCCCCGGCTTTAAACACCCAGGTGTTGGTGCTTCTCTTTCTGGTAACTAACTATGTAACTATGTAATGGTCAGACAGCTAGAAGCCCTGTCTGTTGGTCTGTTGAATTGTCTGCATTTTTTGTCTGCTTGTAATTTCTGTTTGTATTTTCTGAAGTTCATGGTGCTGACTTTTCCCCTTGAACTAAGTAAATGTTATATAGTTTGATTAAAGTAAGATTGTTAACCCTTTTTGAGTTGCTATCCTTTAGAAAAGAGATTCAGGAACCTGCTAGCAGTCATCCTGGGTATGTACCAAGGTGCTTGCTGTTATACTCCCTTAATCTTAATGCCTTTCTTCTGATATCATTTCTACTTCATTGTATAGACATATATATTATTTGTATGCATGTTGTCTCCCTGATAGACTGTGGGGACCGTTAAGAGTATGGACTGTTTTTCCCCTGTTTTATTGTATCCCTTATGCTTAGGACAGTGTGCAGCACCTAGTAGGGTTCTAATAAAAACTTTTTGATGAATAATTATGGAGGGGAAAGGAATAAGAATTTATATAGTACTTACTATGTGTAAGGTACTGTACAAAGTGCTTTGCAAACATTATTTCACTTAATTCTCCCAACAAACCTTTCAGGACTTTTGTTGTTCAGTCATTTTCCAGTCATGTCTGACTCCTTGTGATCCCATTTGGGCTTTTCCTGGCAAAGATATCAAAGTGGTTTACAATTTCCTTCTCCAGCTCATTTGATGGATGAGGAAATGGAAGGAAACAGGGTTAAGTGACTTGCCCAGAGTTACCCAGCTATTGTCTGAGGCTGGATTTGCTCTAACCACTGGGACACCTAGTGACTTATTGTTATCATCATCATCATCATCATCATCATCATCATCATCATCATCATCATCATTATAGTTGTTGTTGCTGTTGCTATATGAGATCCTTCTTGTTTATGACCTCTTTGGTGTATATGTTTAGCAATGGGACCTGGCCAGTACCAATCTGCATGGGAAATAATGCATAGGCAAATTGCATCATTGAAATGGTATTTAGCTGTGTTGTGAGTCACACTATGAGTCACTAGTTGAGTTGAAAATAGGAGAGCAGTCTCTGGACTCTGGTACTATGCTTTCATGACTGGACCATGTTGTCAATGCTTAGCAGAGGACAGGCAGGAAATTTCCATGCATCTGTCTGATTATCCTAGTGTGCCTTGAGGAAGGCTTTTAGGATTGGATTTTTATATAATAACTTTTTTTATGTAGTTCTGTAGCATTGAGAATTGACTCTTGTTGAAAACAAATCTTGATCTGAGAAGACTAGTGATCTGATAAAATATGACAAGTCTTTATTCAAGTTGGAGGAAAAAGCAGTATATAGTGCAGTTTTTGTTTGTGGTTTCATAACTTCAAGACATAATTATGTCACAGTTTACCCTTTCAGGTTACATACAGAAAAACCCAGATAAATCTATTCAACAATTTAGAGGCAATAGAAGCAGATAAACTTCTTGTAGATAACTGCAGAAAATGACTCATGAATAAATATAATTAAACCATTTAAATACATATATATATATACATACATGATAGCTCACATTTATATAATTTTTTAAGGTTTGGAAAGCAACTTAAATTACCTTATTTTATCCCCACAACAATCATGAGAAGTAGGTACTATCAGCCCCATTTTTACAGATGAACAAATTGGGGCTTAAAGAGATTAAGCCCAAGACACTCCAGCTAGTTAGTGGCTGAACTGGTATTTGAATCCAAATTTTCCTGACAATATGTTTAACACTCAGTCCACAACTCTACACTGTTTCTGTATTTGTATGTATAGATGAATACCTATCTCAATAGAAATATGGTTTTAGAGTCAGGAAGACCTAGGGTCAATTTCTGCTTCTGAGATAATACCGGCTCTATGACTCTTATTAAGTCAGTTAATGTTACAGTGTCCTAGGTAACTCTTTAAGATGATACAGATATAGAGCACAGATGATCTACATTGGAAGAGGAAGCTTCTACACTGGGAGTTCTCTACATTAATGGTGTCAAACTCAAATAGAACTAGATTTCTCTTGGTCACATATTGAATTGGAAAGTCACAAATTAATATTATCTTGCTTATATTTTGTTTATTTTGTTAATATTTACTAATAACATTTTAATTGGTTTTGGCAGCATTTAGGAGTTTTTTGCTGTCAGAAAGTTGCAGGTCCAGATCAACCCTCCCCCATATGCATATATGCACACATGTGTACACATAAATGTGCACAAATACATGGATATATGTGTATAAGCACGCACAAAACATGCATGCATGTTCAAATATATGCACACATGGTCATAAGTGGGCACATGTACACATATAAACACACACATATATAGTTGTGCATATTTGTAGGCATGTGCATATACCTGCACACACATATGCATGCATACATAACTATGCAGTGGACTGATTTCTTAGCCTGGGATAAAAGTATGCACACGTGTACAAATATATGTACGCACACACATGTATGTATACATGTATGCATATGCATTTATAAATGCACACACACGTGTATATCCATACATATACATACATGTATGGATATATGTATATATGCCTCTAATTGCAAGCTAAGAAAGTTGACAAGCATCTATTTGGTAGGCAAAAGTAAACTTTTGATGAGTTTTAGACAGAGTGATATGATTGAGTCTATACATAAGTAAGGCTAATCTGGTAGCAATTTGATGAGTGCATAGGGAGACACTGGAAAGGGAAGACCATTCAGGAAGTTGTTGCAGGATGCAGACCAATGACAACAAAAGCTTGTACTATGGTGGTATCATTAGGACTAGAAAAGAGGAGGGTGGATTCAAGAATTCCATATGTATGTAGATAAATGCACATAAAGATATTTATACATACATAATATATATGCATATATGTGCATGTGTGTGTGTTTTCCAGCTTCTTTTCCAGAGAGATTGATTTCTAGGCTTAGAGTTAGAAATGATGAGGAGCCAATCCTGCCACTGACACTAGCCATGTGGCCTGGGACAAATTAACCTTCATGTATGTGGGGCAACTCTTTATGACTTATGGGGTTTGTGGTTGCCATTTGCAATGGTTTAGCCCACATTTGGAGACTCAAAATCAAAGATGTTTTTGCATTTTTGGATAGTATAATTGAAGCACCCAAAAGGGCAGTCACCTTGAGGGATGGTCGATCTGTTTTTGACCTCCAACATGTTTTGAGCTTCTTCTGTATGTCTCAAAAGTGATTCAGAATTAATGGGTGCAAAATAGACTTTAGTGTGTTTTTTCCCCAAATCAACTCCCTCCTCTGATTTTCCTGTATCTGTCAGTGACCATGCTATTTACTCTTTCCCTCATCCTTGCGATCTTGTGGTTCTCTTTGTTTCTTGACTCTCTGTCATTTACTGTGTCTAAGTTATGCTGATTCTATCTCCACTGTATCACCTGGATCTAAATTCTGTAGATGATTCTCTTTCTAATCCTGCTACCATAGTACACGTCTTTATTGTCACTGGTTTGGACCCCAAGGAACTTCCTGAGTGAGCTTTCTACTTCCAGTGTCTCCTAAGATCAGACTGCCACAAGATCAATCTTATTTTTATGCATATATGAACATCACTCTGTGTAAAACTCATTGAAAGCTAACTACAGTCTACCAAATCAAATAGACATCAGCTTTTTTTTTCTTTGCTTTTTGGAGGGGGGAAGTCAGGGCAGCTGGGGCTAACTGGCTTGCCCAAAATCACATGGCAAGTAAGTGTTAAGTGTCTGAGGTTAGATTTGAATGCAGGTCCTCCTGACTCCATGGCTAGTGCTCTATTTACTGTGCCACCTAGCCGCCCCGACATCAGTTTTCTTAAACTGGGATTCAAGACCTTTCCAAATTTTTGTACTTTCCTTTCTTTCCAGTCATATGTACTCTCTTTCATGTGACTCTAGTGATACTGAATTGTTAGCAGAATTTTGCATATGGTCAGCATTTACCTGCCTTTGCTAAATCCATCTTCTGTGCTTGGAATCTCTCCCCCACCTTCCTGTCGTCCCACCCTTAACCAGTCTCAATAGGTAGTAATCCTACCCATATTTTAATGACTAGCTCAATTACTTTCTCCTTCTCAAACTTTCCCTGTTTCCCTTCATTAGGGATGATCTTTCTTCCTATAACTTTGTGACTCTCTTTGCTCTTCTTCCACTCTGCATTGTCCGTATTGTGTGGTCATTATACCATATAGTAGTATTGCATGTAGTAAGTGGCATGTTGGATTCAGTAGCATTGCACATTTATGTGTGTAAACACGCACATATATATTTACATACCTACAGAAACAAATATACACCATTGCTAGATTATAATTCCATGAGTGCAGGAACCGTTGATTGATTATCTTTTCATGTTATCAGTATAATGTGTGTGTTATATGTGTATATGTATCTATCAATCAATCAATCTACCTACCTATCATATATCAATCTATCATCTATCTATCTACTTATCATACTATTATCTATCTATATGTCTGTCTGTCTATCTATCTATCTATCTGTCTGTCTGTCTGTCTATCTATCTATCATCTATCTATCTGTCTATCTATTTATCTACCTACCTACCTACCTATGTACCTATCATATGTCAATCTACCTATCATACTATTATCTATTAATCATATATCATTCTACCTACCTATCTATCATCTCTACCATCTATCTATTCATCTGTCTGTCTATCTAATCTATGAATTCACTGGCACATTCTGTGGATGATAAAACTATCTCCACCAATTCAAAGCAGTGTCTGCATTGGCATTTAAAGTCTTCAAGAGTTGCACAGGACACTGAAAAGTTAAGTGATTTGCCTAAGGTTACCCAGTCATTAGAGGCATTAGAGGTAGGCTGAAGCAGGAATTTGCTGGTAAATGTTTCACAAATGGCTCAGGGGAAAATGTATAGATGACAAACTTGAAGTTTAATCTGCATTATTAATATTTTCTCCATCACTTTTATTAAGTCTAGGCAATCAAGAAAACACTAAATCAAACCCTGATTTATGGCATTTCCTCATATCTGAGGTTTAAATACTCAAAATCAAAATTTAGCAGTCAGTACTCTGGAATTGGTTCTGGGTGGCTCCAGGTTACCCCTAACTTGAACCCAGGTAAAGTGTTCTCTTTATCCACTGTGTTGTCCTACCCTAAGGTCCACATAGTAGGTACTTAATAAATGGTCACTGAGTGAATGAATGTTAACTGAAATCCAAGTAAGTCTTAGGGCTATTAATAAAAGCAATGAACTAATTAAAAAAATCTTTTCAAGTGAGTTTAAGTGGAGGCAGGCTTTCCTTAGTGTTTCTAAATTCTGGCAAACTCTGAGTTCCTTTTTGGGAGGATAAAAGGGAGTAGGGAGGATATAAAAGAGCCAGGAGGATAAAAAAAGGGAATGGCAATATATGGATGAAAAAAAGCATCTTAAAGATGAAGTGTCTTGTTTTTTTTTTGTGTGTGTGTGTCTTGTTTTTATGGAATGGTGATAGCTGCATCAATGTGCTATATTTCTATTTTAACTGATGACTGATGTTTGTGTTAAGATCTTATCACCATCACAGCAACATAGATTTAGGGCTGGACAACTCCTTAGAGATTATCTAGTCCAATTTCTTCATTTTACAGATGAAGAAACTCAGAGCCAGAAAGGGCAAGTGATTTGCCCAAGATTACACAAGTAGTAACCTATTGAGAGAGAATTTGAATTCAGTCCATCTGACTCTAGAACCAGAGATCTTTCTTGGGAAGGCAGTACCAAAGTTTAGTTGTGTGGGTAGGAAGAAGGAATTGCCGCTTATAGTCACGATGAGAACATCAGTTTCATTCTTTCCCCAAGATTGTTAGAAGGTGGCAGATTTAAAACAAACAAACAAAATCTCCAACAACAGGCAGATTCCCTTGGGTGGCATTTTGAGGCTGGCTTACTCTACTATGGTCACAAAGCTGATTATTCTTAAATGGGGAGAGAATGCCAGGTGAAACCTCTATATGGTTATATCTTACAATTCTGTTTTCCTTGGGATACATTATTCTGTATGTCTTTGTCTTCTTTTGTGTTGAGTGTGTCCTTAGGGAAGTATTTCATGCTTAGATATTTCTGTGAGTTGCCCAAAGTCTTGGGCACAGAGAACATAAAAGTATTTGGGTGATTATGACTGAGTCCCTAGGTCAGTGACAATTGTGTCTTTGATAATAGTGTCTGATTTCCCCTCTTTCTCTCCCCTTCCCAATTCCCTTGAGTTCACCTATATGGGACTGTGATATAAGGGCTTTTTTCCACAGCAAAATTATTTCTTAAGTGTAAAAATATAGTGTTTTTATTGAATATTTTGGTCTCATATATATACATATAGGAGCACACCCATATATATATGCATATATATGTACATATACACACAAATGTGTGTGTGTTATTACTTAGGTCCTGTTGAGGAAAAATAAAAACATAATTAAAGACAGCTATGTGGCACAGTGGATAGAGTGAGGGGCTTAGAATCAGGAAGACTTATTTCCTTGAGTTCAAATCTGACCTTAACACTTACTAGCTGTGTGACCCTGGGCAAGTCACTTAACCGCATTTGCCTCAGTATCTGTAATATGAACTGGAGAGGGAGGCATTGGACCACTCTAGTATCTTTGCCAGGAAAACTCCAAATAGGGTCATGAAGAATTGGATATAACTGAAACGACTCTACAATAGCAACAAATATACCATTAAGCTAAAAATAGAAATACCAATAGAGGTAACGAATTATGCTGATCTCTGGTGGATATTATCTGTTTGATAGACATGTTTTGAAGCACCCTCTGCAGTGTCCTTTAGAGCCAATGAACATGAGACTTCAAAGGGTTTCTGTAAGTATGGGGGTTCCATATCTTTATTCTGGACATTTGGTACTTAGTAATTCCAGGAATTTAGACATTGCAAGCTGAGAACAACACATAAGTATTTTCAAATGTGTAGCCCCTAATTATTTATAAGCAAATATAAATTCTTGTTTTTATAAACAATAAATAAATTTTTCCTCTTTTTCAGTCATCTATAAAGTTTGTCTAAGCATTGTCTTTGAATGCATTTATGACCTTGGGTTGTCTTGTCTGAAATGTGAAGCAAGGATCAATGGGGACTTTTCGTCACAGATAGATTTTACAAACTACATCTGGTGATGGGTGTCATTATAGATTTTCATATTTGAATGCTTCAGAAAATGAGTGGTTTCATCATTGTGGGTACTCTTTTCACTGATTCAGATAGGGAGGGACACCTCCATGCCGAATAGACAGTGTTTATGAATTACTGATTGCCTCCTCCCCAACCCACCATTTAATGACCAACTTTTGGCGATTAGTTTCTATAAAGATTATGGCAGCTCCTTGGGTATAGATAACGTAGCTCTAGGCATGTTATTGAAGTTTAGAAAAATGATATTTTTTTAGCTTTTTAGGGCTTTCCAGGGCTGGGACTGAGATGGCATACCTGTCAGATTCCAGGATTGTCTTCATGCCATGATCAGTCAATGAAGGGAGTCTTTCATGTAGGTAGAGTAGGCCTACCTAGCAGAATAGGTCAGAAACTTATTTGAAACTTCATAGGGTCTTAGATCTAATAGTAGAAAGGACATTAAATTCCTTCTACTTTAACCCTCTTATTTTATAGTTACAGGAAATATAGAGTGACATACCCAAGGTCAAACATCCTGTGGCTCTAGAACTAGTGTTCTTTCCATTGTACTATGCTTCCTTCCCATTTGTAATCTTAGAAAATATCCTGGGACTCCAGAAATGAGTGCCTTACTTTTGTTCATACTGAAGTATGTGTTAGAGACAGAACTGGCATCACTGTCTTCTTTCTTCCAAGGCTAGTCCTCTATATAGAATCTGAGTTACAGCAAATATTTAGTATCCTGAATCTTTTCAAAGAGATATGCCAGAAATGAAGATTCAGGAATAAGTCAGGATACCTTAAGTTGGGTCTATTTTCAGAGAGCAAATGCAGAAGAATCTATAAGGAACCTGCAATGATTGCATGAGTATCTATTTTCTTATAATCAAATGCTCCAAACTCAGGGCCAATTCATTATCTTGTTGATTAATATTATTCTGAAGAAACAGCCCCCCCCAAAAGGGAGTTTAGCTTCATATTTATCCCTTACAATATTTTCTTACAATCTTGCCTCCAATCTCATTGTCTGAAACATATTTTAGCATTTCTTTTATTTCCTTATAATTGGCATTTATATAGTATACTAAGTTTGCAGAACTTTTGACATACAATATCTCTCTTTTTAGATTTTGCCTCCCAACAACCTTGTAATACACTAGAGGATTTTACTACCATGATTTTCCAGATGGTGAATTTGAGACTTAGAGAGGATAGATGTCTGACCTAAGGATAAAGCAATAGTATGAACCAGAGGCAGATTTTGAATCTTGCTATTTGTAATGCGAATGTAAATTTTAAAGATCTTCCCTGCCCCTAGGCTAAAGTGCACCAGAAGCCAGGGGTGGGAGCCTTGTTTTTCAGTAGATACTTCTTGATTGGCCAGTGGGTCAAAAAGGTTGTTACATTCTCTGAGCCAGGAGAAGGCTATATAAGCACTGATGTGTAGCTTTGTTTTGGGACTCACTTTGAGAAGTATTCTGTGATTTGATCTGAATTCTGGGAAGCCGTTGTTGAGAGTCCCCCGGCTTTGAAAAACCCAGAATGTGGAAACCCAGATGTTGACTGGGTATGGATGTAATGGTTGGACAGTTTGGAAATCTGTCTATTTGATGTTTCTGTCTTGATAATTATGCCTGTATACTTTGAGGTTCAGGGTGCTGACCTTTTCTCCTGAACAAGGTAAACGATATATGTCTGACTGATTAAAGTAAGCTTGTTAACCCATTTTGAGTTGCTTTCCTTTAACAAAGCAGATCCAAGAACCTGTGGTAGCTGCAAACCCTGAGGACGCTTGGGGTACTTGCTGCTACACTATTCCAGTCTTTCCCCACCCTAGTAGACAGAGTGATGATCTTTGCTCACCAGTTAGCTTCAGTCAGGGAATTGTTTGGATTCTGTTTGACTCAGAGTCAATATAAACAGCAGTTTTTTCTGTTTTGGCCAGAAACCCTGAGGTTCACCCTCTCAGATTTTTTCTTTTGTCTAGGTAAAATAGGCCATTCTCTGGCTCTTTTCTTACCTAGCCTCAATCACTGAATGAGCATTGCCTCAGTCAAAACCAGACCTATTAAAGACTTTAGCTTAAAAAGGCCCAGGTACCTTACTGCACCCAGAGCCATCTCCAGTCATCCTGATCCATATCTTGTCACTGGACCCAGATGGCTCCTGTGGAGAAAGTGAAGCTGGTGACTTTACACAGCCCTCCCTCATTTCAATCCAATTCACTTGCATGTCATGGCATCACCTAGCTGATGTCATGGTCCTCTTCAAGAAGGAAGGACAAACAATGTTATTGTCACTAGAATAGACAAGAACAGAACTATTTCAGTGAGGGCTATCTATTACTGGTGAGAAGTCACTCAGATAAAAATAGTATTTTTACATTCACTTGTAACAAAGGGGAAACAATGCTGAATTTGAACTCCAAGGACATAACTTCAGGTATTGGATCCACCACTTAATATGTATGCTATTTCATCTCTCTGGTCTTATTCTTCATCCATAAAATGAAGAGATTTGTGTTAGGCAAATACCCTTTAAAACTTTTAAATACTCTTCCAACTCTAAATTGATGAACCTATGATTGAATTCATCATCAAATTCTATGACTGCTAGAAGTAAACCTTTCTTTTGCCACAGTCCAAAAAGAGAGACAATATTTAAATAAATATTAGGCTGTAAGAGAAAGGAACAATTTCAGCCTTACTGTTTGGAAAATCGGTTGAGAACAGGATGTTCGGTACATTTTGAAAAATTCATATATGTTTCAACGTGAAATATCTCTTGGCTGCCCAAGAATTGCCAAACAGTATTTTAAAAATCTTTTTCATGGTGTGAATGAATCCTGTCCAAAAAGATTTGTGTGACCCTAGGTTTGTGCTCACTAGGGTTACATATCTTGGAGGAATTTCATGAATTATCAAGCAAGCTGGTCCCCTGGTTTTTTTTTTTTTTGAGATAAGTTGGAAAGCTTCTCTGTCCCATTAACTCCAGAAATGTTTTGGGGAGAAAATGTCAAGTTTATTCCCCACCCCCTTCCCAGCTTTCAATACACTTCTTTCAAAAATTCTCCAATACATGTAACTCAAAGAAGTCTGAGACAGAGGGGAAAGACCTTTTATGCACAAAAACATTTATAGCATCACTTATTTGTTGTGGCAAAGAACTGAACACAAAATAAGAGCCTGTTGATTTAGAAATGGGAGAACAAATAGTTGCATATGAATGCAATGTAATTTTACTGCACCATAAGAAAAGAAGAATGATACAGATTCAGAGAAATGTCAAAATAGGATGTGATATATAGAGTGAAGAGCAGACCCAGGAGGATGATTTCTACGATGGCCACAGTGACATGAGGGGAAACAGCACTGGAATATTTCAGTCCTCTACCGGAAGCCTCCCATATCTGGAAGCCCCTCATTCCTCCTCTATGTTTCCTGACTTCCATGACTTCTTTCAAGTTCTAGCTAAAATCTCATGCTCCTGCCCTCCTCACCCCCCTTGGGGCCTTTCCCAATTTCCCCTTTAATGCTGGTCTCTTTTCAGTGTGGCTTAGCTCCATTTTATTTTGTTTATAGCTTGTTTTCACATAGTTGTTGGCAAGTTGGGTCCCCAGACTGGGAACTCCTTGAGTACTTCTTGTTTTTTGTCTTTGTATCTTCGACACTTGGTACAATGCCTGGCACATAATAGATGCTTAATAAATACACGTTGCCTGCTTTCGTGGTGGGTAAAGTAGTGATTGAGGTTATTTTGCATCTGTCAATAGAGAAGCAATGGATTAGAGGTAAAAAACTCGCCATGGATTTTCAGATATAACCAATATCTTGATTTGTTTTGCTTGGCTATACATATTTTCTATAAAGGAGGTTTTCTAGTGGAGGGTAAAGGAAGGGAGGTGGGATGATGGGTGGGAATAGATGTGAAGAAAAGAGAGAGTGATCACCAATTAAGTACTTTAAAAATTTTCTAAAAGAAATTTTTACCTTTACTTTTTTGGAAAAATGTTTATTTTCCTGAAAACTGTATTCTGCTTTGGAAAAATACATGAATTATTATTTAATGCCCACATGGGATTATTTTATTTTACTTAACACATTTTGTTAAATTTCTATATAGTAATTGTTTGTAATAAATAATTAAAAATTCCCCAATAGTTAATGATTTGTCAAAACAGATAAAGAAATCTGATCACCGTCAAATTGCTGATCTAGAATATTGGAACTTTTTAGTGTTTCTTTGAATGGGTACAATTAAGCATCCACTTTGAAAAAAAAAATGGAAGAACCCCGAGGAAGGATGTCATTTACCATAAGCCTAATCAGTAGCCTAATTGGGGAAATGACTACTTTTAAAATGACTGCTTTTTTGGAGGGAAAGGATGAAAAGCTGATGATAAAGGAGATGAGAAAGGATAAGCAAGCAGCCGTGCCTTGAAATAGAGGCTGAGCTGGTTCAAATTTTTTTTTCTTGACTGATTTTTCTTTGCAGCTTAGTGAGGGGAAAATATATATGAACAATTTAGGTTGCTTTAGAAAATTAGCTGTGGGGATTATGGTTGTGGGGATGAAACAAGGAACAGATTTTTAAGACTCTTTGAACTGCAAAGCTTTGGAAATTATTAAGTATGCAAATAGCATTTTGGATATTGCAATTATGACTTTATTTGAATTTTTTCCATTGTTCTTGACTTCCTCCCAAATTTCTTTTTTATAATAAGTTCCCAACTGAAATTCAGTTCCAACTGTGTATCCAGGAAGGATGTTTAAAAGAAGGCTTCTGTTGTTAGATAAAAGGATATGTAGGCTATCTAAACAGTATGGAAAATCATCACTTGGCTTGGGGGCCTAAAGGAATTCAAGTAGGGGGCTCAATGCAAAATAGGCAGTTTAATAAAAACAAAACAATATTCTTGGCCTTTCCTTTCTCTCCGTTCTTACTTGGTTTTCATAGTAATATGTGTCTTTTGAGCAAATGAGGTTGTATCTGTATACTGCAAAACAAATGAATGCACACAGAAAGTTTACTGGTAATTGTCATAGCTGTTGATGTAGTTTGACACATGATCAATTCATTTACAAGAAATCTTGATAGGTTGATGGGGAGAAGCATTTTGCTGGGGTTCATTTTTTTTTTCTTTTTTTAATAAGTATTTATTGATATCTTTTGTTTCTTATTTCAGCATAGTATTGAACATATCTCTTCTATTCCCCTATCCCTTCCCAAGGACCATCCTTTATGACAAATAGTATTGTTTTTAGAAAATAAAAAAGTCAGTATGATTTGTGGATTCATTGAAAGAGTCTGAAAATATGTGCAATGTGTAACACCTGTGAACCTCCCACCTTCATGAAGGAGTAGGTTGAGGGTGTCTTCTCATATTTCTTTATTCGAGTCCATTTTACTTTTTATAATTTTGTTACATTTTAATTTCTTTGGTGTGTTGTTCTTTCTTTTTAGATGATTGTGGTTACTGTGTACATTGTTTTCCTAGTTCTGCCTATTTCACTCTGTATCAGTTCATATAGATCTTTCCATACTTCTCCATATTCCTCAATATAGTAGTCTTTATAGAACAGTAATATTCCATGTTATTCCTATGCCACAATTTATTTAGACATTCCTCAATTGATGGGCACTTACTTTTTTTTTTTCCAATTCTTAGCTATCACAAAAAAGTGATGCTATAAATATTTTGGAGTATATGGAGACTTTTTTCTTGTTGGTGGCTTCCTTAGCATAAATGCCCGGTAATGGGAATATCTAGTTTAAAAGATAGAGAATCTTAATCACTTTATTTACACAATTCCAAATTGCTTTCCTAAATACACTTCACAGATCTATCAACAATGTATTAGTGTGTAATTTATTTCTGATACGTAAATATTATCTGAGTGTCACACATTCTTTGAGAGGTATTCTTTTAAGGCTTTTAATTTTTATTTTACAATTTTCTTTTGCCTGTTGGCAGAGGGAATAGCAAAATGATTAACAAATGGTTAGAGCATGTTCAAAAGTAAATCTAGGCTAAATACAATTCTTGAGTGTCTGATATTAACGACAGTGGACAACCACAGCAATTATCTGATCCAAATCAATTCAACAAGCATTTATTAATGAATGAATGAATGAATGAAGCCAAGAATCAACAAAAAAGTATTAAGTTCTTCCTCTGTGTTGTATCGGGCACTAGGGATGCAAATAGAAAAGCTCACAGTCTAATAGGGAGAGCTGACCCCTAGAAGGTTTTAGCAGCGAGTTAAATGGAAAGTCCAATGATCTTTAAGGTGCTGATAGCACAGTGGTCCTTAGGGTACTGAAGACAGATGGTAATACATTTTCTTTAGTGTAATCTTCATCAGAGGAAAAACACATATACCCAAGTTTCTGTTGTCGAACAGTTTGATGGTGCCAAGGACCTTGGTGGCAAGCTCTTTGTAACTGTGGGTTTTTGTATCTGTGGCTTCTGACAAGGGCTAGAGCAGCTGAGGTCAGTGACATTTTCATATGAATTTCCCTCTTATATGATGGCCATAGTACAGCCTGGACACAAAGCTGGTGGTCTATGGTGTGCTGTTCCTCCTGGGACTCATGCTTAACTACCTGTTAGCTGCTAGTGGTGGTGGTGGTAAGGATAGCAGGTCCCTTCTCTGCAAGGCTGTTCCTCTGGACAATGGCGCTCATGGATGGAAGACAGAGTATTGTATGTATGTGAACCAACAAGTACCCAGTATGGTTGGACCATAGTAATGTGTAAGGTATAATGTAATGTGTGATGGTAATGTATAGTAAGACTGGAAAGATATGAAGGAGCCAGGTTGTAAAGGTTTTAAATTCCAAAATAGAGAAGACTATATTTGACCCTGGAGGAAATAAGGGGCCATTGGAGTTTTTGAACAGGGTATTAGTCACACTTGAATTTTAGAGAAATCAGTTTGGTGGAATTATTGTAATAGCTTAAGCAGGAAGTTCAGGAAGACCTGAACCAGGATGGTGACTTTGTGAGTAGAGAGAGGAGAGGATGTGTGTGTGGAGATAAAAACAATGAGGTTTGGCAACTGATTGGATCTGTGGAGTAAGGGAGAGTGAGTAATAGAGAATGTCACTGAAGTTGTGATCCTGGGTGCATACAAGGATGATGGTGGTGTTCCTGAATCAACACTTGTTAGATTGAGCGCTTTCTTTTTGTGTATAAGTTAGACTAAAGGGTCTTTAAGGAGTCTTTCATCTCTGAGATTTATCTATGGGAATATCTTTGTCTTTCTTTTTGTGTTTCTTTCCATTTTCTTGGCAATGGCCTTGTGTGTACTTCATTTAGTGCTCATCTTTCTTTATCTTGACTTCTGAATTTTACTCTCAACTCAATAAATAGTTATTTAATATCTACCATATACCATTTTAGACAGTTGAGATACAAAGAAAAAAAAGACGATCCTTGACTTTCAAGAAGTTTATACTCTATGGCAAGGCTTGTGTGTGTATTTGTGTGTAGATGGTAAATATAAATTACATGCAAAATAATTTTGAAGTTTGAGAGAAAATGAACAACTGAGGACATCAAGAAAGGCCTCATGTAGGAGATGTCAAGATGAATCTTGAAGGGAGTGATGGAACATTCTAGGACTGGGTGACATTTTGGACAATAATGTGGGAAATGGTATGTCCTCCATTGGGAAAAGAAAACTCTTTTGCTCCATTTTTGTTTCTCTGTGCCTCTTTCTTCCTATTTTAATTTTTGTCACATTCCTTTTTTCATTTCTGTCTAACTCCTTTAACTGGCCATAATAGGAAATACATTCATATTTTAGTTTCATATCACAGTTCCAGTCCATATCTCAGTCCCTATTCCATGTATTTTGGTTAGAACCTATAATTACATTGATAAAAGGAAATCTTTATAATGAGGCAATTCCCCTTACTAATAAAGATACTCACTTGCTCTGAAATTTACATTTAGGATTAAAAAATTGCCTAAGGCAAGAGATAAAATGATTTGCAGGGGATTATAGAGCAATTATGTCATAGATAATTGATGTCATACCTGGAAAGGACCTTAACAGGCCATCAAGTCAAATCATTTTATTTTATAGACAAGGAAACTGAGGCAAAGAAATGTTAAGTGACTGGCCCAAGGTCACAAGGCTAGTGTCTGAGGAAGGATTCAAATGCGGGTCTTCCTGCTTTTAAATAAAGTACCCAATTCATTAACCATACTTTGAGTCTGTACTTAAACTTATCCTGTTATATATGATATACATGCACACACATATATTCAACTCAATACAATAAAATTCAGCATGATTTGATATGATATACTACAATATAGTAACATAACAAGAAATGTTATGCTATGTTATATATCATATTACAATGTTATATTTTTGTTGAATAGTCTTATTGTCTCAATAAAAAAGTGAAACATTATTTATTCCGAAGGAAAAAAGCAGCATTTAGTTTTCTTTTTACTAATTCAACGTATGATTGCTTTTTTTTCCTCCCTATGGTTCAGAGGCCCTTGGTTTAATACCAGGTTTATTTTTATTGATGTTTAAAGAGAACCCTTTCAACCAGAGTACAGTATAACCTGTTTATTAGTGTTGAAAAGTTCCTGCAAGCAGAGCTTGACAGTCTGCACAATCTGTGAAATTTTATTTAAACATGAATTCTGTTTGATGATTTCTCACACTCTGAGACTATGATCCTTTTTAAATTTTTGACTATTTCATTTCAGATTTTCTAGATACATTCATTTCATAACATATGGGCTTGAAGTGACCTTAGTGATCATTTAGTCAAACTACTGCATTTGACAGATAAGAAAATTCTTAGAGGGGTTGAGGGGCTGGCCCCCATGAACAAACCATGACTTTCTGACTCCAGATCTCTTTCCCCTATGTCACAGTCTTTTTATGGGATTGCCATGATTTGAGGATATACTGTGTGGTGCAGGAGAAAAAATGATAGATTTAGAATCAGAATACTTGCTTTCAATTGCTATTCCATCTACTACCATTGTCAATCTCCCTCCCCTGGCCTCATTTACTTTATTTGTATCATACAAGGCTCTAGCAAAATACCTTGTTATTTTAATAATAATAATAATAATAATAATAATAATAATAATAAATAACTAGCATTTAGAAAGTGTTTTAAGATTTGCAAAACATTTTACAAATGTCTCATTTTTCCCCCTCATAGTGACTTGGGTGTGTCTATGTGTGTGTGGGGAGGTACTACTATTATTATCATTTTAGAGATGGGGAAACTGTGGCATTAAGAGACTTTGCCCAGGGTATCACAATATTTTTTTATTCACTTGTTTCAGTTTTGTTTGACTTTTTGTGACACCATTTGGGGTTTTCTTGATAAAGATACTGGAGTGGTTTGCCATTCCCTTCAGTAGTAAGTGTCTGAGGTCAGATTTGAACTCAAGTTTTCCTAACTCCCAATTCCAGGACTTTATCCATTCTATTAGTTTTGAATGGACTTAGGAATTTGAAGCAACAAAAGGGAGTTAGGGGGACATTCTGGGCATAAAGACTGGTGAAAGACAGCATTGCAATGAAGAACAGTTAATAGTTCTGTTTGGCTGGGATGTAGAATGCATAGAGAGTGGAATGTAATAATAATAAAATTTTGTTAATGTGGCAAAATAGGCTAAAATCAGATTGTGAAGATTTTTTAATACAACTGTAAGGATTTTTTTCTTTTTATTATAGAAGCAATAAGGAACCACCAAAGATTCTAGATCAGGGAGTGACTTGGTCAACCTCATTTTAGGAAGATGACCTCCTTAGGAAACTGTGTGGAACATAGATGGGAAAAGGTCATGGGATCATAGATGAAGAGTTTGAAAAGACCTTAGGGTTGATCTTTTCCAACTTTTTCATTTTGTGAATGAGGAACCAAGGTTAAAGAGGGCAATAACTTGTTCAGGATCATAAGGTAGTAAAATGGCAAAGCCAAGATTTGAACTCAAATCCACTGACTCCAAATCTGGCCCTCCTTCTGTTGAACCCAGTTCACTAATGGGAGAGAAAGTGGAATCTGGAAGTCCAGTTAGGAAGATTTTGTAGTAGTCCAGGCAAGAAGGGATGGGGGCATGAGCATGAAATAGTTACAAATAAACATTTAAAAAATTTCAAATTATACTTTTTGCTATTATAGTAAGATGTTTAAGAATTTTATTTGAAACTATTGTTAAAGAAGTTGAAGAAGCAATGCAGTCAGTAGCATGTTAGACTTGGTGTTAGGAAGACTTGGGTTTGAATCTTGTTGGATGACTTTTCTGAGGTTCAGTTTTCTCCTTTGAAAAAATGGAGATCCTGGGGCAGATAAGTGGCACAGTGAACAGAACACTGGCCCTGGAGTCAGGAGGACCTGAGTTCAAATCCAGTCTCAGACACTTGACACACTTACTATCTGTGTGACCTTGGGCAAGTCACTTAACCCCAATTGCCCTCCCAAAAAAACCCCAAAAGAATTCATCCCATCAGAACATTATTCCAGCTAATATTCTAGTTAGAATAAGGAGATATGAAATTTTAGGAAGTACAAAACAAAAGTAGAAGTGAAATTGACGTGTCTATTCTCACAGTGGTTTGGTCTGAATTGACATATTAGTGATTAAGGTTATTTTGCAGAATTTTCCTGAAAGTTTCTGGAGATAACTCAACCTTTAGTCCCTTGACTGTGTAGGTAAAACTAGTGGAATCCCCCTATAGTTACATTGTTTTCTGTCAAAGAATTATCCAAAGAATATTTTCTTCGTGAGATACAGATTGGAAGCTCTACATCAAAGCTCTCTTTTGAATTCTTTATTCCTTTGACCAAGTCATTGATATTTTTCATACTTCTCAGAGAACTCATTTTGTACAGGAAACAAAATTAGTTCATCTATTGTAGGAGACAGTGTGATAGTAAGTAAGGAAAGGCTAACAGTCTGGAGATGGGAATTAAAAAAAAAGCTAACTGTAATCCCAAGTTTATTTCAGACTCTAGAAATTTCATTTATATACTTTAGACTAATATTTGTTCTCTGAACTTAGCAGATGAAGTACAGACATGAAAGCAAAATTGGAAATGATGATTGAAGATTTAAGATGACCTTTTCATGCATTATAGATCATGGCCATTAAAGTGTCAGACAATCTTGACAAACTGCTGCATGTATAATCATAATTAAAATGTGATATGAATATAGGAGTTATTTCAAAATAAAGTAGGCTTTTTAATATGGCAATAATAAAATTTTTAGGGAGTTCAAGGGATGATTAATTAACTCATTCTTTCTCATCTGTTCTTTGGAAAGACTTATTAATTGCCATTTATTTCTCTTTAAGTAAAACACAGAAGTAGTTTGAGTAAGGGAATTTTTTTCTACTTTACTTAAAAACACACAGAAATCCATGTATTTATGGTTGCAGTCCTTTGCTTTCTACAGTTATCTGAGTGTCATTCCATTTTTTCCACTTTCTTGCCTTGTTTCATGAAGTTTTTGTTTTTTCTGACAGTGATTTGAGGCTATTCTTTGTCTGAAATCTTTATTCTTAAAGAAAATGATACTCCATAAAAAGTCCATGGTTCACAGATATTCACATATTGGGAGAAAAGTAATGAATCAATTTCAATCCATACAATAACTTTCAGGTTTTTTTAAATTGAATGGATTTTTTTTTACTTAAAGGAAATTGACAATTTAAAGATCACAGTTTTTATTTATCTGTGTCAGTACAGTATTCCCTGTGGGGACTATTACCAGTTCCATGAATTTCTTAGAGTTTAACATGTTACCTATTAATATACTATTACAAATTAACTCTCGAATGTAAATGCACATATAAACACATTATGTACACACATATGCATATGGGCACATATTAACACATACATGTATGTAATATTTAATATTACTATGTGTACATATACACACATGTGTGTCAATGTATACATGTGTGTATGTGTATATATGTGGACATATCTATATCTATCAATCTATCTCCCCACCCTCAGATCTGTGGTTGATTGGTATTGGATTAAATGGGTTTATTAGTGGGTTTGTGTGTATGCATTTTCATTCATGCATGTATACTCCCATGTGTGCATATGCATGAATATGAATGTGGATATATGTGTGTATATATTCTCTCCTTACATATGGCATATATATGTGTATATATACATTCACACATACATATGTACTGAGAGAGAATATTGGTTTTAAGTATATATCTAGATAAATTAATCTATCCATCTGTCTGTCTATCTATCTATCTATCTATCTATCTATCTATCTATCTATCTATCTATCTATCTATCTATCTAT
>NW_027185720.1:6019075-6046202 GCF_028583685.1 Petaurus breviceps papuanus | reverse complement strand
TCTGTCTATCTCTCTAAATCAGTCTCTGTTCTAGAGGTATTTGGGTTTGCACAGTGGTTAGAGCACTGATCCTTAGGGTCAGGAAGACTTGAATTGAAATCTGGCCTCAGACACTCACTAACTGCGTGACTTTGGGAAAGCCAATTAACCACTGTTTACCCTAGTTTCTTTAATTGTAAAATAGACAACAATAACAGCCCCCTACATTCCAGGGTTGTCTTGAAGATACAGTGATACAATATTTGTAAATCTCTGTGCGATGTGTGGTGCATAGTATTATATTTATGCTTATTCCCTCCCTCTACAATTTATGGCCTTAGTTGTCGAGAGCAGTAGGAAGCTAAGGGACTTGGCTGAGCATACACAGCCAACATGCTCCATAGACCGAACTTAAAGCTAGAAGAATGAAGTGAGAGAAGAGGATGGATGTTCCCAGCTCCAAGGAGTGGGGCCCCATGTGTCAGAGCCTGGGCCTGAACCCAAGTTTCCCTGATTCTGAAGCAGTCTCTCTAGCCATTGTCCCACACTGTCTGTATGCAGGTATAGATATACAGGTAAAGTATATGTATTTGTGATAGATATAAATTCTGAACTGTATATATTGAAAGATTATATTCAACGAGTGGCACAGTGTATAGATCGGTGGCCTTGGAGTCAGGAGGACCTGAGTTCAAATCTGGCCTCAGCCACTTACTAACTGTGTGACCCTGGGCAAGTCCCTTAACTCTGATCTCAAAAAAGAAAAGAAAAGATTGTATGAACTGTAGGAAGTGGTTTAATTGAAATAAGTGATCAAAGGTCAGAAAATTTAAGTTCTCTGTGTTCACTGTCATTATGTCACTGGGGGTCTTCTACTCTAGCCTCAATGGATTCAAATTTTCTCATCTGGGAAACAGGGCTAATAGCCATGTTGCCAACCTGTCTTGAAAGAGAGTTGGTGAGAATCATTGAGTTAATAAGCAGTTGGAGTAAATTGGGGCTCTTTAGCTTTTGAAGGCTTAAGCAGGGGAACATGAGAACTTCCTTTAAATACTAGAAAGGCCATTATATGAAACAAAAAATAATATTTACTCTTCTTGGCCTTACAGGGCCTATCTTGGAGTCATGGATGGAAGTTACAGATGGGCATATTTCAGCTAGGTTTAAGGAAATGGACATAAATAAAGACATTGACCCCAATTATCATCATCATCATTTCCTTTCTTAGGGAAGTATTTAGTTGATACAAAACTGTCACCACAATGTGAAAGCCAAGAGCCCAGAAACTGCTTCAGCCAGCAAGTACTTATCTCCTCAATAAGGGGAAATAAATAATTGAGAGGATAATGCTGCTTTAGACTTACAGATATGTTCTCAAAGTAATATGCAAACAACTGAAATTTATGTAACAATTTAAGGTTTGCAAAGTATTTTACATGGATTACTGCATCTGAGTCTCACAATTATGTTGCTTGATAGATGCTATTATCATCTCCCTCTTATATTAGATGAATAAGCAGGGACTCAGAGGGTGTAAGTGACTTGCCCAGGGTCACATATCTATTAAACATCAGAAGAGGGATTTGAGCCTAGTTCTTAATGACTTTAAGTCCAGTACTTTGTGTCCCATGCTGTGCTTTATGTACAGAAGAAGACAGTGGAAAATTACAAAAAGTATCATCTCACAAAAGTGGAAACCACAGAGGGAGAAAATCAAGTTTTGATAGGATCATCAATCTTGTGTTGGAAGGGACCTTAGAAGTGCTCTAGTCCAACACTTTCATTTATATTCAGAGTTGAGATCTGAAAGCTTAAAGGATTTAAATAATTTAGCCAAAGTCACACAGGTAGCCATTGGCAGAATTTGTACTCAATACTTCTGACTCCATGTCCATGATCTTTCCACTATACCTTTCTGCTTCATAAAAGCTTGAGGAGAAACCCAAGCAAAACTATATCATAAGAACATTTTGTATGAAGCTGGATAAAGACAACTTAAGTAGATGATAGAATAGATTTTCTAAAATTCTTACCATGACTTTTTTCATTAGATAGAATAGAATCACATAGGATCTTCCCTTAGAAGCCAAGGGGCTGTCTTAAGAAGTCAGAATGACAAGTAGGAAGATGAAGTCAGGAAGGTTTGCCATGGCCAAACACACACAAAAGAACATCCATGTTACACATTACACAAGAACACAATTTTCAAGGTTCTCAGAAATTAATTTTTGAAATGTTCACTAGAAGCCAAGTTTCTTGAAGCTAGGGACTTCTCTTGCTTGCTCTTTATCTTTTTAATGCTTAGCACAGTTTCTGGCATATGGAAAATACTTTTTTTTTTTAAAGCAATTGGGGTTAAGTAACTTGCTCAAGGTTACACGGCCAGTTATTTCTGGGTGTGGTGCTGAGTATCTGAGCCTGGATTTGATCCAGGTCATCCCGACACTGGAACCAGTGCTCATACTCGCTGAGCCACCTGGCTGCCCTTAAGCAATTGGGGTTAAGTAACTTGCTCAAGGTTACACGGCCAGGTGTTTCTGGGTGGGTGCTAAGTGTCTGAGCCCGGGATTCGATCTCCAGGTGTTCTCAACACTGGAGCCGGTGCTCTTACTCGCTGTACTACCTGGCCGCCTCCATATGGAAAATACTTAGCAAATGCTTGTTGATTGATAAATTGATTGATAATAGAGAAAGATGGCAAATTATTTTTTTCTAAAATATTGGGTTTTGTTTTTACTGAAAATGATCATCAAGAAAACACCAGCCACTAATAATGCATCTGACCACTTTCTCATATTTATAAGAACTTTTCTGAGAATGATCTATGTATGTATTGAGGGTAGCTTTACTGAAAACACAAAAAAAAGAAACAGACAAGCTTTCATAGTCAGTTTTCCATGGTATATCATACCTTCACAGTTATACAATTTATAGAACAATCCAATATCCTAGTGCATATACTGCTGCTTAATTACAACAAAAGAATTTGGCTCCTATCTAAGAAATATCATATTTAAGAGGGTCAATGAGATATCTCTTGTGATTTTGTTAATAGCATACAAGATTACTCCATAGATTCTATTGCAAAGACTATTCAATTTAATATTTATCAACATCAGAGGCAGCTAGGTGGTGCAATGGATAGATCACCAGTCCTGGAGTCAGGAGGAACTGAGTTCAAATCCGAACTCAGACACTTAATAGCAATATGACCCTGGATGAGTCACTTAACCTTGATTGCCTCAAACAAAACATCAGATGATGCCTAAAATAGGAAAATGCACAATAGACAAAGATATTTCTTCTTGTCATGACAGATGGTTTGCTCAGAGTCCACGTGGAAAGGAAATTCCTCCAAAGATGATAAAATTCCAATATTTGTGGCTGACATTGTTCTGATTGCACCAGACTATGCACAAGCTTCCTTAATGAGATCGATGGCTATTCCAAAGTTATTGTTCTAGCTCTAATCATAGAAAAAAAAACACAAGTTGCTGAAGAGTGCCTATTGACTGGATTATGATAGAGATTACATTTTTTATCTTGGATAGGAACCAGAGATAAGCAAAGAGCAGAGCCCTTCTATGGTTGATATATTTCAAAGCTTTTCAATACCCAGGACCTTGAAATATTTATGCTTCTTTCTGGGATTGACAGCATAATGAAAAGGGAAAGAAATCAGAAAATATTTCAAAACTTTTTTCCAGACACTCAGAAAATGATGATAGTAACACATAGGGAAAATACCTCATAGTGTTGTTGTAAAGACCAAATGATAAAATGTACAAAAAGTACTTTGAGAACCTTAAAAGTGTTATATAATCATCAGTTATAATTAATTTTTATTACATCAGACTTCATCTCCTGGAGCATTTATTGAGTCTGACTACTTGGTATAGTGCAGACTTGTAAAACTCAACCATATCCATGTATTTATTATTATTAAGGCAGAGTATTTTCCTTAAGCCAATAAACAGCTAGGTTTACTAAGGGAAGATTAAACAGAAACACAATTCACAAGTAACCTAATTGTTCTTGTTGATGTGATTACCTACTTTTTTAGTTTAATTGTATCACACTGTTACACGCATATAGTTTTATGTTGTTCAGTCATTTTCAGTCACTCTTAGTGATCTCTTTTGGGGTTTTCTCAGCAAAGATACTAGAGTGGTTTACTATGTCCTTCTCTTGTGGCTGACATTGTTCTGATTGCACCAGACTATGCACAATCTTCCTTAATGAGATCGACAGGCATTCCAAAGTTATTGTTCCAGCTTTAAAAATAGTAAAAAAGAAACAGAAGTTCATTTTAATGATAAGGAAACTGAGGCAAACAATGTTAGGTGACTTGTCCAGGGTCACACAGCTAGTCTAAGACCATATTTGAACTCAGATCTTCCTGATTGCAGGATGGCCCTCTATTTTCTGCACCATCTACCTGTCCATATACATGTTAGGAACAGCCTACAAACAACATAGAAAAATATGATTAATAAAAATTTATTCAACTAGTTCAAATTTCTCAGCTTTCACATAAACACCCATCTTTTGTAACACATCATTCAATACAATTTTCCAGCTCACTGAAAATATATTCCCTGTGTAATTGCGAGACTTTCTAAATTACATTTGTGATTTTGGATTCAAGCTCCCAAAAAAAGCCCAGAAGAACAAACAAAAACTCCTATGATTTTAATTATACAGTAGCAGTTTTTCTGTGATAGCTTTCATCATCTATACACCGGGAATTTTTGAATTTTAATGCTACACAGGACTCTAAATATATACATTGTGCTTGGAGTTTTCAGATACTAGAATTAAAGCCCATTATATAAAAATGTAAACAGGATGCAAAGGAAAGAAATGACTAAAAGGAGAAATGAACCAATGAAAAAGAAAAACTTAAATGCCCTTGATTGATTTTTCCTAGGGAGAAGACTCCAAGAGGCTATTGTCTCAATTGGAGAGAGTGTGCCAATGAATGGCTTCTTTCATACTTTGCTTTTTAAAGTTAGGGCCATGGCAAAGGAATGGAGTTTAGTTGGGCTTTAAACTCTCTGACTATTAAGTGATGTGAAATAACTGGGTTATAATGCGAACATGGAGGTTTTCGAGAAAAGCTTAAACCGTGACAACAATAATAACAACTCGTGTTTACACCACACTTTAAGATTGCTTTCCTGTGCTAGAGGAAGTTTAAGAGAATTGATGTTGCTCTGTCATTTTGAATGGACTAAACATTCCCTTGAGAACCTTTCCAACCTAGATTTCCATTGGGCCATGGAAAGTAGAGGCCATCTGATCCAACACTTTCATTTTTACAAATGAGGAAACTGAGTCTTAGGGAATTTGTTACTTTCCCAAGGTCATGAAGGTAGTAAGGGACAGAGCCAGGACATGAACTTGTCTGTCATGGTGAATCATCTGAAAGATTCTATCTGATTTCTTCTCTTATTCTGTCCTGGATACTTTCAATACATTCATAGATGATCATCATAATAGATTTTATAGAATATGAAAATTGAGGGTATTAACTAGAATCTTCTTTTTTTTAATCTGAAACCCCCTTGACATCACATACACTTTTTCTTCCTTTTCCCCAATCTTTGGTAATAAGGTGGCCCTTCTCCTTGCCGAGGCCAAATGCTCTAACATGTCCTTCATCTATACTTTCCCGTTTTTCCAAGCAGATTTTTCCCCAGTCATCCTCTCTCCAATCTTCAGTTTCTCTCCATATACTGGTTCCTTTCCTTGATACTTACAACACACCAAAGTCTCTTCCAATCCTTACTGGATCCCACCATTCTTGCTACCAGTCATCCTGTATATCTCTTCCTTTCAACTAAATCTCTTTAAAAAAATCATCCATACTTACTGTCTCCATTTCTGTCCCCTTTCTCTTCTAAACCATCTATAATTCAGCTAATAATGTGGTTCAAGTATGAAGGTGAAAAATTTCACATAAAGATTTCACCATTTTTACTATCATAAATTTTGGAAAAAATTTCAGACTAGTATGTTGACATTTCAAGACACTTTCCCTGTGCCTCTAAATCGCCACAACTTGCTGAGTTCACAAACATGCTCTGAACATGGATTGACCTGGTAAACTGAAGTTGTTCTCTCTAAAAGTACTAATGATCTCTTCATTTCCAAATCTAAAGGGCTTTTCTCAATCTTTATCCTTCTTGACCTTTCAGAAGTCTTTGACACTGACAATCACTTTATTTTCCTTGATTCTTCTCTTACTATTCTGTCTTGGTTTACCTCTCCTTTGCTTTATCTTTACTGGGGCCATGCCATCTAACCATTGGTGTCCCACAGGGCTCTAGACTGGGCCCCATTTTCTTCTCCATCTATACTATTTCATTTGGTGATCTATGGATTATTATCATATGATGAGTGTTGCCTCAGTCAAACTGAGACTTGCTAAAGATCTTAGCTTACAAAGGCCAAGGTCTCCCCCTGTATCCAGGGCCATCTCTAGTTGCCCTGATCTATATCTTGGCACTGGACCCAGATGGCTGCAGAGGTGAAAGTGAGGTTAGAAACTCATATAGCCTTCTCTCACTTAAATCCAATTTGCTTGCATATCATGGCATCACCTCCCTGACCTCAAGGTCCTCTTCAAGAATGAAGAACAAATAACAATTGTAGAAATAACTGAAAGTTATATGTAGAACTGTAGGACTTTCAAAGTATTTCCCTCACATCCTGTTACTTTATCAAAATGATTGATTTTCTCATCAACCAATGACTGGTAGATAATATGGTTAGCTCCTCTTGTGGCCTTCAAAGGAGACAAACTTGCATTTACCCAAGTACTTCACTGGATTTGCATAGCTCCAGCTAAAAGACATGGGGTATGATAACTGAAATAGAATGAAAAAAGCAAAATAAAATGACCAGTATATGCAATAAATACAACAGTGAAAAGGAAAATAAGACTAGAAGACACTAGAATTCTGATTAATTGAAATGATCTGTATTAGCTCCACAGGACCAATGATTAAATTCCCCTCCAGTTCCTCAGTAGTGAAGTAGTGGACAAGTGATGATTATCTTTTAAAATAAGTGATTATCTTTTGTTTTGCTCAATGGTTGTGCTTTGTCACAAGGAAGAGTTGCATGGAAAAGACTATTGGAAAGTAAAAGTGAAATATAGCCAAAGTTTCAATAAAACATTTCATTAAAAAAAATCCAAATGTATGGAAATGAGCTTGCTGCACAATAATCTCAGTCCATTGCCTTATGGGTAAATATCTGAACACAGGTCATTATATTAATTAAATCACATTCCAATGTCCTCATGATGCTCACTGTGTCGCTCCTCAGCTATTCCTCCAAAGATGTCATTAAATTGTCCCCTCTGGATATTCTACCTTACTTGTATTTCATGGCAAATTGCATTCCCTTTCACGCGCACCATCAGAGTCTAATCTCTGTTGCCATGGTAACCTTCCTTTTTTACCTGCATATCTTTGCTTCTGGATTCATCTTTTGGTTATCTTATCTTGTTTCAACGGTTCTTCTTCCTTGTGGTCCTTCTTCTGTCTTGAAAACAATGACTGTCCACAAGTCATGTGCGGGTCGGTTTCTAAGATCAAGGATGCTACTTTTTTCAGTGTCCCAACTCAGTTTAAGTCCAAAATTTTTAAAAATAATAAATTTGGAGTATGAAATGAAATATGCATATCTTTGATAATCCCTTCCTTTTATTCTTAATTTATACCAGCTTTTTTTGTTCAGTTTCCCCCCCCCTTGGCTCAATTTTGTACCATCAGCACTAACAAAACTGTAATATTAGCTCTCTTTTTAAGATAAGAATTAGAGAATTAATATTAATGAGAATGTTAAGTGACTTGCCCACATTCTCACAATTGGTTAAATGACTGAGGGAGAACTTGGAATCGGATCTTCTTCACTCCAAGTCTACTGCTTCTTCCACTACAACATGCCACACACACACACACACGCAAACACACATGCATACATATTGATTTATATACCTAATCAGCAAGATAATGAATCAACCATTCAAGAAAGGATCAAGCATGTATTAAGTGTCTTCTATGTACCCATAGACATTACACTAGTTTCTTGGTATAAAAAGGAAAAAAAAATGAAATCATTCCTACTTTCAAGGAGCTATATTGGGGTAAACATCATGTACTTATGCATGTTAGTGTATACACAATATATTTGTTGTTGTTGGGTTGTTTGAGTCACGTCCAAATCTTCACAACCCCATTTGGAGTTTTCTTGACAAAGACACTTGAGTGGTTTGGTCATTTCTTTCTCCAGGTCATTTTACAGATAAGGGAACTGAGGCAAATAGGGTTAAGTGAATTGCCCAGGGTCACACAGCTAGTGAGTGTCTGAAGTTGGATTTGAATTCAAGTCTTCCTGACTCCAGGTCCAGCACTCTATCCACTGCACCACCTCGCAGACAAAAAAAATATATATACAAAGTAAATAAAAGGTAGTTTGGGGAGGGCTGGAGTCAGAAAAGGTTACATGTAGGAATGGGTGTTTGTGCTAAGCCTTGAAGAAAACAAGGGAGTTCAAGAGGGTGTATTTAGGGGGGATATGTTCTGAGATAGATTAAGCCACAGTGCAGTTGTTCAAGGCATATTTGGCAGATTATGAAAAGGCATGGATGGTGAGAATGGAATATCACATACGAGAAACATCAAGAAATTTGTTTCAGCAGGCCCACAGAGTATGTGGATCTAGATAATATATTCTATATGAAAGAACAGGCAAAATCAGCTTCTGCCTTCCTCTGATTGGTTCATTAAGTCTTGGAAAAATTGGAATTGGAAAATGACCTTTCAAATCCAAACTATTTGTATATCATACTATGTTTATTACTCTATGAAATATTGTTAGGCTTACTATACCTTGTGACTTTCAATAGACTAATTTTACATATTAGCTTGTATTTATTACAATATGATTATTTATCTATTTTCACATATAGATGTATTTATATATGTGTCAATTTCTTCAGATATGTTAAGCTTTTAGATTGTAATTTTTAAGTAGTTTCAGTCGTGTCTGACTCTTTGTGACCCCATTTGGGTTTTTTTTTGCCAAAGATACTGAACTGGTTTGTCATTTCCTTCTTCAGTTCTTTTTACAGATGAGGAAACTGCGGCAAACAGGGTTAAATGACTTACCCAAGGTCACACAGCTAGGAAGTTTCTGAGACTGTATTGGACCCAGATCTTCTTGACCCTAGACTTGATGCTGTATCCACTGCACCATCTAGCTTTCCCCAGCTTGTCATGTTGTGTTTGTCCTTTGTTCTTGAAGAGGACTATGGGCATGAGGGAAAAGAGGACATGACTTGCAGTTGACTTCGATTTGGGTGAGGGAGGGCTGTGCAAGGTCATCAGTCTCACTTTCTCCTCCAGAGCCATGTGGCTCCAGGGGCCAGATATACATCAGGATGACTGGAGATGACCCAGGATGCAATGGAGACCCTGGCCCTTTTAGGCTAAGGCCTTTTCAGGTACTCAATTAGAGTGAGGTAATGCCCATTCAGTGAATAGGCCTCTGTAAGAAGTGAGTCAAGGATGGCTCCTTTAATTAGAAAAAGAAAAATCAAGCTGAGAGGGGAAGACCCTCAGGATTGTTGTTCCAAAGAGGAACAGTTACCATAGACATTTACTCTAAGCCAGGAGGGCCCAAAATACAGTCATTAAGAGGAGTGTGGGAAGGGACCTATTGTGGTTCAGTCTATGAGCTTCAGAGTGAACTGGGGTAAAGGTTTTGGAAAGAAAGAGAGGAAGGAAGGAAGGAAGGAAGGAAGGAAGGAAGGAAGGAAAAAAGGAAGGGAGGGAGAGAGGGAGGAAGGAAGAAAGACAGGGAGGAATCAAGGAATCTAGCCAGTAAACCCCAAGTAAAGTGGGAAGCTTCTGGCCATCAAAATTTACATTTCCTTTATAGAAGAGAAGGGAGTGGGAGAGGGAGAGGATGAGCTAAGTTACTCAACTAGCTTGGGTCTACTCACAGTTGTGTTTGTCCTTCATTTTCGAAGAGGATCATGGAGTCAGGAAAATGCTGACATGACTTGTAGTTACAGCTTGTAATAGAAAGGAAGAATTCATTAGCGCAAAGCTAAGACAATCTTGTCAGGTATACAAAGTTTGCCTCTTGTCCCTCCTTACCTGAGCCTTCTGTCTGATGTCTTCTTCACTTTAGATAGTCTTCTGCTTCCCAGCCATGAAATGTCTTCATATTATATCTATTCCTTTCCCCATCCCTTCTCAAAATATGTCCCCTCTTCTTTCCCACCATTCTCCACTGTGGCATTCTACCTCAATGAGGTGAACCAGGTTGGCTCACATTTGACTGTACTACTACAGTTTGTTCTGAGGATGCAATAAAATGATGAATGTTAAAGAATTTTCTAACCCTTAAATGAATTTACCTAAGCTTAGGGGGTTGCAGTTAAATGAAACAGAAGGAATATAGAAGGGTCACTTATAAGGAATTTTTACTAACTGGGTAACTTCCTGAAGGAATTAGAAAGAAATAACTGATTTTGCAATTTGAATTTTGAAGAGGACCATGGTATCAGGGAATGAGGACATACCTTGCAGTTGACTTTGATTTGAGTGAGGGAGGGCTGTGCAAGGTCACCAGTCTCACTTTCTCCTCCACAGCCATCTGGGTCCAATGGCCTTGATATCAATCACTTTGCCTGGAGATGACCCAGGATACAATGGGAGACCTCCCTCCTGATTTGATTCAGAAGCAAATCTAATACTGTGTTATTAGAGCCTTATACCAAAATTTACAATCGCTTCTTCTTGTTTAGCCTTTTTCTAAGTCATGAATATATTAATTATGTCTCATAGCAGATTGTGTACTCACTACCAGTCATAATATAATGTAATCATTAAATGATAATGTTGAATATAGGTTAGGTGCTGATGGAAAACAAGTTAGAATTCTCCTTGTATCCTTGTGTCCCTGATAATCATAACAACTGATATATATATACATATATACATACACACACACGTTTATATATATATTTAAAGCTTGCAAAGTGTCTTATATGGTTTCATTCATGTCCCACTCTTGATCACATCTTGTATTTTCTGGACAAAGATACTGAAGTGGTTTACACATTTCCTTTTCTAGCTCATTTTACAGATAAGGAAACTGAGACAAACTCGATTAAGTGCCTTGCTCAGGGTTAACTAGCAGGTGTCTGAGGTTGTATTTGAACTCGCATCTTCCTGACTCTAGGCCTGGTGTTCTATCCACTGAACCCCTAGATGCCAAGGTATTTTATAAGCATTATCTATCTTATTTGGTCCTCACAACAACCAGCTATGAGTTATGAGCTGTGGTTATTATCATTGTCATTTGATGCATGAAGTAATTGAGTGTGAGGGGGATTAAGCATCTTGACTTCAGTCTCATATTTCAAAAGAATTTGGGGCAGAGTCTAAACTTAGGTCATCCTGACTCCAAATCTAGCACTGAATCCCCTTGGTCATACCAGTTCTTGACCTTGTTATGTAGATTTCAGCAAATGAAAAGTGCTATTCCCCCCCCCCCAAAGAATTACAGAGCTTTATAGTTGTAAGGGATCTTAGCAATCATTGAATCCAACTCATATAGAAAAAGGATCTCCATCATAGCCTAGGTGACAAATGGCCATTTGGCTCAGCTTGAATACCTCAAAGGAGGAGAAAAATGGCATTTTTCAAGGTAGCCCATTTGATCCAAAAGGATTTATTGCCAGAAGGAAAAAAAAAAAGCAAACTCGAAGGTTTTGCTTCACTAAATGCATGGTCACAAATCATGGTCTGTGAAGAGTCTAATCACGAGGCCCTAAAACATGTGTGCACTTTGAGGACTGTTTATTACTAAAGGATTTTTTCAAAAGAAAATTTGCTGAAAATTATTTTCAACTGGGGTACATGCAAGTTTGAGTATTGTTACCATCATTACCGTATTTTGGATGCAGTGGTCATTTGTGCCAGGGTTCCCAAAACCATCTGGAGAAAAATTTATTTTTGTAATTCTCCTTTTGATCTCAAAGAGCATAGTGAGAAAACTATTCTGTAGCTCAGGGTTTGAATGGAACCCAGAAAATCTCTTGGCCTTCTCCTTCCTTGTACTGACTTGTAAAATATCGTTAGCAGCAGAGGTTGCTTCCCATGAGTCTGGTTAAGATGTGACCTAATTGAATTTCACTCCGCATTCACTATATAACATGATTATGTTCAAAGTCTCCAGGGCCCTTGAAAAAAATCTGTAAGAGAAACTAAATCTTTCCACCCTTCCTGAAAAAAAGGGCCTTGGAAAATCTTTGGCTTTGAGGTCCTCTTTTGGGATGACATACATTAGTGTAAAACAAAACAAAACTAAACTAAAATACCCCCCCTCCCCCTCCATTCTACTACAAGAATATGCAGGGCACTTGGGTGGATAGAGCACTGGAATCAGAATCAGGAAGTCTCATCGGCATGAGTTCAAATCTGGCCTCAGATGCTAGTTGCGTGACCCTGGACAAGTCACTTAACCCTGTTGGCCTTAGTTTCCTCATCTGTAATATGAGCTGGAGAAGGAAATGGCATACCACTCCAGTATCTTTGTAAAGAAGACCACAAATGGGTCATGAAAAGTCAGAAATGAATGAAACAACTGGACAATAACAACACAAGAAGATGTCTTTGGTACTTGAAAAGGCACATCTGTTTGTTGAATAAATGTCAATGAAAATATAACCATCCAAATAACTTCCTTTGGATGTCAAAGCAACAGGCTTTGGACTGCAGGGAAGCAAAGAGAGATGATGCAACCGGTTTCTTTGTTTTGATATTGACTTAGAAATCAAACATCTAAGCTTTCTTCCTAGTCTTTGCAACATGGTTAAAAAACAAAACAAAATTCAAAAAACCAAACCTTGCCCTTTGTAGACATTGCATTTTAAAAAATCAATCAATATTTTTACTATAGGTGCAGGATGATCAGCCGAGAAGGCTAGCGACTCTAATTTCTCACAATTTTTAAAATTAACTTTTTAATGAAGAGACATCTATTTTTTCTTTCTCTCTCCTACCTCCTCCTCCATACTGGAAAAAGAAGAAAGGAAAATGTAACAAGCTAACATTTATCACAAATGCACATTAATAAGCAAAACAAATTCTCACATTATCTATGTACATGGTTCATTCTGCATAGTCCGTTCTAGTAGCTTTAATCTTGTTTAAGGGATTAAAAAAACCTTTTCATTTCATTATGAAAATTAGTATCTAATTTTTGCTTCCACCTCCAAAAAACCTTAGATCTTTTTTCCCCTATAGCTAGTGGCTTTCCGGATGACAGATTTTATTTTTCTTAAGCTAAGCATCAAGGTATAGGAAAAAGAAGCCTGAATCTTGAGCTACAAGACCTCGATTGAAATCTCAGTTCTGTCGCTTGTTAGGTGTGAGGTTTTGGGTACATAACAACTACTGTGGGCCTTGATCTCCTCATTTGTAAAATGAAGGGGTTAGACTCAATGATCTCTAAAGATACTCAGAGATTTACTTCTTGTAGAGTTAATAAAAGTATGGAATTTATATCGTCAGGGCATAATTAGATATTTTATATTTAAAATATGTTAGTGTATATATATCTATATGTATATCTATCTATGACAAGCATCAGCAAACTCTATGTATTATTGGAATTCTTTAACTATTCCAAGTGACTTGTGACTTAAAGGGATGTGACATCATTGGAGTTTATCTGCATTTTAATCTTTTCTAGATAAATCATTGTTCCAGTGGCTTTTGTAGTTGGAAGTTCTTCTTTGGAGGTCCTTTAAATGCCAGTTACTTTATTGATTTGTCATAGGAAGTTCAAAATGTAGCTTTAGAAACATTGACTTGATGTAGAACATCTCACTTTGATGGGACCTTGATTTCTTTATATACAAAATTAGAGCATTGAGCTGGGTAACCAGCAGGTAATGGATAGAGTATGTGACAAGCTTGGAAGATTGGATGTAAAACAAAATTGGAAGGAGAATTCCTCTCCTTGGCCCCCACCTTTGGAATTTGACAGGCAGATCACATTCTTTTCCCAACTCTTCCCTTAGCTAGCCCCAGGGAAAGGAGTCTTCCTTAGTGCTCCCACTCAGCCCCTCATCAGGGACAAGGAAAAGACCAGCATCAGAAGAAAGAATGACTTCTTGTAAACTGTCTGCCTCTAACAAAATCACCTTGTCTTACCAAGTCTTCCACGCTTCCTAAATCTACTTACTCATGACCCCTACTTTAGGGTAAATGGTCCTGAGTCACATGGCTAATCTTCCTCTGCTCTTAAATAGCTTTTAAGTTTAAATGAAAGGCTCCAAACTATGAGATCCTCCTGAAGTTACAGCTCAGAGCACCCAAGTCAGGATAAAACACTAGTTATTTTGAATGAATGAATGAAACATTTATTATGTACAAAGAAGGGAGAAATAAATAAAAGGGAAAAGTAAGAGGAAGGGAATAAGCTTTTAAAAAGTGACTGTTATGTGTTGGGCACTGTTCTAAGTATGGGGGTGTAATAGTAAAGGAATTTGAAGATCTTCCTGGTTGGTGATGTAAACATTGCATTGGTATTACAGGGGGATACAAAATAAAAGGCAAAATCCAGTCTCTGCCCTCAAGGAGCTCACAATCTGATGGAAGAGACAATAAGAAAACAATTAAGTACTGGTTATATAAGCTATTTATGGGATAAATAGGAAATAAGAGAAGGAAAGTGCTAGGATTAAGAGGGGTTGGGAATGCTTCATGAAGAAGATGGGATTTTAGTTAGGACCTGAAGGACACCAGGAAAGCCAGTAGGAAGAGATGAGGAGGGAGATTATTCCAGGCATAGCAGATAGCCAGGAACAATGTCTGGAACTGAGAGATGCAAAGTCTTATTCATGGAACTTCCTGGGAGGCCAGAGTTGCTGGATTTAAGAGTACATGTTAGGAAGTAGGTGGAAAAAGACTGGAAAAATAGGAGGGGCCTTAGGTTATGAAAGATTTGAATGACAGAGGATGTTGTATTTGATCCTGGAGGTAATAGGGAGCCACTGGAATATTTTTTCTTTTTTGGAGGGGGGAAGGCAAGGCAACTGGGGCTAATTGACTTGCCCAAGGTCACATGGCTAGTGTGTCAAGTGTCTGAGGTCAGATTGAATTCAGGTTGTCCTGATTCCAGGGCCGGTGCTCTATTCACTGCACCACCTAGCTGCCCAGAGCCACGGGAATTTAATTGTTTAGTGGGGTGACGTGGTTAGATCTTCACTTTAAGAAAATCATTTCAGTGACTGAATGAAGGATGGATTAGAGTGGAGGGACACTTGAGTCAGGCAGACTCACCAGCAGGCTATTGCAGTTGTCCAGGTGTAAGGTGATGAGGGCCTGCACCAGTGATGGCAGCATCAGAAAAAGAAGGGGGAGTATTTGAGAGTTATTGCAAAGGTGAAATTGGGAGCTCAGAATAACCCCTAAGTTGTGAGCCTGAAGGTAAGGGGCAGGTAGGGTAAAAGATAATCCATTTTGGATGTGTTGAGTTTAAGATTTCTACTGGACATGCAGTTCAAGATATCTGAAAGGCAATTGGAGATGCTAGATTGGTGGTCAGCACATAATTTGGAGAAGGATAATAGATTTAAGAATCATCAGTATGGAGATGATAATTAAACCCATGGGAATTGATGAGATCATTAATAGTACAGCAGGCACAAGAGGACCCAGGACAGAATCCATGGAAAGTTTCAGCTGCAAGTCAGACGGAAAAGTTCCATGATTCTTAAAGGTGCAGCAAAGCAGATGGTAATGCCTCTTCTTTAATGTCATTCCCATGGATTAAAAAAAATGGGAAAAGAAAAAAGTGTACTAAAGGTTAAACCTCTGTCCTTTTAAGTTCTGTGTACCACAAACTATTCCCTGACTTGTCTGGAAAATACCGCCGTCCTCATTAACCAAAGATTATCAATAGCATAGGAGTTGTGACTAGCCATAATTGTATATGAAAACAGCAAGAATTAAGAGTAGCTTAAAAACATAATGTAGGAACTAGCTGCCAACTGCAAGTACATGGGAAGCAGAGGAGGGAAACAATCCTTCACTGTCCTTTAATTTCAATGAACAGCAACCATACATAGTTTTAGTCAATTGCAGACACATTTCCATTTTTACTGACACACCCATATCACATTTATATATTTTTGTATCGATATATATAATATATGCTACATAAACCACATTATCATGAGTATCTAGGGGAATCTAGACTGTAATGATGAATAAGTGAATTAGGAATCTGCCATATGTGTGTATATGTATATATCTATATACACACATATGTCTATGCATATACACATATCGGTGTATATATGTGGCACACAGTCAAGCCATGTAATATAGAAAATGTAGATCTACTTTTTTGGCTACCTGAATTATCTTATTTTCTTTTAAATATATTGATAAATTGAACAAATAATTGCCTCGTTTCATTTACGTAGATAATGCAAATAGAAATCATGTTATCTTCCAGATGGCTTAAAGGTCATCCTGCTTGAAGGTTGGGGAATGTATTTTTCCCCCCTCAAGGTCTTTTCTATGAAACAATATACCATACTAATGGATAAGAGATCTCTCTAGGAGACTGGAAAGACCTTAGTTCAAGTGCCATCTCTGACATAGCTATGCTTTGGGACACCAACTAAGACACTTAATCTCTCAGTGCCCCAGGAACTACTTAAGATTATTGCTTACAAAGTAGGAACTGACATCCATTGATAGAAGGAACTCTCTTACAAGGGGTTCCTCACACAAATGAAATCACAGACCAAATGCATATCTTTGTGATGTGATCCTTCCCTCCTCCAATGTGGACAGACAAGTCATCTATAATTTATAATTTCTTTACTATTAATATGCTGTCAAAATATTCATCATATATCTACATGACATTCTGGTGATACAGTTTATGAGACCTCCAAGGAAAAACATCATATTCAATTCTTTAGAAAATAAATTTTCACACATATTCCAATAATAGGCAAATTTCCCAATAAGAAGGGTTTTTTTTTCCAAGGCCATTTCCTCATTTCTAGCCCCTTAAAAACAAGAAAAAAAAACCCAGTACCTAGAAATATTGTAATAGTTCATTGCAGTCTTTGTTTTCTGCTTGTCCTCCATGCTGACCACAAATTTTTAGCCCCTTATTTAGGAGCAGCTTGGCTTAATAAATATAGGCTAGATTTAGAGTTGGGAATAATTGGGTTCCAGTCCTGACTGAGGCAAGTACTAGTTCTCTGACTCCAGGCAATAACTAAAACAATAAACAATAACTAAACTTCTCTCATTTTCCTCATCTGTATAATAGGGGCAATAAATAGACTAAGATGTGTAAATCACTTCTTAAGCTTTAAAGGCTTATATCAGTGTTATCTATTATTATGTTCAGATATCTCTAGACTTGCTCCCTTGTTATGTTTTTCTCAGGTGCACTTAACGTTATCTGTCTAGAACTTGGAGAAACTTCAGAACATCAAAGTCCATCTCCACCATTTGACACTTGAGGAAACTGAACTCCAAGGGAGTTGTCATGATATTTGAAGGTTTTTGAACCTAAGTCCTCTGACTTCAGCATCAGGGTCCCACTTCTCTACTGGCTTAACTATATTTTCTCCCTCTCAACTATGCCTGTTTTTTTATGACAGTCCTTAAGTCTTTTGTCTTCTAATTTGCTTGCCAACCCTCTCACCCTGCTGTTCCCCATAGATGATAAGGTTTTGCATATTCTGTCCATGGCTGAATGCTATGTAGGTGTTAGCACCCAAGTAAGGGTCTGAATTAAAAACTCTACCAATGTCAAATTCCCTTATACTTCTTGCTTGTACAGTCCCAAAGACACAAAGTTCAGCAAATGACAGAAAATGACCTTATTCTCATCCAACTTGAACTTTGTATAACTATGTAAATTTAATACCCCATTTTTCACCCTCTTTCCCAATTGATTTTTTTCTGGGTAATTTCATCATCTTATTAATAACGTTAGTATTTTAAGAAAAGGATGGTCATTTGACCATTTCTCTCTTAGACCAAAGATCATTATAGTGGCAGGGTTCATGGCTTATATCCTTTTTTGGATGAGTAGTGTTTCTAAGGGTGGCAATCAACTCTGATTGATTAACAATTAATGAGAGATGGACTTTATGAAGAAAATAGATTTTTAAACATTTATCTAGGAACTTTTCTAGCACAACAACAGCAACAAGTTCCAGGCAACAACAACAGTAATAATGATAATAGTGACAATAACATTTGTTTAGTCTTTAAGGCTACATGGAACACTTTATAAACATTCAAATTTGATCCTCCCAGCAAGCTCATGAGGTAGGAATTATCACTCTCATTTTAGAGATGGAAAAATTGAGGCAAAGTGGTTCTCGCAAGGTAATATAACTAGCAGATCTCTAAGAGGAATTTGAATCCCAGTCTACCTGACTCTAAGTCCAGTGCTCTTCTATGGCGTGCCGTTGGACATGTTTTATAGTTATGAGCAGTGCCTAAGGCTGTTATCATTGTTTGTCACCCATTTCAGGCTCATCGCCATACAGGCCCCAGATGAACTGGTTTCAGTATCACTTTTTCTTCTATTCTTGCTTTTTCTGGTTGAAACCTCCAAGTAACTTCCACATCAATCATGAAGTAGAAGGAGGCTTTCGTGGCCCTGACATTTCCAGTATTTAGGGACAATGCCTGAATACCCCTAAGAATCGAGAGACAGAAAAGCATAGTGGATAGAATTGAGAAGACCTAGATAATATCACCACCCAGGACTTACTAGCTGATGACTCTGGGCAAATTATCTTCTAATAATAGCTAGCATTTAGGTTGTACTTTAAGGTCTTTTCTTCCCCATTAGCATGCAATCTCCTTGAGAGTAGAGACTATTTTATTTTTCCTCCTTGTATATTTAGCATGATGCTTTGCACATCATAAGCACTCAACGAAAGCTTTATTCATTTCGCCCTCACAACATTGTTGGTAAGTTGGGTAAGTTTTGTTACTGCCATTTTGACAGATGAGGAAATTGTGAGACTTGACCAGTGTCACATGACTCATGTATGAGTCAAAACTTGAACTCAGGTATTCCTGTCTCCATGATCACAGTAGGGCTGAGGCTGTCAGCACCCAAGCCACTGCTCAAATTGGTGAAAAAAATGTTTGGGAAAAGTTTGAAAATACTTTATGACTTAAGTTCATAATAATTTGAACATTTAATAGATGCAAAATTTTATGTTGTAGAAAAAGCATGAAATAAGGCAGGAATCCCAAAAAGCAAATGTCGTATTATCATTATTGTGGGAAGTCACAAAGCTTGGCAATTCATTTCCCAGTTTCTATTTATACACAAGGCAGGCGGGTTTTTTTTTTTATAGCAGCCATGCTCCATGATTTATGTGATGGCATCATGTAAAAATAACTAAAGAATTAGAGAAGCTTTTAGTGATTTTCCTCTCTCATACATTCGGGTGACCTGTTCCCACATTTCAGGATGCAGGGCCCACTGTTGCAAATTAAATTTTTTTCTCTTGAAACAATGGCTGCAGCTCTCTCTACATTCTGCAGGAACCAGATGGGGCTGAGAAATGTAGCCTGTATAAATCTTTAGAGATGCTCTGCTCAGATCCACAAAAAACTGGGATTTGGTAGTCTAGATTCCTGGCCTTTGGCCAAGGCTTGCAGACCAGCTGTAGCAAATGAGACCCAGGGAACCTTTCATTTAGGTTGGGGGGTAGTGGTGGCTTGCATCCCAATGAGTAAAGGAAAATGGCAAAAATGGATTGCAGGTGTGATGGGAATTGATGGAAAAAGAATAGATAACAACCAGCTGCTCTCTGCTGACCAACCTAGATTGTTCTGTAAGAGGCCACTTTGCCTAAAGACCAGAACCTAATTGGACTACCAGCTTTCCATTCAGGCACATCTCACTCCACTGCCAATGTGTTTCCTTTCACAGCATGTCATACAGCTCTATGTCTTGCTTTATTATGCAATCTTGGGAGCTGAAAAGGCCTGCCTCACTTCAGACAATGCCAAGTAGCATGGCGAATACTGCACTGAACTCAGAGTCGGGAAGATCTGGGGTCAAATTTCATCCGAAATACTTAATATCGGTTTAACAGTGGGCACGTCACTTAACCACTGTGAGCCAAATAGTGTCTCCATCTGCCAAATAGTGATGGTACTCATACCTTTAGCACTTACTTTACAAGGCTGTTGTGAAGCTCAAACGACATGAAGTATGCAAGATGTTTTATTAATGTCAGCTAAAGTTCAATGTCTCCAACTGAATTGATGCCTATGATAATAAAGGATTATATTTATATAGCATTTGAAGGTTTGCAAAATACTTTATATGTGTTATGTCATTGGAGTTTCACGATTGTCCTGTTAGGGAGGTGCTATATTTATACCCATTTTACAGATGAGAAAACTGAGAAAAGTTATGCCATTTGCCCAAGGTCACATAGTTTTTAAATAAATATCTGAGGTAGGAATCAAACTCTGGTCTTCCTGACTTCAAGTCTAGCACTCCTAACTGTATCTTTTAGAATTTTCAGACTTACGTTCTTTTCACTTAAATTGTATTGTGTAGCTTCTCAGGACAATGCTTTTTTCAATTGAGTACTTCACATACATTTTATTACCGACTCTCTCTTCACAACTACCATGCTTATAAAATAGGATGAATATTTTAAATTAATGGATAATTTTTTAATCATTTCTCATAAGGAAAAATAATAGGGGACACCCCAAAATATATCTCCAAATACAATAGTTGGCATATCTCAGAGAAATGCCAACTTGATTCTGTCTTGGTTCATCAGTGGGGACTTCCCTTAATCATCTGACTTACTCAAACTAAATCCTGGATACCTTTGATTTCCTAAAGATATATTTGTACCATTGTATTTATTGTACATGTTGTCCCTGACTCATCACCTCTCCTCTGTCTCTGTCTGTCTGTCTCACTCTCTTACACACACACACACACACACACACACAGACAGACACACACACAGAATCAGAGATTTATCAAATGGTTGTACAGGCCACAGACTGCCCCAAAAGTCCCCTTTGGGAAGGATCTCCATTCTCCTAGAAGCAAATAGACACCATATGACTACCTGGACCCAAACTCAAATAGGAAAGCTCCAAAGAAGCCAAATTAATGCACACAGATATTCAATAGTATCTCAGAGTTTGGGGCAAATGGCTCCCTAGTTTCCATGCTCTTGCAAGCATGTAACCTGTAGAGATCACTATTGAAAATACAGTAATTACTGCCCTGCAACAGCAGAGAGAAGGGTCCAGACCCAATGATTTGCATCAGGCAAAGCTTGCCTACCACCAGACTGTATGAATATCTTATGTCATGACAAATGAGAGCATGAGTTGATGACTCAGCCATTCTCATTGCCTGACTACTGCTAATTTGCAGGTCAGCTTCTATATACCTATTCTCCCTTAGTCACAATATTTTGACCATTAATTCTATAATGCATCTTGTGTAAGGTGTGGAATTTTCTTTGAGTTCGTGTGGGCCTGTTTTGACAGCTGGCTTTATTGGACATTCCTGCAGAAGGGGTTTGGTTTTCTCCAAACAGCTAGTCTCCTCACCTCATTAAATGTCCTTGTGACTACACTAGGGACTGTGGCATCCATGCATTGCTGCCATAGTTGTTGAGATTTGGGGTATGATAATATATGGATACTTACTTACCACAAAATATTGATTAAAATAATGAAATGATTTCAATTTCTCTCTTCCATAAAAATCAGGCAGTTGCAAGTATTTTCTACTCTGTCGCTGTCCATGGTGCCTTTACCAAGACAAAATTACTGTGTGTAGACATATAATGTATAATTCAGAACTAAGGCAATTTCTTGCATTATTAAGGCCTAAAACACTTTTGCTCAGATTATTCAGATAATTAAGGTAAAATGGATTTCCTAAAACTCAAATTATGCAAATAATGACTAAGTTTTCCATTTCACCTTTTATATGTAGACTTACAAAGTGTAAACTACAATTAAGGCAATTTCTTTTATTATCAAGGCCAGCAACACTTGCTTAAAGTAGCCAGATAATTGAAGCAAAATGGGTTTATTCAACTCAAACTGCTTGAGTAATGCATCAGTTTTCCATTTCACCTCTAATATGTAGACTTAGGATGCAGAAGAACACAAGTTTCATGAGAGAGAATAAATATGAAGGCAGAGAGAGGCTTGTTTTTGACTTTTCCCCCATAGATGTTTGCTTCAGACACTAGAAGTTCAATTGTTTTGTTCTCATTATTTCCATTTAGTAAATTGCTTTTTTAGTTTTGCTTATTTCCCCTCTACATTAAATCTTGTTTTACGTTGCTTCTCTGTATTCTTCATATTTATTGTTTTATATAGTGTAGTAATATTCCATTGCATTCATGTATAATACTTTGTTTAGCCTTTCCCCCCAATTGACAGGGATGTACTTTCTTTGCTGTTGTTTGTAACTGTCAAAAGTGTATCTATAAATGTTTTGGTGCATAGGTGACTTTTCTTTTTACCCCTAATTTTACCCCTGATCTTTCTTGGGGCAGATGCACTAGAAGTGGGATATCTGGATCCATGGATACACACACACACACACACACACTTACACACACACTATAAATATGTATGCATGTATATGTATGTATGCATACAGGTGTGCACAAACACCATAGATACGTATACACATACCTGGGTGTATATGTGTGTGTGTGTATGCGTGTATGTCTATTCTTTTAAAATTTTATTCTAAAGTGCTACTTTAAATTGCTTTCCAGAATTTTTGGGTTAATTCACTGATGATATATTACTATGCCTCTCTTTCCATTGCCCATCACATATTAATTATTTCCATTTTTCATATTATATATGTAATATATATATATAATAGTTGAATATATAATATTTTGCAATATATAAAATATAATTATATATGTACATATAATAGCTTGCAGTTCTTACTTGAGGATCTCTTGTTCATATTCTCTGATCACTTATTGATTGGGGAATGGTTTTTAGTCATATGTTTTTGTTGTGTCCTATGTTTCTTGGCTAGCAGAACCTGAAACATATATAAAATATTTAATGCAAATATTTCTCCCAATCAGTAGAAATCATTACAAATAATAAATCTCAGGGTAGACAGGGATCTCAGAGGGTCTCTAGTTCAGTTGATACTTGAATAATAATCCTCTCTTCCAAATCCCCAAATGCTCTTCTAACTCTGTTTGGTGACTTCCCATTGAGGGAGAACTCAGGACTTTTCTTGTTGTTGAGTTGTTTTGCAGTTGTTTCCAATTCTTTGTGATTCCATTTGGGATCTTCTTGGTGAAGATGCTGGAATGGTTGGCCATTTCCTTCTCCAGCTCATTTTACTGATGAGGAAATTGAGACAAACAGGATTAAGTGACTTGCCCAGGGTCACACAAATAGTATATATCTGAGGCTGGATTTGAAGGCACATAAATGAGTCTTCCTGACTCCAGGCCTGGTGCTTTACCTATTGCTCTACCTAACTGCCCCATGACCTTATGTAGCAGCTATTCCAATTTCAGATAATTGTACTTGTTAGGAAATTTTACAGTGCATCAAGCCAACATCTAACTTTCTTCAATTTTCATCCATTGCTCCTAGCTCTGCTCTATGAAACTAGGCAAATATAATTCCTATACCCCATGGTAGCTTTAACTCAGTCACCATGGCCCCTCAAATCTTCTTTCCTCCAGGTTCATGATACCTAGAAACACCCACAGATCTTTGAATGTTTTCTAAGAATTGTGCCAGAATTTTTTATTTGTAGATGGTAGATTGAAAAGGAAAGTGACCAGTTAATTTCAAAGATGACACTGAGTTCTGTGTCACAATGTTTCATAAGATAAATGAAAACAAATTCACACAGATCTCCTGCTTATTTAATTTTAAATGAAGATTGAAAGAGTTTGAGGTGAGATCTTGTTGAACTACAATGTCTCTGAACTCACCTGCCAAAACTAAAGGAAATTTCATTATTGATGTTGCTGCTTAGAAGATTGTCAAGGTGAGCTGCCTTCAACAGATGTTCTGGCAAGACTTTCATATTATTGGAGACAAAAAGGTGATCCCATAGTTGTTCAGAGGGACAGATGAAAGGAGAGGGAGGGAAGGAGGGAGAGAGACAGAGAGAGAGTGAAAGGGGGAAGGGAAGGAGAGAGGGAGAGACAGAGACACATACACAGTGAAAAAGAGAGACAGAGAAAGACAAAGAGATAGAGATAGAGAGGAAAAGAAACAGAGATAGGAAGAGAGACAGAGAGAGACACACAGAGAGTAGCCTTGCTTGAGAGACTAAGAAATGATGAGAGAGAGAAAACATATCACTTTGAGATGTAAAAAACAATATGTTTTTATGGATGCATGTGGTTCAGTGGAAAGAGAGATGAATCTGGGACAAGACACTAGAATCTGAGTTTCCAACTTACTACTTGAGCAAGTCACTACACCTCTTAACCCTCATTTGCCGTCCATATTACACATGTTGTTCAATTTAATCCTCACACCAGTCCTGTGAAACAGGTACTATTTTATCCCCAAATACAGAGGAAGAAAACAAGACATAGAGATTAAATGTTTTGCCAAGCGTCTCAGAGATAGTAAATTTCTAAGTCAGGATTGGAACTCAGGTCTTGCTGACTCAAAGATGGGTGTTCTAGTCATTGAGGCACCTGGTTATCTTATAACCTAGCTACCCCTGGGTTCTTGGTGTATAACCTCCACCAAGTCTTATCAGTCAATCAATCAAACAATTCAAAAAAAGAAAAAAAACAACCAAATTACTGAGGATTTATTAAGCACATGCTATTTTTGAGCTCTACTGAGCTAAGTGCCAGAGATGCAAAGACAAGAACACAACATCTCTCCTCAGCTTCCAAGTGAGAAGGCGTTGAGGATGGGTCTAGTGCTGGATTGCATGTCTGCCAGTAAGTTAATCAGCAAGCCATACGAGGACTGACTACTTGAGTTTGGAAAAACTCATCCCAGGTTGGCCACAGGATGATTTCTTTTTTTTCCTTTTTTTGGCAATGGTACCCTTTAAGGACCATCCACTAAGGTGCCAAGTGATTGAAATCTATGTTGATGGAGTGAACTCCCACAAGGCTGAAATCCTGCAATGCATTTAATTTATATAATACAGGAATTATTGTGATTCTATGTTGTAACCCTTCCTTTTACACCAAACAAAGGCTCTTCCATGCTTGGAAGGCAGTAGGGTGTTGTAGAAAGGGCAGTGATTCTAAAAGTAGAGCACCTGGTTTCCAGTCCCACATCTTCTATTTATGGGCCGTGTGACCCTAGGAAAGTCAAGGTCTTTGCCTCTTTTGCCATCTGTAAAATGGGAAGTTAGACTAGATCATTTCTAAGGGTCCTTCTAACTCTAAATATATGAGCCAATTATGTTTTGTATATTTCTACCATAGGTCTTTCCCTCCATTTACTTCTCTTGTAGTTAATAATTAACATCACCTGGTGTCCTAAGGCTGTTTTAGACTTTGTGTCCATCACAAATAAAGCCTAAGTCATAGGCTAGCTAACCCCTGAAGGGACTTTCAGACTGGTTGAAAAGACAAACAAAAGTTAAAATTGGAGAAAGAGTACATATACTAAGTTACATGATTCTAATGATAAATGCATTAGGATTTCCTATCAAGATGGGAATATTGGCTCATGGAAATGATGGGATGGAGTTGGATCTTGTATAATTTAAAGGGGTGGAAGAAAAGGAATAGGGCATTGTCAGTGAGGACAACAGTACTTCTCCTCTTCCTAAGGTGATTTGAATGCATCCAGGACACAGACTGTGCATCAGGAGCTTGGAATCAGGAGCCTACAATGAGTGATAATGTAATCTGTTTTAATTTCTCCCAGATACCAGTTTGAACTCTCATATCCAATGTCAATATCATGCATATTGTACTAAACAAATACAAAGGGATCCTTGCTTGATTTGCAATTGATGGTGATTTGTGGGAGAGGTATACATACACACACACACACAGTCTAAGAGATAGTTAATGGACAATATTTACGAATCCTTACAGTGTATGTTTGGGAGGGAGTTATGTGGGTAAATGGAGATTTTGAATTCCCCAGGCAACAAGTAATAAGAATTTACCCCTCACTGTGCAGGAATAGAGATTTTTGTGGGTAGATTTGCTTCATGGGTAAACCCAAGTTTGAGAGTTCCCATTTGTCAATTAAATGATCAGACCTTTGAAGGAGAGAGCATTCCCTGATAGACTGTGTTCCTTGGAGAAAGAAAAGTGTGGTTCACCTAATATGTACACAATGTCTATTTACACCAAAATGGCACTGTGAGTCTGTGGAGAGTCTCTGTGGGAAAGAGCATTCCCCCAAATGTCTAAGGATTGCCTTTCTGAGAGAATTGACTGGGCTGAGTAACATCTGTCTTTCTTTTATCCTTTTATGGGTCCCTGTGAGATATTTGCATTTTTGTGTGGATTACAACAAATAACATCCTTTATCTGATATGCATCTATCACACTGAATGCTTTTTGGGGTATATGGACCCCCATTTCCTACATTTGAGGAAACTTGAGACAAGATTTATTCCATGAGTATATTATAAAATTGTCCTGGAGCAATTGCATTGGGAGATGATGAGTCCCTAGATTCAAATTTAGTTTGTATGAGCCCAGACTCTAATTTAGGGATAGCTAGGTGCCACAGTGGGATAGAACACTGACTTGGAATCAGAAAGACTCATCTTCATGAGTTCAAATCTGCCCTCAGACACTTACTAGCTGTGTAACTATCGGGAAGTCACTTAACCCTCTTTGCCTCAGTTTCTCACCTGTAAAATGACCTGGAGAAGAAAATGGCAAACCACTCCAATATCTTTGCCAAGAAAACCTCAAATGGCATCATGAAAAGTTGGATACAATTGTACGACAACAACAGACAATAACTTTAGGTACTTAGCTGCCAAATGTGTGAAAGGTATTTGATTTTATTGCTCAAATGGCTTAAGGACTGCACTAAAA
>NW_027185720.1:6004734-6018975 GCF_028583685.1 Petaurus breviceps papuanus | reverse complement strand
ATATATATATTTTTTTTTTTTTTGCCACAACCCATGAAGAACATCTACTAAGGTCTGTGAAGGTTGTGATTTGGCTCAGGGGAGTGAATAATAACAATAATTAAATCTCTGTTACTTGTGTATTGATGGATGAATTGAAGATACTAAAAGTGCTATCAGTGAAAACTGTAGTGATAGAGAGAGTAGCCCCTCTCCAGTGATTATATTACCATTATGATATAGCTTCTTTTTCCTTCTGAAGACTTCAAAATTTTATTGGGCTTTCAAACTCTGGGAATCTGTTTGGCACACTTGGGATGTAGATTCAACCATACCAATGCCAATGATTTCTTGCTTAACATATTTGATTAATGGACATAATCAAGAAAAGAGATATTTGGGTTTAATTGAATTTTCTAGAGTCCTTGTTCTGTAATAATTTCCCATCAAACTCATAAATAATAATTTGATACTCAAAATCCTTTTAGAATGAAGAAATACACCCTTACCTTACTAAACACAGTAAAGTGAACATATGAGGAATTTTTCTTTGATTAAAAATTGGGCTTTGCCTCAGAGTCATCGTACTGAAGATAAATTTTCATTGTTGTTAAATGTAGGAAAGGCAGCAAGCAGCACACAGTGGATAATAATAACTCATCTAAATTGTAGTTTTAAAAATTAAATATTTTATTAGAAATGTTACAGAGACTATCAATGCAACTAACTTTGCTTGAGAATTATTTATATTGCAGACAATTATCTTTAAAGATATAGGAATGGGTTTTGTTTTTATAACACAATCATTTCCAGACATCCCCATCTCTTCATTCTAAGTGAGCTCTCCCTTGTAACAACAATAATAGCTTAAGCAAAACCAACCAACCCATTAACAACATGTCACGGCCTATGAAACAATCAGTCAATCAATTAATCAACAAAAATTATAGAATACTTTATGCTAGGTGCTGCGCTCAGTGCTATACATTTCAAAAAGAGGAATTCTATGTATATAGGCAAGAATTTACTGAATATATTTGAAATGACTATAAGGCACTTTGGGGAGGGAGGACACTAAAAAATATTGTGTAAGTTGAATCTCAAGGGAAAACAGTCATTTCAAATGGCAGAGGTAAGGAGTCAGTATATATAAGGCATAAAGTATAGTGGGAGTAAAGGCCAGGAGATGGGAGGTGGAATGTTGTGTGTGAAGAAAAGAGAGAACATCAGTTTGGTAGGATTGAAAAATATGGGAAGGATGGTTATGTATAATGAGGCCAGAAAGATAGGTTGGGTCAGGTTGTGAAGATCTTTAAATTCTGCACATAATGAGTTCTGTTTTCAAAGAGATGCCTATGGGATATCCAGTTTAAAATGTCCACTAGCCAGTTTGTAATGAGGGACAAGAACTTGGGAGAGAGAGTGGTCTGTATATATAGATGTGGTGGATAGCTTGCACAGAGATAATAATTGAACTAATTGGAACTGACGAGGTCACCAAGTGAGAGAGGCTAGAGAAAAAAAAAAAACAAGAGGTTTCAGGATAGAGCCTTGGGATATATTCATAGTTAATGAACATGACATAAATAATGAATTAGCAAAGGAGACTGAGAAGGAGAAATGTCATGAAAATCCAGATATGAGAGAGTTTTCAGGGGTTGAGTTTGGTTAGTAGTGTCGAACCAGTGCAGAGAGGTCAATAAGGATAAGAGTTGAGCAAAAGCCATTCTATTTGGCAATTGAAAGATTAGAACACTGCAGAGCCTCCTGAAAGAGATCATTAATCACCCATTGGTATTTGGCCTTCCAGTATACTCAGGAGAAATCAAGTGGTTGAAGAATGTCTAATTGCCCAACTTTCAACATGCTTTTGGAAGGACATCCTATAGAGTTTATTCCACGGTATAAATATTTGGAGCACATAATATGGAGAGATAATGAGCTGGGCCAGAAATGAATGAGAAGAGAACAGCCTGGATTGATTTTGGGAAAATGCATAGTTCTCTTATTGCCTCTGAATTTCTAACCAATGCAAAGGCCCAAATTTTCAGTACTAATATACAAATGATATTGTTATATGGCAGCAAGGCTTGGAACATGCTACCTCAAAGAGCGAACGATGATCTTTAGAGAAGAATGTGATGGATTGGAGGAGGCAGTAACATGTGACTAACAAGGAACAAAGAAGAGTAGATGAAAGGACATTATCAATGAATTGTATTATAGAAAGAGCAGGGGGGTGGCCAGGTAGCACAGAGAGTAAGAGCTCCGGCCCCAGTGTTGAGATGACCTGGGGGATCGAATCCGGGCTCAGACACTTAGCAACCACCCAGAAACACCTGGCCGTGTAACCTTGAGCAAGTTACTTAACCCCAATTGCTTTAAAAAAAAGAGCAGAGCTTGTTACATGGCAAGAGTGAGGGATGACAGGACAGCTAGAGTCCACTATTTCAACCCTTGCTATATTGGTAGGAAATGTGAAAGTTCTCAGTACATTGTGTGGACCCTGAGTGGCTAACTTTTAGGAGAACATTGGTCATTTGCAAAATTTGAGGTAAAGACAGATGGGCCATCAAGAACATTTTTGGAAGGAACCTCTGAATTTATTAGATGTCATATCCATTTAAGTATTTGAATATATTTTTGTAATCATCTTTTTCTTCCCCTTCAATGTCTCAGTTTTGCTAGCATATAATTGTTTATGATGGGTCCTATTACTTTTATTTCTTTTCCATTTCCAATGAATTCACCTTGTTACATTTAAAATATTGGTAATCTTATTTAGTTCTTTTTTATTAGTTTAGCTAAATATATATTAATTATTATATCTTTTATAAAACAGCTATTTTTATTTCTATAGTTTTATCTAATTTAACCTATTTCATTCAATTTTTTTATGATTATTCCTTTTGTAGTTATTTTGGTTTTGTTAATTTATTCATTTTCTAGGTTTTTTTTTTTAAATCATATGCTTGGTTCATTAATTCTTTCCTTTTCTATTTTGTTAATTAAACCAATGAATTTTAATGAATAAAAATTCATTGTGCAATTTCTCTCACTCATTTTTAGGCCCCATCGGGATTCTTTGTCCATTTATTCTCATTTACTTTTTCCCCAGTTAGAAGTGCTCTCTTCCTCATCTGTTTTCATTCACATTTTTCTTGTGTTCTAATTAGAATTATGTAGAAGTCAGGATCCTGCATTCTCACTCTTTGCATAACCAATACTGTCCAGCAGAGTTCATTGCTCACATTAGGTAATATTTAAATGTTTTCTCAATGAATAAGTATCTAATGTGGCATAAAGAAAGACAGGACCTCAGAGTAGGAAGAAACCTTTTGATCTCATAGTTCAACCAGACAAGAAACTCTCTATAACATTCTTAAAAAATGCATCACCTAGACTAAGTTTGAATACCTACAATTATGGGGAGCTCAGTACCTACCACACTACCCCACTGGAGTCAGGAGGACTTGAGCTCAAATCCAGCCTCAGACACTTAACACTTACTTCTTTCTTGTCTGAGAGTTTGCCAAAGTACTTGCTGAAATGTGATATGTGTAGAATGAAATTCCTTGTGGTCTGACATGCACAAAGCATAGTGGAGCCATCACCTCCCTAGTCCTGGACACTATGCCCCTTTCCTAAGACATTATAACATCATATTAATTTTTTGGTGCCATATCCCATTATTAACATGTATCGCATTTATAGTCTACTAAAACAATACCAAATTCTAGTTCTTTTTAAGATGAACTGTAAGTAATATGTCTACCACATATTTGTATAGTTCATTAAAGACATACAAAAAACTTGACTTTCTTAGGAAAACCCTGACTACACTTTGTAAAAATCTCATCTAATTTTTTCTGTTCTTTCACCTCTGTTAGTTATAGTCATATGATTTTCTTAAACTATATCCTTGATTCATGATCTTGCCAGCACCGGTCATTTGTCAGTTATTTTTCAAATACTGGTATCCTGATAGATGGAGATAAGGTAATCCTCCATTCAGCTGCAATCACTTTTCAATTTCCCTGCAGTAAAACCTCAGGTTTGGTAATGGAAGGCTTTATGTGAAGCATGCTTGACAGGAATTCATTTGAATCATAAAATGCTGAGCAACACATGAAGCGTTGCAAGATGAAATACCATCCAAAAGTGTTGTTGGAGTGTGCCAGAGTGGGGAGTTCCTCAAACTGGTGACTTGGAATTTAAGCAGAAAAACACTGACTCAGTAATCTTCATCTGGATACTGTGGAGAATTCCAGAATCTAGGGAGTTGATACTAACTAGTAAAATAGCCATGGGTCTCAATACCATATACTGTGTAATATTGGGTATTGAAATGTTGGGAGAAGATAATGAAATGATCTTTACTTTCCCCACCCAAATAAATAGAAATATCCATATGTTAGGGAAAAATTTCTTCATCTGAAAGGAGAAAGGGATGAAACTATGCCTACTTAGTCAAAAAGATCAGCCATTTTGGCAACCAATTAGTTGGTTTCAGGCATTGTTCAGAGAGTGTGAAATTTGGGAAAAGGAATAAATTTGCCAGCTCATACCAAGAGCTGATTGTTTCATTTTTAGTGAGAATGATGAAGTTTGGGGTTGCTGGGAATCCCAAAATGTCAGGGTACAGGAGGGCATCTGCCTGGAAAGAATCCATGCCCTCAAATCTTCTTCCAGTCAAAATGGCAAGGTTTATTGTACCACTAATAGAAACAGACTGGATTCCTAATGAATCTGCTCCTTAATGGGGATTATATTGATCGTTTATAAAAAAAGGGGGATAGTGATGGGATTAAGGGATTAAGGAGTAGTAAATAGCCTGGGGGTGGGACAGGTGAAATAGTGAAAAGAATAAAGTAGTCTGGGGTGGGTCAAGAGGGGAACTATGAAAGGGTTATTAAGTGGTTTCGGGTCTGCCAAGAGCATTGTGGAAGGACCTTCAAGTATCTAGGTGGGCTGGGGGTGGGCCAGATGGCTTGGGTGAGATGCTAGTGATCTGGGCTGCTGAAAGGTGTGGGAATATTCAGGCACTCAGTTGCTTTCAGAGACATGGCCTTTTCCTTTTAGGGATCTAGTCCCATCACCCCATCATTAGTATTTATACCCCAGAATTTGACAAATGCTAAAAATCAGGGGGTGATTTGTTGTTGTTGAGTATATAGACTTAAAAAAATTATAGAGAAAATTTTTATAATGTACATTAAACTAAAATTTGGTGTTAAGTACTCATTGTTTTTGAGAGAGCTAGTTGTTAAACATTTACCAGCACACTTCTGTATACAAGTACAGATAGCCGGGATAGTACCAAGGACAGCACCAAGTATCATTTCTAGAATGATGGGAATATTTCAAAAAGTAATTTCAAATGTACTCTTGTTTTTTTTTAATTTTTGATCAAAATCTTTTGTTTATATATCACTTTTATTTCTTTTATCCTTTCATTCCCTCCACAGAGAGCCTTTCTTTGTAACAAATAATTAAATTTACAATTGAGGAAAAACATCAGTAAAACCAACAAATATAGAAATGGAATATGAAAATATATGTATTAGAACCTGCTACTACCTGAATATAGCACCTTCACTACTTGGTTTAACTCCATCATCATTTCCTCCTACCTCCCACCCCACCTCCTACCCACCAAAATTGATCAGCAGGAAACACTTCATCATGAATATTGATTCAGCTTTGGAATTCACACTTCATCAGTATACTCAGTTTTTTTTTTTTGTCCTTTTAGTTGGAGCATGATACCCCTCCCAAAACTTCCCTTTAAAGAAACCTCATTCTGGGACTTCACAGCCAACCTTTCATTTCTTACCCACTGCACTGGTTTCAATTCCATCATCATCATGGACCCCTCTCCCCTTTTCAGCCTCCTCTTGTGTGTTGTCATTTCCCAGAATATAAATTCTTTGAAGGTTGGGAATGTCTTTCTTTTTCCTATTTGTATCTCTAGAACTTAGCACAGGGTCTGGCACATGGTACATACTTAATAAATGTTTAATGTATTATATAGTATAATGTGTTGTGTTGTATTATACCCAACCTCTGCAAAGATGTTTTTGCTCTATTTTTTGCAGTCACTGTATAACTTACCTTTACTGTTGTGATTTCTTCACTTGCCTTCAGTTTATATAAATCTTCCCATTCTTCTCTGAATCTTCATATTTATCATTTCTTTCTATTTTTTTTTTTGCTTTTTCTTTGGGAGGGGGAAAGGTAGGGTGACTGGGTTTAAGTGACTTGCCCAAGGTCACATGGCTATTTTTTTTTGTGATAAATGTCTGAGGCGGGATTTGAACTCAGGTCCTCCTGACTCCAGGGCTAGTACTCTATTCACTGTGCCACCTAGCTGCCCCTATATTTATCATTTCTTACAGTGAAGTAATATTCTATTATATTCATGTATCACAATTTATTTAGCCATGTGCCAATGAATGGATATCTAGCTTTTTTTTTTTGTTACCACAAAACTGCTACTCTAATTTTTTTTTTGATCTACATGGGGCTTTTCTTTATGTCTTTGATCTTCTTGAGATAAAGGCATTCTTATTCTAAGAAAAAAATATCATTGTTTTAAAGTCATCCTTGGAAATGATATGGAGGCAAACTTTTTAAAAAATACATTTTATTAATGACCTAGATGATTAAATTTGCAGCATCATTACATTTTCAGATGACAATGAAGTGTATAAGATAACTCTGAAAGACTACTGTTCTTCATATACAATGCTGCTGCTCATCTATTGATGAGGCTTAAATTTTAAAATGTATAACTAGTGGATTCATGGATTTTTATTTATAGTATAAAGTCATAACTCCATAGTTTGACATCCAAGGCATATTGCAGCTTTCCTGATGGAGGTAGCATTGTTTAGTGGATAGAATGATGGACTTGAACCCAGGAAAGACCTGGATTGGAATCCCTCCTCAGACACCAACTAGATGTGTGCTCCTGAGCAAGTCCCTTAGCCTTTCTGTTCCTGTTCCTGTTTCTTTCTCTGTAAAACAGACAAAATAATTTCATGGAGTACCTAGGTGGCTCAGTGAATAGAGCATTGGCCCTGGAGTCAGGAGGACTTGAGTTAAAAATCTGACCTCAGACACTTTACTCTCATTAGCTGTGTGACCTTGGGGAAGTCACTTAACCCCAATTGCATTGCCTTCCCCCCTTCAAAAAAGATAATAATTTCACCTTCTGACTAGGTTGTTGTGGGGATCCAATATATTTTAAACATTTTGAAACAATAAAGTGCTATATAAATATATTTTATGTAATAATAATAATTGTAACACTATCACACAAGGTCCCCAACCTTTCCAGGTTTCTTTCTTCCCACTTCTCAACATAAAATGTTTTATTCAGTCAACCTGATCACTTTATTGTCCCAAGAACAAGCCTTATTATAACTTTCCTCACTCCTATATATTTGCTGATACTATTCCCTGTGCCCTCAATGTGTTCCACCCATCTTTTTGTTTATCCACATCCTACCCATCCTTCAAGGTCCACTTCCAATACTATCCTTTCCACAACTTTGAATTTCAGTTGCAGTCTCTGCATATGAACTGTTAGGTGTTCTTCATTTTCTCAGGTGTTTCCATAGTAATCTTTTTAGTATGAAATTTGGTCATGAGTTATTTTACAGTAAAAAATTATGTGATGCCAATGGATCCCACATCTCTTACCTATTTTCTGATACTTACTGCAACAGGAACTAAAAAAAATGCTGGTTGATTTATCATCCACATTCTCTATTCCAGGACAACAGTTTTTTGGGGTTACATATAGTTTGTGGCTTTGAGATGGCCATACCTGTCAACTTTGTTAGTATGATTGCAGGACAAATGGAGCCATTGAAATATAACAATAAAATTTAAAACAAATGTGATAATTTGGATAAATGACCCATGAAAAAGAGTATGGCATTCCACATTAAACCTTATGGACAAAAGTCTTTATAAGAGCAAATTGAAAAATGATTAGTTAGACACAAATATAGAAGACCTTATAGTCATGGTGACTGCAAATTAAGTCAGCAATGTATTGATTTATACAAACACATCCATATGTCTGTGTGCATGTACATACACATATATGCACAACATGCCTATCTATGCAAATTTTATGCTGTTATATAGTCAAGTAATGACATTCAAGAATGAAATGATAATCCTTATACCACAGATGGCACTAATTGAACCCCCATTTTAATATTTTATGTCTAGTTTTAGCCTCCATTTTTTAAAGATACAGGGCATTGTAGATGATAGAAAGATGAGGAGGCAATGATTGAAGGTATGTCAAATAAAAAAGGTCATGTGAACAAAAGGTTAAAGGAATTAAGAGACAACTAATAGAAACTGAAATTAATTTTCAATGATTATTATGAAGGTAATGACCATTATTTTCTATTTCCACAAAGGAAGGGAAAAGGAGAATGAACTTAAAGAAAAGAAGTTGGCCAACCTTAAAAATACATGCTGATTTCCACAGTAAAAAGGCCTTAAATAAATCAGGATGGGCCTAATGGGGGGGACACTAATGTCCCCCAAATATATTTTTATTCCTTATTTCCCTATTTTTGTCAATGACAGATGAGGAAACTAACACTGTCAGGGATTATTACTTGCTCATAATCATAGAGATCTTAGGTATCTGTGATGGATTTCAGACTCAGGATTCATCATTACAAATGTAGTAAACGATATACCACATTAAGGTTCCTTTCATGATAGGGCTAAATTAATTGCTTTCTTTAAGCCCCATCCCACAAAAACATCAAATCCTAGTCTAACTTTGTTTTTCCTGACTTAATATAACTATTTCTACTCAGTCCCTAGGGTCCTTTTATCTGATTAAACAGAGCTTCCTAGATTCCCTATTTAAAGAGGGAGCCAAGGCCAGTCATCTCTTCGTTTCTTGGCAGGCTGTAATTCACACTCCTCCATCATTCACACACCCCTATCTCCCCCCACCCTCCTTTCCAGCTTCCTTTGATGTTCTATATATGCTCCTTGCAGGTAGGGATTATCTTTCTTTTTGTTTTTATTTGCATTCCCAGGATTTAGCACAATTCCTGGCATATAGTTTGCACCTAATTAATGCCTGTTGCTTTTTAAAAAATGGCTTTTGTTTATATATCATGGAGTGAATTAATATATTACTAAAAGAATTAAATTACACAATTGGGTATTTCTCAGAATAGAAGAGGAAATTCCAGCCAAAGTGGCTTATGTTTATGGCTAGTATGAGCAGAAAGATTATCAGGAAGATAACTACAGGTGTTGCCACAAATATCTGTTTAAGAGAAAGAAAAAAGAGTGAGAAAAATTCTTATTCTACAAAATAAATCAACCTTTACATTTATACTCATTGAGTTCAATTAAAAGATGGGCATGGGGAAAATAGTGAAAAATAGGTTGAAAAATATAGTTCAGCGCTGAGGAATGAAGACAAGTCCAAATCTCTTAGACTATTCAGCAAATTCACATTAGTATGTGATAAATATTTTCTTAGAGAAGAGAATCAGAAAAAAAAAGTGGATTTAATAAGCACCATCAAAATGAAATTGACTGTATCTTGATAGGAAAGAAATCACTGGTTATCCATGTGAAAATCATTTCTTTACAGCTTTTTTTTTTGTATATAGTCAGATCAACTAGTTAGAGTAAAGTTCAGACTCTACACCAAGTTAGAATTGCATGTTACTTTAGCTCCAACCTAAGCAGTTTAAATGAGCTTTTGACACTCAAAATTGGGAAATAAAAGGAGAGACATCGTTTTGATTATTGCCATTTTTAATAAAAAAAGTTTGCTGATGCAAAGAAATCTCATGACAAAGAAGTGAAAGAGTACAAAAACTCCTTAGTCAGCAAACATTTGATTTCTTTGTGAAGGAGAGAGACATGGTACCCAAGGGAAGTACTAGAATACAACTCATTTGTAAAACTTCAAAGAGGATGATGGTGGAAATTCATGAGCTATAAAATATTAAAGATTGGTGGAGGGGAAAATGGATTTGTAGAAAACTTGTGGGAAACTAAACTAATCCATATCAACATAAGATCACTTATGGAGGAAAGTAGGACAACAGACAGATGAAAAATGAAAGAGATCTGTTAGAAGTTCTATAATCAACTATGGTAACTATCACTTAATATCTAAACTGTAAACTTTAGCCCTGTCTTTGTTATTGGAGGAAATGCTATTACCACCAGAGAAAATTGAAATGGGAAGTATATCTGGACTAGATTAAATACTCAGAAAATGATTCTGTGTGGGAAGTGGCCTAATTTTGAAGAGTTTCAGGGGTCAATTTTCAAGATACTATAAAAAGAGGAGGCTATAAAATAAAATTTAAAAACCTTGGATTTATTACTATCTATAAATAGGTTACCAAGAAGGATATAAGCAATGACTGACAAATAAACCTATTTTCTCATATCTTTCTAATATTAGGATGAGGTGAGAATTTGATTAGTGAAAATAAGAAAACTCTCACAAATGATTTCTATACAGTAGGTGGTTATCTTCACAGTCACAAAATTGAATGACTGATATAAATGATTCAAGATTTGGTGTATTTATTGCTTGATGATTAATTTTTTAAATTGTTTGGTAGAGCAAAATGCATTTTTAAAGCTTTCTTTTTACAAAGTGACTCTCATGAATACATGAGAAATTTACAAAATTCATTGATAGTTGCTGATATAAAGAAAAAAAAGTTGACAGCTTTTTGCTTCTCAATATCAGGCAAACCATAAGGCAAGATTTATGCGTACCCAAAGGCTCACCATTATCATGAAGGATTCCTTCACATAGTGCTAGTGGAAGAGGGATTCCCTATTATTAGTGGTGATATTGCACTCATTGGATTAAGTCTCAAAATATGGTAAGGCCTCCTCAATGTAATCCACAGCCATTAAAAAAAATCAACCTGGGGCAGTGTAGCAGCAAGCACCCCAAGCACGTCCTTAGGGTTTGCTGCCCATACAGGTTCTTGGATCTGCTTTGTTAAAGGAAAGCAACTCAAAATGGGTTAACAAGCTTACTTTAATCAGTCAGACATATATCGTTTACCTTATTCAGGGGAAAAAGGTCAGCACCCCAACTTCAAAATATACAGACAGAATTATCAAGACAGAAACAGATCAAGTAGACAGATTTCCAAACTGTCCAACCATTACATCCATACCCAGTCAACATTTGGGTTTCAACATCTGGGTTTTTTCAAAGCCGGGGGACTCTGAACAACGGCTTCCCAGAATTCAGATCAAATCACAGAACACTTCTCAAAGTGAGTCCCAAAACAAAGCTACACCATCAGGGCTTATATAGCCTTCTCCTGGCTCAGAGAATGTAACAACCTTATTGACTCACTGGCCAATCAAGAAGTATCTACTGAAAAACAAGCCTCCCACCCCAGGCTTCAGGTGCACTTTAGCCTAGGGGCAGGGAAGATCTTTAAATTTGCATTTCCATTACAGGCAGCCAGGTAGCACAGCGAGTAAGAGCACCAGCCCCAGATTCGGGATAACTTGGGATCGAATCTGGGCTCAGACACTTAGCACCCACCCAGAAACACCTGGCCATGTAACCTTGAGCAAGTTACTTAACCCCAATTGCTTAGGGGCAACCAGGTGGTGCAGTGAGTAAAGAGAACTGGCCCCAGAGTTGGGATGACCTGGGATCGAATCCAGGCTCAGATACTTAGCATCACACCCAGAAATACCTGGCCGTGTAACCTTGAGCAAGTTACTTAACCCCAACTGTTTAAAAAAATTCAACTTAATAATGCATACAGGATAAAGATATGTTATGAAAATTTCTTCTGTCTAGACTAGGGTATGAAGTTAGGTGTCAGACCCATTGGAGATATTCCATCAACACATATAGCATGGTTGAGTATTGCAGACATATAATGAGATGGACCAAGAATTGAATGGCAGGGAGTAAGAGAACAGGCATTTGGGAAACTGTACCATGCTTCCAGCTATTCCAGGCTGCTCTTTGATGAACAAAAAGTAAACCTCATCCTTATAATTATAATATTCTTCTGCGATAGTATATGATTTAAAATCATGGAGCAACACACTTTGGAAGGTTGGAAATGATAAGTTTCCTCAGTGAAGACAATAAAGAGATATGCATGTACATAAGGAGGCTGCCATATATGACCTTCAGTGTGACATACATACAAAAAGTGTTGTAAAATATATCTAGAAAATCCATAATATAAAGAAGTGATAACCAGTCCTAAAATAAAAAATAGATGGGCTGAGATCCATGTTGGTACCACAGAATGTTGAGAACTAGAAACAGGGCTTTTCTGTATTGGTTGGGTCCTCTAAAAAGTATTTGTGGGAGGATGTAGACAAAAATTGACCAGAATTGGAAACCCCAAATGGGCCATGACTTGCATTGTTGATATAATTCCCTTATCATTGAGATTACAGCTTCATTGAAGCAATAATACACTTACAAACTTGGATTAGAAGTAATGAAGTGTGATAATGGTGACTAAGTAGAGTGATTTTAGTGCAGTGAAAAGAATGCCTGGCTTAGAATTAGAAAATCTGGTTTTCTGTACAGTCAAGACCTGATGCTTATTACTTTTGTGACCTTGGGCAAATCATTTACCTTCCTCTAGCCTCAGTATCCCCATTGATAAAATGAGGAGGGCAGACCAGATGACTTCAGAGGTGCCATCTGGCTCCAAATCTATGATACTATGAACTGGAATGAAATGTCAAGGCATGATCAACAATTTTTTTTTCATGTTCCTTTATGAAGATATGTCATCAGTTTGATAAAAACACATGAGTAATATATTCATTGTTATAATTAATATATTTATAATAGAGTAGTAATAGAATATATCATAATATATAATATGTAATATATCATTATATTGTATTATATAATGTAATATACATATAATAAAAGAAACTTAAGAGCACAGATGACTGTTGAATATTAGCTAGTTTACATGGCACATATATGTGCCCAAATGTTCCTTCTTAGAATGCTTTTTTAAGTTTAAGAGAAGGTCTTTATCTTTCTTTAAGTTGTGTTACATGCTTATTATTTCATGGAAGCTTGACAAATGTTAATGTTAAGAAAAGATGACAGTTGATGAATTTTTTTTTAAGTCACTGTTAATATTTGTCAGGTAACATACTTGATGAATCCATCTTTGTACAAGAAAACCAATAGTTGGGCATATTCCCTATTCACTGACAAGTGAAAGCTTGTATAATTATTATCATAATGTCAGTCATGCAAAGATGGGTTATTCACCATGAATCATGGTATTTTCTTAGGCAATTTTTACTCCTACGCAACAACTCTTTACCTTCTTCATGTCATTATTATTATCAGATGAAGACTGTCTACATGCACATTAGAAAAATATTGCTGACACTTAAATTAGTTTTATATGTCTAATTAAGACTCCCATCATAACATATCATACAGAATGGGAGTTTTCAGAAGATCTTATGGAAGTTTTTGTAAAAGTGTTTTACTGCCTTTTTCTGCAGAGAGAAGCAAAAGAGTGAGTTGGAGTATCTAAGGGCATATTACCTACACATCTTAATGGGAAGGAAGAAGGGACAAATAACTCCTTGATATAGGTGTGTGCAGAGAATGGGTCAGGTATGTCTGAGTGTGCCAGCACACCTAGCCCATGATCAATGCATACCCAGGCAGCTAGGTGAAACAGTGGATGAAAACAGGCCTCGAGTCAAGAAGACCTGAATTCCAATCAGTCTCAGATCTTTACTAGCTAAGGGACCCTGGGCAGGACACTTAACCTCTTTTTGCCTCAGTTTCTTCTTCTGTAAAATAGGGATAACATCAGCAGCTATCTCCCAGGGTTGTTGTGAGGATCAAATAAGATATAAACTATAACAGTGCCTGGCATAGTAAGTATTTTATAATTTTTAGTTGTTGATTTTATTTTTATTATTGTCATTGCCCATGATAACATACATCTTAGGTTTGATCGGTGTAATGGGAATGCAAATTTGGAAGATCTTCCCTTCCCCTAGGCTAAAGTGCACCTGAAGCCTGGGGTGGGAGGCTTGTTTTTCAGTAGATACTTTTTGATTGGCCAGTGGGTCAATAAGGTTGTTACATTCTCTGAGCCAGGAGAAGGCTATATAAGCCCTGATGTGAGGCTTTGTTTTGGGGGCTCACTTTGAGAAGTGTTCTGTGATTTGATCAGATGAAATTCTGGG
>NW_027185720.1:6003267-6004634 GCF_028583685.1 Petaurus breviceps papuanus | reverse complement strand
AAACCCAGATGTTGATTGGGTATGGATGTAATGGCTGGACAGTTTGGAAAGCTGTCTACTTGATCTGTTTCTGTCTTGATAATTCTGCCTGTATACTTTGAAGTTCGAGGTGCTGACCTTTTTCCCCTGAACAAGGTAAACGATATATGTCTGATTGATTAAAGTAAGCTTGTTAACCCATTTTGAGTTGCTTTCCTTTAACAAAGCAGATCCAAGAACCTGTGTTGGCGGCAAACCCTGAGGATGCTTGGGGTGCTTGCTGCTACAATCGGTAATGGGATAGGTTGGGCAAACCAGGAAAATCAAAAGCAGAAGTCTAAGACCAGGAAATGAATAGAGTAAAAGTCATGGATTTGCACACGGGAGCAAGGCTACACACAATAACTCAGGAATGTGAAGCAAAGGGTAGTTTCTAATGAGAACATCAGTCTCTTGGGAGTAAGACTAGGTAGAATAAAAATACCATAAACCTATCTTCCAACCCAAGTTTAAGACTCAATATAATAATAATATTAACAATAACAATCTAATAATGTAACCTTGATTGGTTTGGAGCCTGATGGAGTTGGGAATGACAGGCAACTGGCAGAGATCCAAGCAGATAGAGTGAAGTCAATTCAATACAATTCAGTTGAATGCCATTCCACTTACATGTAGGGGGTAAGAGAGTCATTATTGCAACTCAGTTTGGGCATCAATCAACATTTAAGTGCCTACTATATCTTAGACACTGTGCTAAGCACTGGGGATAACAAGAGAAAGTGTCTTTTGGTATCTAATGGGTAAAAATAAATGTGCTCTTTCTCTCTCCCCTCCTCTCTCCCTCTCTCCTCTCTCTCTCTCCCCCCTCCTCTCCTCTCCTCTCCTCTCCTCTCCTCTCCTCTCCTCTCCTCTCCTCTCCTCTCCTCTGCTCTCCTCTCCTCCTCTCTCCTCCTCCTCCTCTTTCTCTCTCATACACACACACACACAATAAATAGGACACAATTAACAGAGGAAAGGCATGAATTAATTAATTTGGGGAAGGTTTCCAATAAAAGATGGAATTTAGTTGGTACTTAAAGGAAGCCAGAGAGATGAGTAGCTAGGGGAGAGGAGAGAAAATGCTTGGAATTGAGAGATGGATTGCCTTTTATGTGGAACAGACAGGAGGGCTGTGTCACTGGATTGAAGAGTATGTGTTGGAGAGTAAGGTACAAGAAGACTGGAAAAGTAGAGGAGGCTAGATAGTGAAGGGTTCTGAATGCCGAAGAAAGTATTTTGTATTTCATCCTAGAAGCAACAGGAAACCACTGGAATTGATTGTGTGTGTGTGTGTGTGAGAGAGAGAGAGAGAGAGAGAGACAGAGAGAGAGAGAGAGAGAGAGAGA
>NW_027185720.1:5983023-6002603 GCF_028583685.1 Petaurus breviceps papuanus | reverse complement strand
GAGAGACAGAGAGAGAGACAGAGAGAGAGAGAGAGACAGAGAGAAAGTATCTAAGGACAGAAGGTGCATTTTCAAGAGATTTTGCAAAGGTGAAATCAACAGCCTTGGAAACAGATTGGATATAGGGTTGAAGGTGAGAGATAATGAGAAGGCCAGGATGACTCCTAGGTTGTGAGCCTGAGTTGCTGAGAGGTTGGCTTTATGTTCCATATCAATAAGGAAGATAGAAAGGGAAAGAGTATTTTTTGGGGAAATAATTAGTTGCATTTTGGACATATCAAGAGTAGGATGTCTACTGGATATCCAGTAGAGGTTTGAGATGTCTCAAAAGCAGTTGGAGATGAGATACTGGAAGACAACAGAGTATTATAAAATTGATATCACAAAATTGTGCCACTATGTAAAAAAATAAGATTACAGAAATTATTTAAGGAGTCAATTAGCACTCCTTAAGTAACTAATAATTGTAATAATTGCTAGCATTTGTAAGGGCTTTATGATTTACAAAATACTTTACAAATACTTTCTCAGTTTATCCTCATAAAAAATCTGGGGATTAGGTGCTATTGTTATCCTATTTTACAGATGATGAAACCAAGGCAGACAAGAATTAAGTGATTTTTCTCAGGTTCATATGACTAGTAAGTGTTTGATTCTGGATTTGAACTCATCTTCCTGACTCCAGGTGCAGGTCCACTGTCCTACATAGCTGACCTATTTGTCATTATTGTGGGGAGCTCCCAAGATGGAAATTAATATAGCAATTCACCACTAACTTATAGCTTTAGAATTAGGTTACAAACATGATTTGCCTATGATCACATAGATTTGTCAGAACAACTTCAACTCAGGTCTTCCTGATTGCATGGTGGCCCGCTATATATTATGCTATGATATATAGCACTCATATTACTTTTGGACCCTTAATCATAAAGAATTAGGATGTCAGAATCTCAGAGTTAAAAGGATATCAGTGCTCATGTCATAACAAAAAATCCCTCCAATATTTATCCTTTGATTGAAAGTCTCCCGAGACGAGGTATCCATTGTTCCCCCACCCCATTCCACTTGTGGATATCTTGGCTGTACAAAAGGTTCAGGTCCATTGGAAGAATAGGTATGAATTTATTTCATGGTTTATTCTTTCTGGCTGCAACTCTCTGCAGTAATCAATGGAGTATAAGTTGGTTATTTTACTACTAATAATAACCCATATTTATATAGTGTTCTACAGTTTGCAAAGCTCTTTACATATAATCTCCTTAAGCCTCAAATGTGGTAGGTGCTATTATTATCCCTGTTTGGAAGATGAGAAAAATGAAACAGAGAGGTTTTGAATTTCCCAGGATCACACAGCTAGTAAGTATCTGAGGCAGGGAAAGAACTAACCACAACGGAGTCAGTCATGCTATCCTTAAAGACAGAATAAGTAAATATGCTTTTACTAGGTCACTGAGGCCTTGAGGAAGTCAAGCCAGATGCCCTTCTTTCTTTGGCATCCTCTTTTTTTTCTTTTTGCTTTTTTGGAGGCCAATTGAGTTTCAGTGACTTGCCCAAGGTCACATGGCTAGTTTTTGTGTTAAGTGTCTGAGGCTGGATTTGAACTCAGGTCCTCCTGACTCCAGGGCTGGTGCTCTATTCGCTATGCCACCTAGCCGCCCCCATCCTCTTTTATCTAGGGGATCATCTTTGATAATTGATTTGCCCAGGAATCTCTTAGAACCCATACGAACTGGCGACTCAATTCTCCAAAGCAGAGTCATTTAGCACACCACAGTTTCCTGACTTTTCTTGTCACTTTTTCAAAGTTGAATCAGTGGGAGCGTGGGACAAGCACCCTGTGAAAGAGTCTAGTTGGCCACGTTCTTCTTCTGTTCCTCCAACTGGCTCTTGTGGATTTCAACATGCCAGGGAGGATTGTTCAGTACATAAAATAGAATGAGGGCCAGCTCAGCTGCAGACTGTTCAAAAGTGGCAAATCAGCAGAAAATACAAGACAAACAACTTGCTATATTTGAGTGGGTGGATTTTTTTTTCAATCAGTTAAAGCAAAACTGCATCCTCAAAGCTTCAGATGTTTTCTGCTCTCTTTGTTCAAGATGTGCTATCCTATAGCAAAAGCATTTCTTGTTCTTAGAATTCATTTGATTCTGGCTATGCCCTGATCAATACATTCTCCCCTTCCCTTAATTAATTCCTTAATTTATTTCCTGTGAATCTAGACAGCATGTCTTCTTTGATCCATTTGATTCTGCTGTGGACATTTTGTGGGAGCTCCAAATTTTTATTTGGGCCTTGGTTCAAAGAAATCTAGTGTTATTGTTGCTGGAACATACCTGCCTCAGTGTAGATACCTTCAATCAGGTGTGCTGATGCATCTTTTCCCTTAAATTGAGGATCTGAGGCTATCTTGTGAATATGAAAACAGGCTTACTGGAAATATGAACACCAAAGAGAAATGAGAATTGACATTGTTAAATTTCCCTAGTCCACTGCTGCCATTTATATGCAGTCCTAGTTTGAAGGTCACATTGATGTGGAAGCTTTCTTATGTGGAAATCTTAATAAGCCACATAAAAATGTCCATTTTCATTGTGTTCAGACATATATGCAAAGAAGGCTTTAGGGCGCAATATTAATCATATTGCTGCTATTTTATGTTTCTGTGGCTCTATTTGTGTCAGCATTTCCTTATTCGATCCCATTTTTCATAAGAAGGTTTAATAAATTTTCCTAGTCTGATGAAAATAGTTGGGATAACTGAGAAAATTTATTGAATAAATTCATTAATTTTCACTGGGGATTCATGAAAATCCAGTGAGAGGGAGATCAGACAAACTGTGAACGAGGGGTATGAATAAATACTAATTCTTGTGGATTCTTTTTATAAGAACACCTGGGTCCCGGATTGTAATCAGTCAGCATTGTGAATTCCTGATAGAGAATGCTTTTAATCAGTCTTTAGAGAGCCGACTGCCATCATCATCAGTATTAGCAGTATCATCGAAAGGCAGTTGTTAAGCTCCAGCTGTGCATGAAGCTATTGCTGGGAGAGGACAAAGAGAGCTGCATATGGGGCTGACTTTAAATTGAGCTAACCTGGGGCTTCTTCAGGGTCTGGAGGAGAGGCAAAGAGACATAAATAAGAGGAACTCAGACTCAACTTACCTCCCACCTCCCACCTTCCATCTCAAGCTGCACCTGCTGTGTCTCCCTCTGTCGCTAGATTATATGCTTGCCAAAGATAGACACTATTTTAAACTAAATTTGGTGAACCTCAGAAAGCCTAGTAGGTTGCCATAGGAAGCAGTTTAGGATTATGGGATTTACAGCTAGAAGGGATTTTAGGGTGCATCTAGTCCAATTGCATCATTTAAATTTTTTTACATTTAAACACGATTACCATTTATTATTGTCCCTACCATATAAAATGATGTAAAACACCCTCCCTCAATAAGAATAAGTAATAACTGAAACATTCAATGCAGTGACTTTCTTACAGTATGTGAAATATTCTACATTTGTATTTCCTATTGCGATGAAACAAATACTAGTCATTATAATTACTCATAGTTTAATTTCTTTCTAATGATTCTCTTAAAAAGAAAAATATAATTGCAGTCAATTTGCATATTCTCTTGGTTCTGCTTTCTTCATTTGCCTTTCCATTGTAATTTGGATTCTTTATTAATTTTATGACAAAATCATTACATACAATTTGTTTAGCTAAACCTCAATCAATGTGCAACAAAGTAGGTGTTCCTATTTTTTTTTTTCCTAGAGCAAAAAGTACTGCTACAAATATTTTGGTATACATGGGACTTTTATTTATCTTACTGACCTCCTTGAGTTATATAGCTAGAAGTGGGGTCACCAGCTTGAAGGGTATGAAGAATTCAGAGATTTTTCTTGTATGATTCAAGTTGCTTTTTAAAATGACTGGCTCAATTAATGTATCTACCAACAGGAGCATTCATTTTTTTTCAAATCAACTTAAAATAAATTAAGATTGAAAAAAAGAAAGAATCCCTGTATGATATAAACAGAGTTATGCGAAAAATATATTCCCACATTGGTCACATACAAAAATACATTTCTTATTCTGCATATTATTATTAATATAGATTAATATCTATATTATATTAATAGATTAATATCTACCATCTCTTGGTCATGAGGTGGGAAGTCTTCTGGAATTGCAATTGATCAGAACTTTTTTTTTCTTTTTGGAGGGGGGGAAGGCAGGACAATTGGGGTTAAGTGACTTGCCCAAGGTCATATAGCTAGTAAATGTTAAGTGTCTGAGGCTACATTTGAACTCAGGTCATCCTGACTCCAGGGCCAGTGCTCTATTCACTGTGTCACCTACCTGCCCCAGAGTTCTTTACCCTAACAAAATCAAAATGTGTGTGTGTGTGTGTGTGTGTGTGTGTGTGTGTGTGTGTAGATATAGATACAAATGTTAGGTATTTGTTTAGATAGATATTTCTGAAATATTTTTTATGCTTCATCTTTATTCAGGAACCATCAGTTCTTTCTCTGAGGATGGATAGCATTTTTCATTATAAGTCCTTCAGAGTTGTCTTGGATTGTTGTATTGATGAGAATAGCCAAGTCATTCACAGCTGATCATGTTCCAGTATTGCTGGTACTTTGTACACAGCACATTTCACTTTGCGTCAGCCCATGAAAGTCTTTCCAGGTCTTTCTGAGAGTATCTTGCTCATCATTTCTTAAAGTACAATAGTATTATATCATAATTACATACCATGACTTGTTCAGTCATTCCCCATTTGATGGACATCCCCTCTATTTCTAATTCTTTGCCTCCAGAAATGAGCTGCTATAAATATTATTGTACATGTAGGTCCTTTTCCTTTTTGTTTTTATCTCTTTTGTAATATAGACCTTGTAGTGGTATTGTTAGGTCAAAGGGTATGCATGGCTTTATAACTTTTTGGGCATAGTTCCAAATTGCTCTATAGAATGGTTGAATCAGTGAACAACTCCATCAACCTTAAATTAATGTCTCATTTTTCCCGCATCCTCTCCAACATTTGTTAGTTGCCTTTTTTTTATCCTATTAGTCAATCTAATAGGTACGAGGTAGTACCTAGGTGATATCTAAACTCTTTTTTGATCATGGATTTCAGGAAGTCTAATAAATTTTTGAATCATCTCTCCTAGAACCATTTTCCAGGTCAGTTGCTCTTACATTGAGATTTTTCACATTGTCTTTTATTTTTTTATTCTTTTGGTTTTGTTTTGTTGTTTATTGATTTCTCATAGAGTCGGTAGCTTCCAATTGCTACATTCTAATTTTGAAGGAATTATTTTCTTCAGTGATCTTTTGGACCTCCTTTTCCATTTGGCCAATTCTGATTTTAAAGACATTCTTCTTCTCATTGACTTTTTGAACCTCTTTTACCATTTGGCCTAGTCTGTTTTTTAAGGTATTATTTTCTTCATTATTTTTTGTGTCTCCTTTACCAAGCTGTTGACTTGTTTTTCATGATTTTCTTGTATCATTTTCATTTCTCTTCCCAACTTTTACTCTTCCTCTTTTACTTGATTTTAAAAATCCCTTTTGAGTTCTTCCATGTTCTAAGACTAATTTATATTTTTCTTGGAGCCTTTGGATGTAGGAGCCTTGACTTTGTTGTCTTCTTCTGAGTGTATGTTTTGATCTTCCTTGTCATGTTTGTAACTTTCTGTAGTCTGAGGTTTTTGTTTTCTGTTGTTTTCTCATTTTCCCAGCATATTACTTGACTTTTAACTTTTTGTTAAAGTAGGGCTCTGCTTCCATGGTAGAGGGTATACTTTCCCAAGATTCAGGAGTTTTGTGCAGCTGTTTTCTGAGATACTTCTAGGGACCTATAAATTTTCAGTTCTTCCAAGATGATTTGAAGAAGTGTTTATTATTCCCCTGGCCTGTGCTCTGGTGTGTGTGACCACAAGCATAATTTTCTGCTCTAGAACTGTAAGGAGGGTTTTCCCCTCCACTGTGGCTACCCCTCCCCCCCACTGTGCCCATATCTGAGTATGGGCAAAGAAATAGAATCCTGCCTCAGTGCTACCAAAAAAGACCCCTGTATCTCCTTATGACTAGTTGCTTGACTCACTTACTGTCTGTGGGCTGAGAGCTCTGTAAATTCTGCTGCTGTAGAATTTGTTTAGTCATTTTAAAAATGTATTTGGATAAAACAATAAAAAAAATAAAAACAAAACCAAAAACAAAAAAAAATGTATTTGGAAGTGTTTGGGGGAGATCTTAGGCAAATCCATGCCTTTATTCCACCATTTTTCCTCTGTCTCTCTATAATTCTTTTTAAAATAATATTAATATTACAGTGTAACTCATTTTAATTTTGCTTATTTCACTTTGCATCAGTTCCTAAAAAAATTCCACATTTCTTTGAAGCATTTAACCTCATTTCTTATAGCATAATAGTATTTCATTACATTTACATGCCACAGTTTGTTCAACCATTTAACAATTTCTGGGCATTCTGTTATTTTCAAGCCCCACCCCTCCCCTCATCTCTTCCCCCCCTCCCCCCACTAAAAGAGCTGCTAGAAATATTTTGTATTTTTTCTCTTTCTTTGATCTATTTTGGGTATGGGTTTGGCAGTAGCATAGCAGTCAAAAGGCTTGCATTGTTTAGTCATTTTTGTGTATAATTCCAAATTGCTTTTCAGAATGGTTAGACTTATTCAGAGTTTTACTTATGGACAAAATGGCCTGCTTTTCTACAACTCCTCTAAATCATTCGTCATGTTTTTTTCCCCCCAAGTTTCTTTTACATTTTTCATTTTCTTTCTTTTCTTTGGAGGGGATATCATTTTTGCCAGTATGGTGGTGTGAGGCTTTAGTTTTCATTTCTCTAATTTTTGGTTATTTGGAACTTTTTTTTTACATGGCTATAGATAGCTTAAGTTTCTTCCCTTGAAAGTTACTTGTTTATATACTTTGACCATTAGTGAGGAACAGCTTTTCTTCCAATAAATTTGAATCAGTACCTTATATATCTTGGAAAGTAGACCTTTATGAAAGAAACTGTCTATAAAGTGTTCACCCCCTCACAGTTAACTGTTTCTCTTCTAATCTTAGCTTTGTTGAATTTGTACAAACATGATTTAATTTTATGTACAAAATTATTGATTTTATCTTCTCTGATCCTTTCTCCTCTCCAATAAAAATATCCATTATAACTTCTGTGAATTCTTCCCCTGTCTTTAGATTTGACAGGGCATTCCTTACTTGTTTCTCTAATTTGTTTATAATATTAAATTTTATATCTAGGCTACACATCTGTTTGGAACCTAACTTTCTATAAGGTGCAAGGTATTTACCTAAGTCTAAGTTCTACCATTTTTCTGTCCAGTTTTTTCCCATGGTTTTTTTTTTATTAAACTAATAGTGACACCTTATACAAGTCACTTGGGTTTTTGTATTTATCAAATATTAAGCTAATAGGTTTCTTTACTTCCACATGGTGCCATACCTAACCTGTTTGATGGATAGCTCCCTTTTTTAAAACCAGTACCAAATTTGTTTTGAAAATTACTGCTTTATAGCATAATGCTATTTTTAAATTACTGATTGCATATCATGTTGTAATTAACCTAATCAATGAATATAGGGTATAGGGCCACAATTTAAATTTTCATAGTCTCAAGATCTTATTTTAGGGCTGGTTATGAGGAAAAAAATGGATGGAGACTGGGAAATACCACTTTGATAATATCACAATCCCAGGATATGGAAGGGGAATTTCTCTAGATTGACATGGGGCATCTTCAGGACTGGCATCATTTTTGTTCACATTTGATTTACCCTAGAATAAAGCATCCATAATTATGGAACCACAATTATGTACTGCCTTAATATAAAACCTATTTTTAGATTTTCTCATTCATTAATTCAGCTGCTATTTACTATGTGGCAACTGTGTGCATTTTGGGTGAATCCACTGTGAAAGATATATGGGAGGAAGTGGAAAAAAATGGCAAAGATGAAAGACCACCTGATCCGGTTTTGTTCTGCATCATTGAGGGAATTCCTACCTGGTTATGATTGTGGATCCATTGATACATTGTCCTGCCAGGTGGTGAGTGGAGGGCAATGATAATACTCATCAAAACATTGTTTTAGAGCTAGGAGATACTTTAAAGGCCATTGAGCCTAATTCTATCCTTTCACTGATGAGGAAACACAGCAGTTAAGTGACTTATCCAGGCTCACATACCTAGTTCATGTCTGAGGTATCTCAGGTCACCCTAACAAAAAGTAACATGTCTTATACACTATGCTGCACTGTTTCTCATGAATTAAGACACCGTCTTTCATCTCAAAGAGTTTAAAGACTGATAGAGGCTGTGAAGCATGTATGCAAATTGTAGTAATTCAAGGAATGGCTACGGTACTTGTCTTCTTAGTCTGGGCTACCCATTTTCAAAAGCAGGTCGGAATCAACAGTATTACCAGGAATGACAGAGGTAGACCTAATTTTCACCAGTCTACTAGCATAGAAGACGAAGTTTATTTAAGATCAACATCACACAAACAACAAACACACAGCTGTGTATACACAGGAAGCAGGGTTCCTGTAGTTGTTTTTTTTTTTTAATATTCATGCCCCAAACACCTGGAATGTTGCCTGCTGAACCTCATTATCATCCATATGCTTAGACCTGGAGTTATTCCCATTTGTTGTGTAGCTGTGGATTGGGATCCTGAAGGGAACAAGAATTAGGAAACCTGGGTCATGAAAGCTGGCAATAGTGTATTGGCTTAGCAACTGTTCATTGGGCAGCTATTTTAAAAATGCCATTTGAATGCACAAATAGAACAATCTATAGTAATGTACTATGACACATGACTTTCATTATGTTGGTGACTATAATAGTCTTTGATGATAGGGAAATGTTTCTCTGATAATAATTAGAATAATAGAATAAGACCTCATTAATTCAGACTAATTGGAAAGAAACAGTTTGAACTAAGGAAAAAAATGGAATCTGACAATTTTCAGACAATTGCAATTCTATTACTTCCAAACTCATAGTACAATTTAAATTATGCTGACAAAGTGTTGCCTAGGAGTGTTACAGGATCACAGAAATTGAGTTAGAAGGAGCCTCGGGGTCATCTAGACCAGTCTGTATGAGGAATGGTCACTATAATATACTCAATAAACGGTCATTTGTTCTTCGAAGGTAAGGAGAAAGGAATAAGCATCTATTTAGCACCTATTATATGCTAAATATTAGACTAAGTGCTTTACAAATATCTCATTTGATCCTTACAAGAACTCTGTGACAGAGGTGATGTTAAGATCCTCATTTTACAGTTGAGCAAACTGGCATCAGTATTACTGTGGTTCTTACTATTTAACAACAAAGTCAGGTTAGAATAGTAGGTCAGCAGCTGGAGGGAGCTTCATACTCCATCTAGATGAATCTCTTCCTTTTATAGTTTAAGAAACCAAGGCCCAGGGAGGTTGTGTCTTGATCCAAGGTTGTATAGGCATAAGATGTCAGAAGTTGAATTTGAACCTGAGTTCCTTGATAATAGAGCCATTTTCCCCCCTACTGTACCAAATTGCTTTGGAAGTGTAAGTGATAAAATTGTGATCTTCTATTAGTCAAGATAACTTACATTGCTTGCCTCGGTTTATCTGTTTTAAGGTGAGTGTGTGTTTGCTTAGCATGACTGGTAATTACCTCATCAGTTGTTGAGAACTAAATATCCTATTATGAAATGTTTAAACATTTCAGAACATTTTGTACTCAAGTATATTTTGCGTTACTCTTGCAGCCTTGTTTATACTAATACTGTGAACAAAGAGGGAACATTCACACGATGCCTTCTTAGGCTGTACTAAAATAAGTATGCTGTCCTGAGGTTGAGATTATCATTGTCCATTATCCATTTATATTATTGTCCAGTATATACATACTTTTGGTCTGTTGCTTCCATCCAAATACATGTTAAATTTTGGGTAATAGATATTCTTTATTCAGTTATTCTTTCCTTTATTATGAATGTACAGACCAAACTATGAGGGCATTGAGGGACAGAAAGTCAAATTATTTGAAGGAAGGGGAAGATCTCAAAGGTGTGAAAACAAATCTTGGACTTCATTAATACTAAATCAAAGTGACTGAGAGAACATTAATAACTCTTGACCTTTACCTCTACTCTCTCTTCTATACAAAATCTTTACGAGTAAAATCTCTATGCTAAGTGAAAGCATGTTTCATGAAGATATTGGAAAGAACAAACAAGTTTTCTGAGTTCAACAATGGTCTGCTTCTTGATACTTATCAACTAAGTGAAAGACATAGAGAATATAAAATTCCATCACATTTATTGTTTTTTGATCATAGAACAGCATTTGTCTCAGTGGAATAAAACCCCACCTATGGCCTTTTGAGCAACAATGTGTCTCTCATCCAGAACTCATGGCTTTCAAGATCTCAACAGTGTTCGAAGTCCCTCTGACAAAAATCATCAGGTGAGGGATACAACCTGGAGATGTATGCTCAGCAAAGGTACTCATCATTGTGCTGGGGGTGATCTAGCACAGAGTTCAGCTTGAAAAGGAATTCCATGTGGATGACATGGAAGTGTGGATTCCATGTGGACCGGGGTGGAGATCCTCCTGATGTAACTGTGTTGATGACATTATGATAATTACCTCAAGCCTTGAGAATATTACAGAATCTCCTGGAAGACATTCACTGTGTATGTATTTAGTATTTTCTTAGTATTTTTCTTTACAAACTACTGCTTATCCTTGTTAGTAAAAAACCAGTGTGATATGAATATATGTGTGCATATGCATATATGTATTCACAACATGTATGTATATTATATATGCTTAACATATACAAACATATGCTATATTTGCCTACATTTACATATATTATTTCACCCAATATTATCTGTACTTCCTGAAACAAAAAGCTTTTTTGTTATTTCTTTATATCCTCAGTGTCTAGGAGAGTGCCTAAACATGGTAAGTGCTTAAGAAATTTGATTATAATTTGTCTGATTGCTAAGTCAAAGTTATCCCATAGTGGAAAAGGATGCCTCTGGAGGTCATTTATTCCCTTTTCCTGGAGGCTTTCTAGAAGAGGCTAGATGGTCACTTGTTGGGGATTTTGTTGATGGGATTTAGTGATGGCTTGGACAAGTAATCACTGAGGTTGCTTCCAACTTTTTTATTTTATGATTCTAAGGAATCATATTGCCTTGAACTTATGAGCTTAGTTTTCAGGCTCCACTAAACAAATAATTAGAATGGGGTTTAAACTCCATCATGAAAAATTTAGGTTAGTTAGAAGGGAGAATTTCCTAACAGTTGGGATAAGTTTGAATAGGTGCTTGTGTAATTTATTTCTTTGTTCATTCTTAAAAAGAGCCTGCTATAGAATTCATTTGTCTGGAATCATTAGTTATTGGGCCATGGAGACTTCAATGTTTAACATCTTTGCATAAGCCTCAATCTCTCAATATCCAGTATTTGAACCATAGAGCATTCGTTTATACATTGACCCATTTTCTCTGTATTTTATAACCAGAACTTGAAGCCATTTTAAAATTTAATTTAATTTTTTACTTTAAGGATATGAAAAGTTGTTGTTGGACAGTTCAGCTTTCTCTTCATCCTATAAATTTTGGGGAGCAGTTGTGTGAGACTTTTATCACCAGAAACATATTGATTTAGTCATTCTCAATTGCTGAGTGCAAAGCACAGCAGCCCATAGTTTCCCACTGACATATAGAACCCAGGAATCTTTTTTAACCCTGAACAGATGTTCTTACTTCTGGAGTTAATGGGGGTGCTAAGAAGAAAAACACCAGTTGAAATTTACTGTTTGAAAACCACTAACGAAATGCAGCAAAAACCTTCATCATTCAGATAAGATGTGGTTTAAGGACGTGCATAGCTCTTGCTGGGTCTTAGATGAGACAGAGTCTGTATCCCAGGATATATAACTTGGGTATAAAGAAAAGGCTGATTGGGCAGAAAATGGATTTTAAAAGAACATAGTGTGCGAGCCCAAATTGCTTTATTTTTGTAAAACCATGAACTCAATTTGGAGAGATTATATTGACTATTATTCAATATAATTCTGTAGGTGACTTACAATACCTGCTCCAGATGTGGAATAAATGCCAATCTATTCTGAAACACAAGAACCTTCTCTGTCCTCTTTTCCCCTCTCATTTTGTTTGCATCTTGAAATGCTTTCTCAGTGCTTGAAAAGACATTTACCATCAGCAATAGCACAGTTTCTTTCCTTTCTCTTAATCAATATTTCATTGTTAGTATTTTCTCTACAAACTACTGCTTACTTCTGTTGCTAGTAAAAAACCTTATAACTCTGTTAAGACATCCTGGCATCTCAGAAAGATTATTTTACACACATAGACACACACATACACAGAGACAAAGACACAGAGACACAGAGACACAGACACAGACACAGACACACACACACACACACCCTAGTGGATATTGGGTTTAGTTTGGGAAATTAGTGTTTATCTTTACTTTAGTCCTCTACCAATTTTCCTAGAATTCAAACACTTAGCACAGTGCCTAGCATGTAGTAGGTGTTTAATAAATGTTTAATTGATTTGCATTATGCCATCAGACTATCACCCCACTGGTGACTCCACAGGTCTCATCCCTAATTTTAATAAAAGTTAACTTTAAGTTAACTTCTTTAATAAAAGAATCATCCCATCATAATGTTTGTCACTATCTCTATCATTAGCATGCAAGTGCATATTTATTTATTACTTCCCTACTCAAAGGATCCACTATGTCCTCCACATACTTCCTTCTTGAATTCAGAATGCAACCTGGACCAAATTTAATAGATGGTATTCCTGACTTGTTGTGGTTAGAAATTTATCTCGTGGTGGCCAACACTATGGTAAGGAGTCTCTCTGAATTTCACTTTGAACTTCACTCTTTGAACTGGCAGCTCACCACCAGGAATTCCCTATAACCCTTTTTAGCTTGCAAAGTAGGAGATGTCAGAACATGTATTCCACTGGCAGAGTCATGGAGGCCTGAGGAGGTGCTTTCATGCTTCTGTGGAGCATTAGAGTAGAATTTTAGGGGGCGGCCAGGTAGCACAGCGAGTAAGAGCACTGGCTCCAGTGTCGGGATGACCTGGGGATCAAATCCGGGCTCAGATACTTAGCCCCACACCCAGAAATAACTGGCTGTGTAACCTTGAGCAAGTTACTTAACCCCAATTGCTTAAAAAAAAGAATTTTAGTAGAACCTTTATCAACTTGTTTGACTTATCAATGTGAAGTTGTTCCCCCGAGTTGTTTCCTATATGCCCATCTTACCTCTGTAAATAGATTACATATATTTTAAAAGAAGGGACAGGGTCTTCTAGCCTTTGATGAACTCAGAATAAGTGCTCCATGAATACTTAGTAACCTCAGTGGGGTGTCGTTATCCTCCATTCTCAGATCTGTGTATGTGATGCAGACTTGTACCCTACAGATGTTTATTCATCTAATTTCTTTTACACTGCCAGAGGTGGCATTGGAAACTAGAGTGGATACTTTAAGGCACTTCTTTCTACTCAAAAACTATTGAACAGAAATTATTGTTGCTAAAGTTTGTGCTCTGGAAATGACAGGAAAAGCATGATCAGGAGTCACTGCTTCCAGAAACCACAGCAGTGAAACCAAGCCAATTGAGGAGAGTGGGAACAGAGACTCCCTATCCTTTCAATGCCAAATCTTTATTTCTAAATCCCTACCTCTTCTTCAGATCTATCTTGCCCAGGTCTATTACATGCATGAGAGTGGTAGAGAAGAATAAGACTATTACTCAGATGAACTGTATTGAGAGTAACTCAACTCACACCAGTGGTATTAGGGTGGAAAGTTTTTTCAGTTTATAAATCAGAGAACATGAGTATGAATATTGGCTCTTCAACTTACTGGGTGTGTGACTTTGGGCAAGTTACAATCTCTTGGGCCTCCATTATCTTATCTGTAAAATGAAGAAGTTGGATTCAGTGACCTCTAAGGTTCCTTTTAACTCTAAATATATGGTCATATGAACCTATATTTGAGGATGTTATTGATGATACTGGTGTTACTTTTTATGTGTACAATTGTGGCTAGAAGGAACCTGACATCCTTGGCAATTCTTTCTTCTCATTATATAAAGAAACTTTTCAATGGTCAAGAACATTACTATGTCTTGGCACTTCCCTTCCCTTCCTGTTTTTCTTGCTACCTTTTTCTCCTCCTTCCCACCAGGGATTTGTGGGGAACCATAAATGAACTAGTGTGGAGATGAATCTTTTCTCTGGCCAGCAATGGTTTATTCAGTTGGTTTGTATTTATAATTTTTCTTTATTCCAGACAATTATATTGTAAAGTTGCTAATATTTTTAGTACATAGGAAATTTGGCTAAGTGACCAACCTAATCATGAACAAATTCACATTATTCCATAGCAGCTGCATTTAACTCCCTGGCAGTTTGATGCTTTTATTTGTTATATTCAAATCAAACTATGTAAAATCAATACGATTACTTTAGATATATTTTTAATTGCAATGAATTATTTTGGTCTTTGCCACCAATGAATTCACTTTTTGCTTTTTTAAATTAAAAAATTTCAAAGGGAGTGATTAGTCATTCATAATTATTGTAATATTAGCTCTGAAAATAATATTTTTGTACTTATCCAGAGTACCTAGAGACTTGCCCTAGATCAGGAGTAAAAACCAAATGTTGATTTCATTGATTTATTTCCTTGTCTACCTTTTGAAGGGAAAATTGGTTTGGTTTTGGTGTCCACTTTGCATTAGGTATTGGTACATTTATCATAATTCCATATTTTTACAGTGGAGTTTCCACACAAGACATGTAAGGAAAAAAGGAGGCAGGATCAAGTTTATCTTTGCCCAATCTGCATTGACTCCCAGAGCTATCTGAGGATCTCTTAAAACACTCTCAGGGTAATAGGATAGAATATTATAACAATTGCTAAAATCACAATATTCCAAAGACTTGATCATCATTGGGTTTTCAGAAAATGAACTTCCTCTACCACTGGGTGTAGTATGAAGCATGGTTACAACATCAAATATGCCTAGGGAAGGGAAGAGAATGAAATCTGGCTTTTGATACAACAAGTTTGGAGTGATGGGTGAGATGACAAATGGAATGCAAGTGGAAATGTGGGAATCCATGTTGGACTTGGAGACAGATTTGGGAAGGAAGAGGTGATGGTTGAAGCTAGGGAACTTTGCAAAATCATTAAAAGAGAAACAGCCAAGTAAAAAGAGAACATGATCAATGATGGAAGCTCCTGACTGTCCATATTTTAGGGTCTAGGAGAAGGTAGTGGAGTCCTTGAAGGAGACAGAGAAAAATTGTTAAAAGAGTTAGAAAGAGAAGTGTAACAGAAATCATGGACGGTGGATGTTTAATGGAGGAGGGTCTGTTTAATCATACCAAATGTTTCAGAGAGGATAAATACTGAGAATAGCCATTGGATTTGCCAATTTGGAGGTCACTGTAGATCTTTGAGAGAATAGTTGTCTAATCTAAACCTTTCCATTTTATAGATGAAGAAACTGAAGGGAAAGGGGCAGTGATTACTTGTCCATGGTCCTACAGGGAGTAAGCAGTCACTTACTCAGCTCTTCTGACTGGCAAATGCACTTTCTACTGGGTCATACAGCCTCCCCAGCTGAGACCTTTCTCTCTGTCCCCTCCCCCACCCCCCCAAGTAAATTGCTGTAACAAGCTTATCTCTCTGGAGCTATTTCTGCCTTTCTGTCCCTTATTTCAATTCAAACTGCACTTCACAGATCAGAACACAATCATCTAGCCCTTGTGTCCTTTTATTTTCTTTCAGCCAATGAGAGAATACCTTGCATGAGGCCAAAGTGCCTGGTTCCCTGTTCCTGACATGGCAGGGCCTCCTCGCATTTGAGAAGTCTGGGGCTGCCTCCAGGGTTTTTAAGGAAACAATAGTACCTATTTTGCCAGCCTCAACAACTGTTGGAGAATTTTAATCTCCAGTCAAATGAACTATTGCTGGACAGTGGGACTATTTCAAACCTTTTTTTCTCCCCTTTTACACAAAGTCTATTTTTAAACATGCAGAACATAGCAAACACTTTTTTTATGATTAAAGGACATCATTTTCTCTGGAGTACTTGAGGTTTTGCCAGATGATGGAATATTTCTTTCCCCTTAAATTTACATATGCTTCCTAGAAGGCCCAAGGCTTCTTTCTATTTCTAGCCCAGCAAACAATTTCAAAGAACACTACATTTTCTAGCAATAAGAAATGTAATTCAATTTATCCCATGTGTAAAAATGATGAAAAAGTATTGCAAGAAGCAGAGTAAAAAGTGCTTTCTTTAGCCCCCACCTACATATGTTTTGAAAGCAGTTATCAAGAAGATGGTTATTATATACTCTTGTGTGATAGGACCATTACCAATATTACTCCCTCCCTACCATCCTAATCTCACAATATGAGTTTTCCCTGGAAAGTTACAAAGTTATTTGTGGGACTTGACTGACTCGGAGGATGAAAGCTCAATCAGTCCCACAAACACCCCCTTCCCAAGTTCCTGACAGTCCCTGGCTGTACTGATGTAACTTCATGGTTACCTAGGATGAAGAAAAGGCCTACCCATTTGAAGTCAGAGTCTTCAGACGTTCATGGAAGATATTCCAAAAGCATTCAAGTCACCACATGCTACTCTGCCATTTGGACAAATTTCCACATAGAGATGAGGGGAGCTACTCTCTACCTTAACTAAGTGCTGGAGTGTCCTTGTAAAACATCCTTCCCATACTATGGCCAAGTAAACTTCCTCTTATTAACTATTGAATGGCCTTTGAGTGACTCCCTTCATTTCAGCACGAAACCTGAAATAGCAGGGGACTGATATGAGTCAAGTCTATCCTCAAGTTTGCAGATTACAAGGAATGTAGATTAAACTCCAAACAAAGCTGATCTTTGCTCTCTGTTGTTCAGTGTTTCATTTGTTTCTGACCCTATTTGGAATTTTCTGGGCAAAGATACTGGAGTAGTTTGCCATTTCCTACTCCAGCTCATTTTACAGATGAAGAATCTGAGGCAGATAGTTTTAAGTGACATGCCCAGGGTCACACAGCTAGTAAGTGTCTGAGGCCAGGTTTGAACTCAGCAAGATGAGTCTTCCTGACTCTAGGCCCAGGCAGTGCTCTAGCCACTGCACCAGCTAGCTACTCAAACTGACTTAATTTCTGAATTTATTGACAGCATACCAACTGATTTAGCAACCTTACTCATTCGTACAACAAGGCAGCCGAATGTGCCCCTAGAAGGCAGAACTGGGAAAAATGAATAGAAGCTTCAGAAAGTCAAATGAACATTAGAGCTAAGGTCAAACTTTTTCATCAATAAGAGCTGTCCAAATAGAATGGACTGCATTGGGAAGGAATTGGTTTGCTGGCTTTCATTAGAAGTCTTCAGGCAAAGGATGAATAACTCCTCAGCAATGACATGTAGAAGAGATTCTTTGGGGAGCATGAGTTAAATTGAATGGTAACCTAGATGCTTTCCAACTCTGAAAGTCTTTGTATCCCCACTTTCACCTGGATAGAAGATCCTAGGAAATCATCTTGGTTCATTGCATTCATTCATTGTGGGTGGAGTTGTGAGCTGATCAGTCTTTCTGGAGAGCAATTTGGAACTATGCCCAAAGGACTATAAAACTGTGCATACCCTTTGACCCAGCAACACTGCTTCTAGGGTTGTATCCCAATGAAATAACAAAAAATGGGAAAAGGACCCACATGTACAAAAATATTTATAGCAGCTCTTTTTGTGGTGGCCAAGAAGTGGAAATTGAGGGAATGACCATCAATTGGGGAATGACTGAACAAGGTGTGGTATATGAATGTAATGGAATACTATTGTGCTATAAGAAATGATGAACAGGTGGACCTCAGGAAAACCTGAAAAGACTTATATGAACTGATACTGAGTTAAGTGAGCAGAACCAGGAGAACATTGTATACAATAATAGATACAGTGTTCAATGAATGATTTTGATAGACTTAGCCCTTCTCAGCAATGCAACAACCTAAAACAATTCCAAAAGACTCATGATGGAAAATGCCATACACATCCAAAAAAAGAACTATGGAGTTGGAATGTTGAGCAAAGCAGACTATTTTCTTTTTTGTATTATTTTTTCTCATAGTTTCTCCCATTCATTTTAATTCTTTGCAACATGACTGATGGGAAAATGCGTTTAATAGGAATGTATGTGTAGAACCTCTATCAGACTGCATGCTGTCTTGGGGAAGAATGAGGAGAAAATTAAAAACTTATGGAATTGAATGTGAAAAACTAAAAATAAAATTAATAAACAAATTAAAAAAAGAAATGACTGTTTTGAATGGCCTGAAAAGATATTAGGGGGATTAGCTGGGTAGCTATAGCTTATGGGTAGCCAAAAGGTATCAGATGTTCCCATCTGGGTTAAAGAAATCTCCAGCTGCTTTGAATACTCCAGTCATTCTCAGGTCAGATAAGCTAGATCAGGGGTGGGGAACCTGTGGCCTTGAAGCCACATGTAGCCATCTAGGCTTTCAAGTGTGGCCCTTTGGCTGAATCCAAATTTCACAGAACAAATCCCCCTAATATAAGAATTTCTTCTGAACAACTTGGACTCAGTCAAAAGGCTGCACCCAAAGACATAGAAGACCACATGTGTCCTTGAGGCCACAGGCTCCCCACCCCTGGGCTAGATTTTCTTTGAAGTTAAGCTCTGCACTTGTGGATACTCATTGTTTTCATGCTAAGCTGCCTTTGTTTCTCTCCACTCCTCCTTTCTCACTATTTCTCTGCTTTGGTGGATGGATCAGATTTAACTATTCAACTCTTATTTGTCAACTCTTTTTTTTTTCATGGAAAGAGCTGATGGTGAAAAAATCTAAGGCATGCCATCAACCATCAGAATGAGGATTGACTTCCTTGTTTATGCATATGTAGATTAAAAAAAACTATTGGTTCTTGGTGCAAAGACTACAATGAGCTACAAATGTTTCGAAGCCTTAGGCCTTTTCTCAACATATGCTTATTCCAATTTTATCCTTCAGGGCTTTCTACACATCATTACACTTGTGTACCCTGAACAACAAAAAATCAGAAGGGAAAACAGATGGAAGTTATTTGTCCATAAATGGCAGATGATGGTGCTTCATTCAAGGCTTGCCCAGTGAGTTAATGTAGGTTATTGGAGTGCAATGAAGCAAAGCATTATCTCCTGTGCCTCAATGCCTTGATATGCTGCCTTTAATACTAGTGAAACTCTTTTTCTCTTTGAGTCAAAACTGTATGTTTTATGATCCTTGAGTTTACTAAATCATAACATCTAAACTTGTTAAGAATTTTTCAACATTATCTATCTTTGTCCATCCATTATTTGTTCATCATCTATCCATTGAGAGAGAGAGAGTAGAGACAGAGAGAGAGAGAGAGAGAGAGAGAGAGAGAGAGAGAGAGA
>NW_027185720.1:5972808-5982923 GCF_028583685.1 Petaurus breviceps papuanus | reverse complement strand
GAGAGAGAGACAGAGAGACAGAGAGAGACAGAGAGAGAGAGAGAAGAGAGACAGAGACAGAGACAGAAAGACAGAGAGAGAGTTTGTGGGGGGGAGATAGGAGAGAGGGAGAAGAAGAGGGAGAGGGAGGGAGGGATAGAGCTTGTGTTATTCTCTTCCTTCTTTGAACTTGTTAAGCATTTAATGTATACCATAAATTTATCATTTGGTTGTCATCAGGGAGGTGCTTTAGTGAGTAGAAATGCATTGGTCACTGCCATTTCCTACCGCTCCTGAGTTAAGTTTTTCTTATCATGGTTATAACCTTGACCTTAATACCACAGAGCTCAATCCAGTCCCAATCATGGTGGTCCTACCTCCTCTTGAAATCTGAAAGTAACTAGATTGTTAAGAAAGACTTAACATTTTGGTGGATGCCTAGGCTGGTTTTCAAAACCCAGCATCAATTGAAATGTTACTTTTCAGTTTGAGTAAAGACTTGAAACTGTGAATGTGAAGAGAGAATAATTGCTTCTGCTTTAGAGAAAACATAGAAATAAATAAAGAGCAAATCAATAGACAATTGGACTTGCCGCTTGTGATTGCCTGATGGTGTATCGTCCCTCACATTGCCTGTATCAGATTAGCGAGGGTAAAGTTTAACTTCCTTTATTGAGTAACAAAACCAGACTATGAAGGTCTTTTGAGACAACAAAAGTCTCTTTTCTCCTCTATCTTGGTTTAAATATCATCCCAGATATGAACTGGAGATAACAATGTCATTTTTTTCCTCACAAACAAAGAAGCCAAGGATACTTGCAAGGCTTGAATAGAAACACTCCTATATTTTGTATATTATTTGCACTGCCCTTTAAAAACTCATAAATAATGATTGCATTTGTCCAAGTTTGGGATGTACAAATGCCTAAACTCAGGACCCAGAATCTTTATCCTCTGCAGCATTTCTTATGGTGAGAAGCATCCTTCTGGGCATCAGTAGTTAATGAGGGGCTAATGGTGAATTGTGGATTGTGAGAATTAGAAGACTCCTTGTTTCTAAATTTTATTTTATTTTTTAAATCTGGGTCTTCTAATCTTTTGGAAGCATGGTGTGGGGGTAGAGTACTGGACTTGGAGCTAGGAGGCCCTATGTACAATTTCAACCTCTATCACTAAACTGCAGGATCTATTGCAAATCACTTTACCTATACATGCTTCAGGAAATAGGACTGGGACTAATTCACTAAAACCATAGATGGGTTGTAATCTGAATTGACAGAGAGAGTTCCCATACTGGGAGATCCATGTGCTGATGAAATTATATATCCTGGTGCATTCCCGTTATCATAAGACTTGGGAGAAATTTTAAAAAGTCAGCTGGTCCAATTTTCTGCTTCTGCCCCAAGACTGCCTTTAAACCATACCAAATATAGTAAGCCATCCCAAAGGAAAACGATTCGAGCCTCTTTAGCAATCTTCACTATTGAGATTATAGTCATTCTTCAGAAGGACTGATGCCTATATAAATATTTATGTGCACCAATTAATCTTGTTCATTTGAAAATATATTTCTTCTTCCAAATGAAGACAATAAATGGGTGAATTTTCCTTTTAGAGAAGAGAAAAATTAAACATAATTTGACAATAACTATACTTTAGAATTTCATTTTGTGTTTATTGTGCTGATGATTTCTCTTTGTAGTTTCAGTCCACATCTAGAAACTTGCAACCTGAATAGTCAGAGATTTAAGAGATTTGGCTAACCAAGGATGTATTCATTAAGAGTAAAAAACTCCATTGATTATATTTATAGATAGTAGTTCTAGCATGGTACTTTTGCATAACATTGTTTTGAGGGACTGAGATAGACTGCATTTTTTTTATTCTTAGCAATTTTCACTAATGAGGACACTTTACATAAAAGTATCCTTAATTATATGTAATTTTTGAGGAGAATTCTTTGTTCTTTTCCCTTTTGTGTTTTTTGAAATTGAAATTTAAATGTTCATCATTCACTGATCTCAAAAAACCCTTGGCCTTTGTCTAACTACAGTCTGAGAAATAAGAATAATATTTAATACTTATTTCACATTGTTGGGAGGGAGCATTCTTACATGCAGTCATGAATATTATTGTACTTGTGTTGGGTTTTGAAAATAAGCAAATGGAAGGGTTAGTGACATAATTGTTCTTTGTCTTTCAGAATGTTTTAAGGACTCAAATCTTTTCTCCAAATACTGTCTCCCCAAACCCAACACACTCCATTCTCATGACTGCCCCCACAAAGTGTCCTTGTGCTAGAAAAAGCTGTAAGTTAATCATATTTACATCTATGTGATTCCTAGTCTTTAGTCTTCAATTCTGAATTTCTTTCTGACAGGAGTAAAGCACTGACCTTGTGGTTGGTGGGATGACTTGTCCCTTTTGCACTTTTCCAGTTTCAGAGAGACCTGGAGGGGCTTACTGACCCCTCAAAGCTTTGCCTAAAAGCCCAGCTTTGGAGGAGTCCACCTCTGTCACTTCCCCACCCCCAATTCTCCAATTTGACATCTTCAGTTACAAGTTCCAAATTCTAACCCACCACGGAATAAAACAGACTGCTGAAACTGCCAGCCAAAATGTGTTTCTCCATCGTTCCATGGAGCCATAGGCAATTTTCTTTAAATATCAGGCTTCTTTTTCTCCCCTTGTCAACAGTTGGAGAACTGACCTTTTTCTGGGGAAGGGAGTGAAAGATCCTGTAATTTTCAATATTGCTTGAATTTAATTTGTAGCTACATTTTCTACTAGCTCCATCATGTAGCTACTAATTTTCACTTTGTTAAAATGTGTCTCTTACCAGAACACAGAAATTGCTTCTACCTGTCTTCTATAATTTCCACAGTGAGTCCTCACTCATAAATCTCTACAATGACTGCCAAAACCAAAACACAGAAAGTAAGAATCAAAAATCCTTTTCCAGGAAAAAAAAGATGATATCTATGTTAATGAGGGGGAAAGCTCAATGAAACCACTTTAATAGGTGTTGTAGAAAACAGTTGGACATTTTAGAGACTTATCGAAATTCAAATGATTTTCATTATGAATTTCATTTTCATGTCTCAGATAATTGTGGCATTAGCTCATCATTGCTGTCTTGTGTCCAACTCTGCATAACCCCATTTAGGGTTTTCTTGGCGAAGATACTGTAGTTGTTTGCTATTTCCTTCTCCAGATCATTTTACTGATGAGGGAAACTGAGGCATACAGGGTGAAGTGACTTGCCCAGGGTCACACAGCTAATAAGTGCCTAAGGCTGAATTTGAATTCAGGAAGAAGACTGACTCCAGGCCTGTTAATCTTTCCATTGTGCCACCTAGCTGCCCCATAGCTCATTATTAGAAATAGCATCATAAGTAGGTGAATTAGTAGACCAGTCTAATTTTTATTTAAAAGGTTCTGGTAAGGACCCCTACCCCAATAAATCAATCAGCAACCATTTATTAAGTACCTACTATGTTCCAGGTATTATGAGGGTCGCTGGGGTTTCAAATATAAATGTCAGACATTCTCTACTCTGAAATTGTTATTAGGAGGATAGATGCAGCACAATTACATGTGATTTAGTAAAAGATTTATACAAAATAATACATGGTGATTCTATTTTCATGGAAAGGTCGCACTAAAAACTGGGAGAATTAGTAAAGGTCCCTTGAAGGTGTTTCTGCTTAAAAATCTCTAATAAGGGGGGGGGCCCAGCAGCCCCTGAGATAGCTCATTCCATTTCTGCACACCTTGAATTATTAGGAAGTTTTTCCTACATTTGACTCTTTGCATCTTCCATCCTTTCCTCCTGGTTCCACCTTACGGAGTCAAGTGGAACAAGGCTAATCTTGTTTCTTTATGACAATCCTTAAGATACTAGAAAACAAACTTTCTGTCCCCCCAGAGTCCTCTGCTCTCCAGGGCAGACATCTTAGGTCCTACAAGTGAGTCTTACACAACCATCTTGGAAAGCCTTTTTTGAATACCTTCCAACTTAGCAATTTCTTATTTGAATTGTGGTGCTTCAAAATAAACATAATATTCCAAATATGTTCTTATGAAGATAGAGTACAGAAGCATTTTTACCTCTTTATTCCTGGGAGCTATTCCTCTTATAGAGCAGTTGAGTGGCACAATGGATAGAGCACCTGAACTTGGAATCAGGAAGACTCATTTTCCTGAGTTCCAATCCAGCCTCAGACACTTTCTTTTTTTTCCCTTTTGCTTTTTGGAGGGCAATTGAGGTTAAATGACTTGCCCAAGGTCACATGGCTAGTTTTTTTTTTAATGTTAAGTGTCTGAGGTCAGATTTGAACTCAAGTCTTCCTGACTCCAGGGTGGGTGCTCTATTCACTGCACCACCTAGCCACCCCTAGAGACTTTCTAGCTATGTGATACAGGGCTAGTCAGGTAGCCCTGTTTGCCTTAGTTCTTCATTTATAAAATGAGCTGGAGAAGGAAACTGCAAAGTACTCCAATATTTTTGCCAAGTAGGTCACAAAGAGACAGAAACACCTGAGATACCAACAGCAACAGCACCTCTTATTGATTCCCAAGATAACCAGCTTTTTTGGGTGCCATATTACACTGCACACTCATAATGAGCTTGAAGATCACTTTAACCCCTGAATGTTGTTTAAATAATCTTCTATCTAACCTTGCTTCTCTCATCTTTGTTTTATGAAGTTTACATATTTTAAAAATACAATTGTAAAACTTAACCTGAATCCCTATTGGCTTTAATCTTATAAGATTCAGTCCTGTGTTCCAATTTTTTTTTTTTAGATTCTGTCTCTGTCACACAGCGTGCTTTCATCCTTTCCACAGTTGTGTTATATGCAAATGTGATGAGTATGCTGTCTATGACTCCTAGGAGGAGCAAACATTAAGCCATTATTAGCTATTAGCATATTAAATTTAATTCACCAGTTATTCATTGAATACCTATCCTTTGATAACAATTAGACTCTTTATTAGTTGTAGATATGATTGTTAAGATGGAGTTTCAATACAATAGAAGCCAGTTCTCTATGTTATTGGACAGAGAGAGAGAGGGAGAGAGGAAGAGAGAGGGAGAGAGGGAAGGAAGGAGGGAGGGAGGAAGGGAGAGAGAGAGACACAGAGAGAGAGAGAGACAGAGAGAGAGAGAGAGGGAGAGAGGAAGAGAGAGGGAGAGAGGGAAGGAAGGAGGGAGGGAGGAAGGGAGAGAGAGAGACACAGAGAGAGAGAGAGACAGAGAGAGAGAGAGAGAGAGAGAGAGAGAGAGAGAGAGAGAGAGAGAGAGAGAGAGAGAGAGAGAGAGAGAGAGAGAGAGAGAGAGAGAGAAAGAGAGAAGGAGAGAGAGAGAAAAGGAGAGAGAAAGGGAGAGGGAGAGAGAGGAGAGAGAGAGAGGGAAAGAGAGAAGAGAGGGAGAGAGAGGGAGGCAGAGAGAGAGAAACAGAGACAGACAGAAAGGCAGAGACATAGAAGACAGAGAGGTAGAGACAGAAACAGAGAGAGAGATGCAGAAACAGAGACAGAGACTGGGAGTGAGACACACACATAGAGACAGCAACAAGACAGAGATAGAGAAAGACAAAGACTGACTGGGATGGGGCTAGAGATAGAGAGGGGGCAGAGAGAGTACTTCGAAATCAGGAATATCTGTGTTCAACTCTTATTAATGAAACATAGTAGCTGTGCAACTCATGGGTGAATTATGTAATTTCTCAATGCTCTAGGCATCTCCTTAGAACTGTGAGTTATAGATGAGTTGCCAAGCAATCTTAGCATGAGAGAATTTTCCCATCAGAAGTAACCTGCCCTGATAAAACTACTGATCAAATATAGTAAAACTATAAATGTCTTAATTTTTCCAAATAGCAGCATGGTGACTCTGTTGGCTAGAAATGGATTAATCCATTTTTATGGTAATCTCCTAGGATGTGTTATAGAAGTTATTTTCTAAAGTATTCCCCTGGTATGCATTTGTTGTGTTGTGTTTATTCATTTGTCACCTCATACTTGATAGTAAATTGTTGGTGCATAATTATATCTTATGATTATATCTCTCATCACCATCCACAACAGCTTCTGCAGTGTCAGAATGCATAGGTACTTCATTCTAATTATGCCATTTTCATAAAGAAGTGTCAGATAAGTAGTAGATAGAATGCAGATCATAAGTAAAGGGGAACAGAAAACTTTTATGTAGAGGTGAACTATATGTAATAACTAGAGGATGGGCAAAAGAATATTTTTTTACATACTGACATATTTTTATAGCACATTGAACTTCTAAGCTGAAGATGGAGATTTAATTATAATTTTCCAAAATGTGCAGGATGAAATTTTTATTAGCTGTATGATGAAGGTATATTTTGAATCCCAGATGCAGAAGAAGACATACATTTTCATATATATCTAATATAGGAATTTGTTTGGCTTGATACAGGTTTGTTAGAGGGTCTTCATTATTTTTTCTTTTTTTTTCTTTCTCTGGTAGGGCAGGGAAAGGGGGAATAGAGGTAGATTAGAGAAAATGAAGAAAAAAAAGAATGAAAAAAATCATTGGCAAATTTTTAATATACAGAAGAAAAGAGAAGGAATGCTAGAAAGAATCACAGACCAGTAGGACAACTTTGAAAGTTACTTGTTGAGTTTATTATATATTTAATAGAAAAGTAGGCTGTACACGATTGATTGAATTATATAATTTTATATGCAATCTTCTTATGCATTTATAAATGCCAATTTTATTTAGTGTTTGTGAAGTTTGTAATAAAATATTGAAATGCCTTTAAAAGAGACTATCAATTTGTGGGTGTCATAAGACATTTTCATGGAATTGGGCTGCAGGGTATCCTCAAAATTCAGAATTAGAAGGTCCTTTACAGATGATCTAATTCAAGTCATACCTGATTAAAAAACAAACAACTTTCCTCAGTATCCCAGAGAAGTCAATTATTTCATCTTTGCTTACTAGATCTCAAATGAAAGGCACAATAGATCTTCTGCTGTAGTGGATAGACCCCTGGCTGTGGAATCAGAGAACCTGGATTTAAATACCTGCACTACCACTGAGTGATTCTGGACAAGTGATATATTCTTTCTGGGTCTCCACTTCCACATCTGTAAGATGCAGAGATTGGACTAAATATGATTTACTACCTAACTACAGATAGTCCATTCTACTATTAGACAGCTTTAATTATTAGATGCTTTTGGGGCGGCCAGGTGGCTCAGCGAGTAAGAGCACCGGCTCCAGTGTCGGGATGACCTAGATCAAATCCGGGTTCAGACACTCAGCACCACACCCAAAAATAACTGGCCGTGTAACCTTGAGCAAGTTACTTAACCCCGATTGCTTTAAAAAAAAATTATTAGATGCTTTTCCCTTAACACTAACTCTTTTTTTTCTACTTTCTACTCATTACTCCTAATTTTATCCTTTGGAGTCAAACAGAACAGTTTATTTCCAAGTCTTTGGGCATAATTAGAAAGATACATTATCTCCAACAGGAGGTCCCAGCATTATAACAGTTCTGACAAGTTTATCCTATGATCTCACCAACTGATTGCTACAATCTGTTGTTCTTTAGTCATTTTTCAGTTGTGTCTGACTCTTCATGATCCCTTTTGGGGTTTTCTTTGGAAAGATACTGAAGTGGTTTGCTATTTCCCTCTCCATCTCATTTTATAGATAAGGAAACTGAGGCAAACAAGGTTAAAAAGGGAATAACTTGTCCCAATTCCACAGATATTAGTTCATAGAACCAAAAACTTATCAAGTTAATTTGCAAGTTCCTTTGAATGACTTTCATAAACTGGAAAGATCTCTTCTGATTGTATAAATCTCCTTAATAGGATGGAAACATTTAGATCTGAGCATGATTTGATTCATTCAGAAAGGCTTGGAGCTTCTCTCTAGTTATATACAGTGCTATGCAATTTCTTTGTAGGTTTTGGCTAATCCTGAGCCATTTACTTGGAAGATAATAAAAATGTTTGTAGGAAGATTTTAGGTCTGCTTTGTAAGATTCTATTTTATAATCTTTTGGGGGATTTTGATTTTAAAATAAATTTTCATTGATCTATTTTTTTAAACATCTCTTGTATTTCCTGATGAATTCCTTTCATACACCTCAAGTCCTTATAATAAAGAATAAAAGAGAGAAAAAGTAATCCAACAAAACTTAGTAAAAAATGAAATTATATTTGATGTTTCACACATATTGTCTTCTACCTTTGCAAACATATTTGAGGAGATGCTTTCTTATATCTCTTCCTTGGGACTGTACTTGGTCCTTATACTTTTTTAAAAAAAGCATTTTGTTTTGTTGTTTCCATTTACATTTTTGTTGTCAATGTGTATATCATTATTTTTGCTTATTTCTCTCTGCATTGGTTGATATAATTTTTCCCAAGCTCCTCTGTATCCATCCCATTCATACCATCTTTTTTTTTGCTTTTTGGAGGGCAATTGGGGTTAAGTAACTTGCCCAAGGTCACACGGCTAGTTTTTTTTTTGTGTTAAGTGTCTGAGGTCAGATCTGAACTCAGGTCCTCCTGACTCCAGGGCCGATGCTCTACTCACTGCTCCACCTAGCTGCTCCCCAAAATCTGGCTTTTTGTTGTTTTTTTGGAGGGCAATTGGGGTTCAGTGACTTGCCTAAGGTCACATGGCTAGTTTTTGTGTTAAGTGTCTGAGGCAAGATTTGAACTCAGGTCCTCCTCACTCCAGGGCCAGTTCTGCAGTCACTGTGCCACTTAGCCACCACCAACCATTCATACCATCTTGCTGTACAGTCATATTCCATTGGGAGCAGGTAGGTGGTGCCATAGTACATGAGGCCTTGAATCAGAAAGACCTCTTCCTGTGTTCAAATCTACACTCAGACACTGTGTGACTGTGGGAAAGTCACCTAACCCAGTTTGCCTCAGTTTCCTCATCTGTAAAATGAGCTGGAAAAGGAAATTGCAAATAGTTCCAGTATCTTTGACCCCAAATGGGGTCATGGAGAGCCGCACACAATTGGAAAATGGCTGAACAACAAATACTCCATTACATTTATGTAACACAACTCATTTAGCTATTCTTCAATAATATACATTTCTTTGCTCCCCCCCACACACATCTTTTTTGCTACCAATATCATGTTCCTTTTAACAACTTCCTTCTCATTTTGTACAATTTCTGAGATGAGGAGGAAAATTCTGAGGCTTTAGAAAATTTGCTTTTGGGGGCAGCTAGGTGGTGCAGTGAATACAGCACTGGCCCTGGAGTCAGGAGGACCTGAATTCAAATCACCTCAGACACTTAACACTCACTAGCCGTGTGACCTTGGGCAAGTTACTTAACCCCAATTGCTCTGCCTCCCCCCCCTCCAAAAAATGTGCTTTTATTTAAGTGGGGGAGTGTCAGTATGTGGTCTGGCAGTTTTCATTCCCTAGGTGGGCTCTGGAGACTCTGGATTTTCTAGTGAAACTTTGAGATTTTTCATCTGGTCCCTAGAGTACCTGTATAGGAAACAGCTTGATACAGTAGCCTTTGGGAATTCTGCTGTATTAGAGGGGGGTTAAATGAGCAAGGGAAGAAAGAAAGGATGGATATTTAGAAAGTCCTAGACAGAGCTAGGTCAATGTGTGCCAGATGGGCATGCAAAATAAGGCATGTGACAGGTTAAGTCAGTGGCTCCCAATTTATCTGAGCATGAGCATACCATTTGGAAATGTAAACATTTTGAGGATTCTTGACTTAATAATGATTGTATTATTGGCAACATGGTGTAATGAAAAGTATACTAGCTCTGGAATCATAGAATCTGGTTGAAATCATACCCCTGATGCTTCCTACTTGACTGACCTTGGGCAAGTAACAATTTCACTGGACCTCTACTTCCTCATGTGTTCAATAGGGGGCTTAAGCTAGTTGGCTTCTGTGATTTCTTCTAACTCTTGACCTGATTGAGAAAACGTGTAATAACAAAAATCAACCAGGAATCCAGGAATATTTTAAAATTAATTTGTATTTTACTAATCACAAAAACAGATACTTTTGAAAATGTGTGTGTGTGTGTGTGTGTGTGTGTGTGTGTGTGTGTGAGAGAGAGAGAGAGAGAGAGAGAGAGAGA
>NW_027185720.1:5964998-5972708 GCF_028583685.1 Petaurus breviceps papuanus | reverse complement strand
AGAGAGAGAGAGAGAGAGAGAGAGAGAGAGAGAGAGATTTTTATCTGCAGAAAATTGTTTATACATTCATAAATGGATACTTAGGTCCCTTAGGTCCATAGTGGTATTGGGAAGTGCTCACAGGTTCAAACCATTAAGATTGATTTCACTGACCATGAGAAACCTCTTGTGGTGTTGGGCATATATTGTATTGTTTTTATGTTCCTAGTCAATTGTCGGAGCTATGATTCACCCCCCCCAAAAAAGCAGGGGCTACATATGAATTTTCCCCTTGAAGAGACTAGTTGAAACAAGTTGTTGATTGAGATGACAGAGCCATGCCTATGGTTGAAAAGTCATGCATTTCATATACTGGGAATTTATACTTGTGGGTCTTGTTTTCTATCCTATTTCTCCCACCCCAGAACCCTGTATATTTCACTTGGTTGTTCCTTAGGTAACTGCTGCCCTGTCTACTGTCAAGTTTTGAACCTGAGTAGATTCCAAAACTGCATACAAAGTTGTCGGTTGTCATAAGTGGAAATTCTTTTGCACCAATGGCAGGTACCACAAACCCTACCTGGGAAAATAAAGTATGCCCTCTGTTGAGGGGGTGTTATTGAGTAGAGTAGGCCAGGGGAAAAGGTCCCCTCAGCCTACCATGCAGTGGTTTCCAATTTTAAGTAATTATTCTTTCTAATGAGGTGGTAAGTTCTGCCATCTCTACCCACTATAAGACTACAAATGTTGCCATCATATTTTAAGTAGACATTCTGGCTCAAAGTCCTCATTATTCCATCATACTTATTGCTCCAATTTGCATTTTTCACTATACTACAAATTATCCCATTTGGAAAATAGTATTCTGTTGTAGCTATTTAAAAGTTAGCATGAAAAAGTTGATTTGAAGTATTCCTTTCTTACTTATAAGCCGGGATACTTAACAACTTTTGATTGCAAACTATTTTTAATGGTACGACTTAATGTCCATAAAATGGAGTCCTTAAATGGGAGAATATTTTATAGTGTGGTGAGACTTCGGTGTCTTTTCAATATCCCCGTTTGATACCAAAGTCTTTGGAAACTGCTTTCATTTTTGCCCTGTAGCAGCCCATTAAAAACACATCCTAATTTCAGGGGATCGTTCATCTTTGAAAAATGGGCATTACAGTATGCTCAGATTTAATTGTTCTCCTTTACTAAGATCAAGCTTAACTTTTCAAGAAATTCATCTAATTTAATGTAGTTCTCTGATATATTTAGAGGAACTTATTTTGTTCCTTCTAGACTTGCTCAAAACTGGAATTTTAGAAGATTCTATAATAAAATAGACATGGCAATTAGCATGGATGTATGGGCTCTGGAAATATCGAGAAACACATTTGATTTCCAGAGTTTAAAAGTTTCAGTGAAAATATGACCTACACACAAGAACTGTGATTTCCGAGTTTGCTATGTTTTGTAGGTACTGAATGTTTGTTGGTGATGACTTTGGGCAACCTGGAAGAGGGCAAATATTTTATGGATTAATAAAGAAGTGTATCTCTGTAAGGCTGTTATAAAACCTTTTTAAAGCAATAGACATACTTGTAATTGCTATTTTCTAAGTGTAGAGTCTTAGGGTAGGGACAAGAGAGAAAAAGGATGCCAGAGTTGAGAGAGGGAAAGGGAAGGATGCTTCCTTCCTCCAGGTAAAGAAAGACAGCTCTCACATTAGTGAAAGTCAAATAAAATGCCCTTTCTTCTAGACTAGGGCTTTAAATCGGGGGTGCTTATATAGTGGTTCTAACAGTATGTCAATGGGTATGGGGAATAATTGAGGAAAATTCTATTATCCTATTGAAATTAATTAATCTATTTATTTCTTATGTGTCTATGTGCCCCAGAATGTATGCATGTTTTTCACATATGGTAAACCCTAGAACATATTCCCTTCATATTGAATACGGGTTCAGTAATGTTTACTAACAGTAAAAAAGTATGGAGCCTGAAAAAATCTGAGAACCCTGGACCTAAATTCTACCCTATTTACCTCCCTTCCATTTGCCTATTGCTTCATTGACTCTGGCTTTGAGTCCCAGACCTGTTTTCCACGGCCCCTCTATAAAGTCAGCCTTATCTTTGTGTCTTACTGGAATGCCACCTGCTTGCTTCTGGTCCTTACCTACTGAGTCCTTTCTCTGTCTGTTTACATGAAGGTCCATTCAGGATTGTATTTTGGACTTTATCCTAATATTCACTAATTTGGTTGTCCCTCGGGCATCTTCTTGACCTTTCTGTACCTTTTTCAAGTGTCTGCTTGTCATGCTTTCTATTCCATTTTTTAAAAATTTGGTATCAGTTATCATCATACTGGAGTTGCTAGAAGTTTGGTAGTCAAATCAGTAAAGTTAAAAAATTGAAAATATTTGCAGTGTTCATTTTTTAAAAGTCTGATTCGATATAATAGACATCATTAAAATGTTTATTCACTTTAGTTCAATTAATTCATTGTGGAAGGAAGCATGGTAGAGTGGAATCAGCATTAGTATTTGGAGTTTGGGGAACAGTCTTTGTCCCTTACCACGTGTATGACCTTTTACAAGTCACCTTACCTCTTTGCTTTAGTTTCACTATATGTAAAATGAAGGCATTTTATGGCTTCTCAGCTCCCCCCTCTTTTCTTTTTCTTTTCTTTTTTTTTGCCTTTTGGAGGGCAATTTGGGGTTAAGTAACTTGCCCAAGGTTACACGGCTAGTATTTTTGTGTGGGTGTTCAGTGTCTCAGTCTGGAACTGAGCTCGGGTCCTCCCGACTCCAGGGCCAGTGCTTTACTCACTGTGCCACCTAGCTGCCCTCTTTTTTTTTCTTTAGCTCTAAACAGATGACCTCATGAATAAAACACATTTTATTAAAATTATCTACTATTAGTTCATCTTATAGTGTGATTCAACTGAAAAATCTTTTTTTGTTGGTATAAATGTTTGTTAAATTAAAGCTCAAGCTTTTGAAAATTTAATTTTATATCCTGGACCAAGAAAAAACTACCTCATAGTCAATTTATATATGTGTGTGTATGTGTGTATGTATAATTATATATATTATATATATAATTGTAGATATATAATTCTGTTTAAGACACTGAGTATTCACTTATTTTTCACAGAAAAATATGAAAAACTTTTATCTATCCCAAAATGTAAATCTTTTTAATAGTATTTTATTTTTCCCCAATTACATTTCAAGACAATTTTTAGCATTCATTTTTACAAGATTTTGAGTTCCAAATTTTTCTCCCTCTCTCCCTTCCCTCTCCTCTTCTGAAAATGTAGGCAGTTTGATGTAGGTTATACATGTGCTATCATATAAAACATATTTCCGTATTAGTCACAGTTGTGAAAGAAGAAACTGATCAAAAGAAAAAAAAAACACATGAAAAAGAATGAAATAAGTGAAAAAATAAGCTTTGTTCTGCTTTCAGGTTCCATCAGTTCTTTATCTGGGTGTGGATAGTATTTTCTTTTGTGAGTCCTTTGTACTTGTCTTGAAACATTGTGTTGATGAGAAGAGCTAGTCTTTCATGGTTGATCATCAAACAATGTTGGTGATACTGTGTACAATATTTTCCCAGTTTTTCTCGTTTCATTTTGCATCAATTCATGCTGAAATCTGCCAGCTCATCATTTTTTATTACACAATAGTATTCTATTCCTATACTACATTCCTATACCACAACTTGTTCAACCATTCCCCAATTGATGGACATCACCTCAATTTCCAATATTTTGCCACCACAAAAAAGGGGTGCTACAAATATTTTTGTACATATTGGTTCTTTTCCCTTTTTTTAATGATCTCGTTGGGATCCAGACCCATTAGTGATATTATTGAATCAAAGGGTATGCACAGTTTTGTTGACTTAGACATAGTTCCAAATTGCTTTCTAGATTGGTTGGAACAGTTCACAACTCCTCCAATAGTGAATTAATGTCCCAATTTTTTTACTTCCTCTCGAACATTTGTCATTTTCCTTTATTTTTTTGGTCACAGTAGCCATTCTGATAGGTGTGAATTGGTACCTCGGAGTTATTTTAATGTACACTTCTCTTGTCAAAAGTGATTTAGACCACTTCTGCACGTGCCTATTGGTAGCTTTTATTTCTTCATCTGAAAATGTTCATAAACTTTGACTATTTATCAATTGGGGAATGGCTTGTATAATTATAAATTCGATTCAGTCCTCTATAAATTTGAGAAATGAGGTCTTTATCATAGATACTTGCCGTAAAGATTTTTTCCCAACTTTCTGCTATCCTTCTAATCTTTTTTTTTTTTTTAAAGCAATCAGGGTTAAGTAACTTGCTCAAGGTTACACGGCTAGGTATTTGTGGGTAAGTGCTAAGTGTCTGAGCCCAGGATTCGATCTCCAGATCTTCTCAAGACTGGAGCCGGTGCTCTTACTTGCTGTGCTACCTGGCCACCCCATATCCTTCTAATCTTGATTGCATTGGTTTTGTTTGTACAAAAGCTATCTGTTTTAATATAACCAAAATTATCTACTTTACATTTTGTAATACTCTCAATGAATTCTTCCCTTCCTCATAGACTACCTTTGCTCTTTTAATTTACTTATGGTGTCATCCTTTATGTCTAAATATACACCCATTTTGATCTTATCTTGGCATATGGTGTGAGATGTAATTCTATACCTAGTTTATATCTTATTGTTTTCCAGTTTTCCTAGCAGTTTTTGTCAAGAAGTGAGTTCTTATCCTAAAGACTGGGGTCTTTGGTTTCATCAAACATTAGGTTACTGTGGTCATTGATTACTGTGCCTTGTGTACCTAATCTATTCCACTGATCCCCAACTTTATTTCTTTGGCAGTACCAGGTACCAGATGATTACTGCTTTATAATATAATTTGAAATCCAGTATTGCTAGGCCACTGTCCTTTGTATTTTTTTCATTAATTCCCTTGATAGTCTTGATCTTTTGTTCTTCCAGTTGACTTTTGTTGTTATTTTTTCTGGCTCTACCAAATACATTCTTGGTAGTCTGATCAGCACTGACTAAGTAAATCATGTTAGGCTGAATTGTATTTTTCATTACATTGGCTTGATCTACCTACGAGCAATGGATATTTTTCCAATTATTTAGATCTGACTTTATTTGTGTGAAAAATGTTTTGTAATTGTATTCACATAGTTCCTGGGTTTGTCTTGGCAGGTAGATTCCCAAGTATTTTATATTGTTTACAGTTATTTTAAATGGAATTTCTTTTTCTATTTCTTGCTGCTGGGCTTTGTTAGGCATATAAATAAATGCTGATGATTTATGTGGGTTTATTTTTATCCTGCAACTTTGCTAAAGTTGTTAATGAATTCAAGTAATTTTTAAGTTGATTCTCCAGGATTCTTTAAGTATGCTATCTTATCATCTACAAAGAATGATAGTTTTGTTTTCTCATTGTCTTTTCTAATTCCTTTGATTTCTTTTTCTTCTCTTATTGCTAAAGCTAGCATTTCTAATACATAAATGATAGTGGGGATAATGGGTATCCTTGCTTCACCCCTGGTGTTATTTTGAAAATTTCTAGCTTATCCCTATTACAGATAATGCTTGCTGATGGTCTTAGATAGGTACTGCTTACCATTTTAAGGAATATTCCCTTTATTCCTATGCTTTCCATTGTTTTTCATAGGAATAGGCACTGTATTTGGTCAAAGGATTTTTCTGCCTCTATTGAGATAATCATATGATTTCTGTAGGTTTTGTTATTGATATGGTCAATTATGCTGCTAGTTTTACTAATTTTGAACCAGCCCTACATTCCTGGCATAAATTCTACCTGGTCTTTAGTGTATTACACACACACACACACACACACACACACAATTTCTAATCTTATTAATTCATTCTTTTACAATAAAGTATTGCTTTGATGCTTAATCTTGGTGTGGAGGTAACCCTTTTCTTCTAGAAGGGAGTGCTTGATGTAAGTAATTTGTACAATTACTTAAAGTAAATAAAATATACATTTTCATTTACCTGCCACACTGAAGGAGTTGGAATAGACACTGGAGATACAATGGTCTTTAGGCAATTTGGTGGTATAGTAGATAGAGTGTTGGACTTGGAACCAGGAAGACCTGAGTTTGAATTCTGCCTTAATTACTTAATAGCTCTGTGGTCCTGAGCAAGTTTACTTTCCCTAAACCTTATTTCCTAAACCTCAAAAATGAGTTTCTACATTTTAAAAATGGAAATAATAATAGTACCTACCTTCTAGTGTTGTCATGAGGATTAAATGAGATAATGTCTGTAAATTACTTTGCAAATCTTAAAGAATTTTATGAATTCTAACTATTATCGAGATGATCATCATTCCCTTTTCACAAATGACATACTGCCACCCTTAATGAGTTTGCTCCTGATTATTCAGATGATTATTATGCATGGGACACAGTGTAGAAGAGGGGAAACAGTGCTAGCTGAGGTATTAGAGGACCTGGCTTCAGTTCCCAGTTCTCTCATTCACTACCTTTTGTCTTTGGGAAAGTTAAGTCACTTAAAAACCTTCTCAGAGCCTCTATTTACTCATCTGTAAAAGGGGAGCATTGAAATAGATGACTTTTAAGTTCCCCTCTGTGTCTAAATCTGTGATCCTATTAGCATATGCAATTCTTGTGCCATCAGCTTAAAAGCTCCATAGCAAGGATTGCCTCTATTTTCATAGGGTAGGTCCCTATGAAACAGGGGAAAATTGCATCCACTTCACAGAAGGGGTGGATTAGACATTTGCCAATCCATGATGGTCTTGGGATTTTGGAATCTCACTAGATTGCTCTGTCATCTCATCATACCATACTTTTCAATATTTTGACTAGTCACTGATTTCCCATCGAGTGAACATGACTGGTGTCATTGGCATTGACTGAATGATGCCAGTCACCCAGTTGGGACACAGAATAAATTTTCAGTGGATTGGCAAATGGGAAACTCTAGAGTCATATGCTCTAATTTCTACTGCTTACTTGCAGAGTGATTTGGGAATAGTCATGTAGGATACTACTTTTTGCTTTTTGTCCTCTATGTAAAAGGTTAACCAAAGATCAAAGCAGATTTCAGAAACTTAACAGTGAATTTTACTCTGTTTTACAAATGAGCTGATGGATGAAAACCATTCATTTTATTTTGTCAACCTTAATGATAGAAAAATATCTTTAAGTATTTCCATATCAATTAACTATTGTTTCATAGAAGAATTAAAAGGGAAATGGGAAGATTTGCTTTTTTTTCCCTTTATGATGGTGAACAATATTTGAATTACATGTCAAATGCTAATTATACTAATTTTGCATTCTTCTTTAAATAGAAAACAGAAATATTGGAGTGAATATTGGCTTATAATAAATCACTTCACAAGTAATAAAAAAGCAATAAAAATGTGTGCCTGAGCATAGTACACAAAGTGATTAAATAAGTTTTCTCATGTAGAAAAGGAGAATTTAATTAACTCCATGTGAACCATTTTAAGGAAATTATTTGTATCAAATGAGGAATGATGGAAATAGCTACAGATAGACTAGTGATTGTGAAAATCCGATCTGAAAATGAATTGGAGCTATTTTGCTAAAGAAGTTTATGACACATGATGTAAGATGTTAGATAAGACAACCAAAAATAATGTAAGACATATATATAGAATATGACTACATTATACTGTATAATATACAGTATAATACTACATAG
>NW_027185720.1:5922224-5964598 GCF_028583685.1 Petaurus breviceps papuanus | reverse complement strand
TTTTATTTATTTACATGTGTATGTATGTGTGTGTGTGTATATATATAATATGACTACATTATACTGTATAATATACAGTATAATACTACATAGTATAATATAGTAAATCTATATTATAATTCCTTGTCCTATATTATTTTATTTATTTATATGTGTATGTATGTGTGTGTGTGTGTATATATATATATATATATACACACATATATACATATGTATCTATCTAGCTATGTTTTTCCCTTCTCTGGGCAGTTGATATAATCACAGAAAATAACGAACAAATAACAGAATAAAAACATTATTTATACTAATGAAGAATAAAGATGAGTTTATACTTAGTCACATCTTTATAAAGTGTGGAAAAAGAATTCTGATTGAATAGGAAGGGGAGCCTGTCTATTGACTGGGCAAAGACTTACCATACCTGGGTGACCTTTAAAAGACAAGTCTGAGAGACTATCAGATTCAAAAGCAACCAGTAATAGCAGGGCCCCTGGACCATTAGTTGACAAGATGTAAGTATTTACAAATATTTGTGCAAATCAAGATCAGAAGAATTGACTACTACAAAATGAAATATGAACAATAAGAATGATCCTGCTGCTTGTGAGCTGAAGAACCAATTTATGTTGTATCTGCCCACAAAATATGTATCCACAGTGAGAATGGCAGTATAGTCTGTAAATGTTAATCCTAAAGATAGACTGATAATTGAATTTGAAGCAGCTAGGTGACAGAGTAGATAGATTGTTGGACTTGGGGTCAGGAAGACCTGAGTTCATATTCTGCCTTAGATACTTAATAGTTGTGTGATTGATCCTGGGTAAGTCACTTAACCTCTGTGATTGAGTTTCTTCACCTCTGAAATAAGAGAATTGAACTTGATGGCCAATAAGATCCACCAAGTTCTAAACCAATGAGTTTTTAATTATATGTGGAAGAATATCATGGAATTATCTGAATGTATTGTGTCCCCTTAATTGCTAAGCTGCTTCAACCTGGCTTACTGAATTTTTGAAAACAATTGATTAAAAAAAAGAATCCAGTCTAAAACAAAACAAAATCCCAACTTTTCAAAGATATCAGAAATTTCCAGATGCTTATTTTCACTGTGACTAGGAATCATTACTCATTTTGGGGAGAATCAGTTAACACTCCTGATCTAAAAGTAAATAAGAAAAAGGATTAGGATAGATGGGAAAAGAAATTAATCTGGAACCAACACATTATTCTGCCACTAAAATTTATAAGAAAGAGAAGGTTCTTTGGGATAGGCCAGAGTTGCCAGATGTGGAAAAGGAAATGAAGAGGTTACTGATGTTGTCAGTGATTGATGAGAAGTGATCATAGAGTGTGAAACAAAGGACACTGACAGCTGTGGCTCCCTAGCAGACCTGGGCAATGCCTCTCCAGGAATAAGTGTCCATAAACATGGGCAAGAAAATGATGAAGGCCAAGAGATATTCAAAGACAGTAGCATCATTAGTGAAGAGGAGAATGAGAGAAATCCTTATTATAATAATGATACCAGGATGACAAAATTATAGCTCTAGAGCTGGAAGGGACTGTAGGAACCATCTAGCCTACTCCATTAGTTTACAGATAAGGAAACTGAGGCCCACAGAAGTCTAAGGTCACAGAGGTGAGATTTGAACCCAAGGCCTCTGACACAGAATGAGATATTTCGCCTGTACCCTACTAACCATCATTGGTGTTGAGGCAGACCTAGAGAGGGAAATGAAGCTAAAGTTTAATCAATCAGCTGAGCAACACCAATAAAATAATCAGATAATCATGAAAATATAGAAACAGACTGATAAAATGATAGGTAAGCTCCAAGAAAACCAGGGATGATCAAAATAACAGGAGCACTTCATTATCAAAATGGACGATGAGCATTCAAGATCTATCTTCAGATTGAGGAGAAAAACTAAACAGCTCATCTCCAATTCCACAATTGGAATTAATATGGAGAAGTAAGGGGAACCTATATGCCAGATCATTGTTATCCTCTCCCTAAATAGCCTTCCTGAAATGTACTGCTCCTAAAGGATGGGGTGGTGGTGGTGGTGGTAGAGGCATTGCATCTGTCCCTTCTGTGGCAGAGGTGCAGGCTGCGACAGAGAGTCACAGGTGTCATGGATATGAACCTGAGTCAATCATTTCTTTACATTCATAAGTATTATGTGATTTTAGGGCTTCCTAAAGACTTATAACTCAACATGTCTCTCTCATTAACCTGCTAGAATTTGTGACATTCTTAGCACTCATAGTAATCAACATCATCACAGGGAAAAATATTAGGTACGTAAGAAAGATTGTCCCTTTATCTGCCTAAATAAAATTCTTTACCGTTAACTATCCATTCTTATAGTTCATTTACTGTAATGTAGCCAGTATAGGCCTCCTGGCATCCTTTGAAGTCTACATGTGAAAGCAGGTAGATTATGGAGAATGGGGCCTGGTGCACATCTATAAGAGGAAAGACCAAAGGAGGCAACCAGGAAGTTGGATGATGACCCTTAGAGTGACTTCTCATCCAAAATGACCTCCCTCCATTGAATCTTTTCTTCTCTACTGCTACTCTTGGATTTTCGGCATTCCAGAGAAACCCAAATTATAACCTGACCTGCAGTTTTTGTTTATTTGTATTTACCCTCTTTTATATTCATCTTCATGACCCCTACACAGCCCTAGCGGTTATCTTAATCCAAGGGAATGTGAGACATGGTCTTGGACATCATAGGGATGTGCCTCCCAGAGGCAGAGAAGAATGGCAGAGTCAGGAGGAGAATTAAAGTAAGGGGACTCTGGGAAGCTGGGAGACATAATGAAGATGATTGTATGTTTAGGGAATGTGTCAAAGTGGATATGGTAGCATTGAAAAGGAAGATGTGGAAATTGCCCCCAATTTTGGAATCAGACAATCTAAGTTAAAATCCTGGATCTGCTACTTACTAACTCATCTGAGCTTGACCAAATCATTTAGATCCTTTGAATTTTTGTAAACTAAGGAGTTCACCTAGTTGATTTCCTACATCCCTCTTGTTTTAATTCCTATGAAAGGACATATGGAACAAAGCAAAACATATGGAACAAAACAAAACAAAACAAAAATGTCTCCAATTGAAGAATTTTGTCTAGGGTTGGAGGATACTTACTCACAAATAATGCCGAAGGGGAGAAATAAAGATAGTAGAGAAGTTAGTATGTCATTTTGGTTGAATAAACCACAATGCAGAACATCTTATAGTTCTGTTATCATCATTTATTGGAGTAAGACCAGGGCCCATGATTTCACTGGCATCAGAAACTCCTAGATAAGAAAACTCAGTCTACCAAAGTAGGTTGGCACCCTTACTCCAACTTAGAGTTCTGAAGACTTGGTTGGAACATTGAAAAGCTGCGAGACATGTCTAGAATCATCCAGTGTGTACCAGAGCTTTTACCTAGGTCTTCCCAACTTTATGACTAGCTCTCTAGCCATTACACAATACTACCTCTTTTGTTATTCATTATTTTTAAGGTTATATTGATGTCTTTTGTTTTTGTATCAGGCATTTCCAGGTATGGCTGACTGTGCCTGTTAGCTTATCTTTATCACAAAGAAAAACAGTTAAGCCTTCCTGTCATTACTTGAAGCAATTCTCACATCTCCCTTCCTGATGTACTTGGGAAGGGCCAGGAGCCATCTTTCATGGCATAGTAATCAGGAGCTAAGGGCCAAGGGGGGCAGACCAAAGGGTTATGTGATGTTGATGTGGAAAATTCCAGTATTTCTCTGACGGGTCTAGTGAGTTACCCTCGAGACTTTGCTTCATTGGTGTGAAGCTTAGCAGCTCTGGCAATGCCCCAGAACACTCTGGATTCCGAAGCTGCATGGGGTACCAGTCCCCAGGCCCAGCAGATGCCAGCTGGAATTAATCCCAGCTCCATGAAAAGAATTAAGGCTCAGGACTACTGTCGGCCCCAAGGAACAGCTCTTCAGAGCAATGCTGTATGGAGAACACTGGCTATAAATCCTGCTCTGTTCAGGAGCCAAGGGGTGCTGCCACACATGATGGGGGCAGGGGAGGGCTCTGGTAAGCCACGTTGCTGAGCTGCCCAGGAGCCCCTGTGGATCGAGGTTCTTAACACCAATCAATCCTGAATATTGATGAGGCACGGCTGTGATGTTGCAGCTTCTCAGCAGCCATTAAAATGATAGATTAGCAGGGGATGATGGGAGACAAGATGTTTTGCACATCTTTTATGTGTAGATGACTAGAACTGTTAAACTATGGCTCATCAGCAAGTTAACCTTCTGTCTTCAACATTTTGTATTTATTACATTTTCATTCCCAGTCCCTTGTGAATTCTAAATAAGTTGCTGTGCATGTGCCAAACACCCTGTGGGAAAGCTATATGAATATCTTGTAAAGGCTTCATAGGATCATGAATGTAGGACTGGAAACTTCCATCATAAATCTAAAGCTGGAAACAATGCTAGTGCCATCTAGGCGAACCTTTTCACTCTACAGATGGGAAAACTGAGGCCCAGCATGTTTAATGACTTGTTGAAGGTCACACAGATTATAATGGTCAGAGCCAGGATTTGAACCTGGATCCTTTGACTCAGTCAGTCCTTTATTTTGCTATACAATTTTGCTAAGTAAACTTATTTCTGCACTGATTTTTGGACCATCATCATCCTCATTATCATAGTACTTTCACTAATATAATGCATTAACATATGCAAAACACTTTCCATATATTATCTCATTTGTTCTATATAATATTTCTATGAGGTAGATGCTGTTATTATCCTCATTTAACAGATGTGGAAGCTATGACCTAAGGGAGTTAAGTAAATGGCCCAAGGTCACACAGCTGATGGGTGTTTGAGGTAGGATTCAAACTCAGGTCTTGTCTGCACAAAGTCCATTGTTATATTCACTATACCACTAAGATATAATCCTATGAAAGTCATGTCTTCCTCATTTGATATTATAGCTTCTTATCATTCCATAATAGTTATTTGTAGAGTGTTTTAAAGTTTGTGATGCTGTCTAAATATATTATCTCATTTAATCATTATAATAATCCTGTGAAGTAAATGCTACAGCTATTATTATGGTTTCTTTACATATAAATGGAGTCATCAACTGAATGCCCTGTTATACGTGACCTTTGGGACCCTGGACCATTTCTGAGGATGACAGGTGGGTCTCTGTTCTAAAGAACTTGGCAGTGATCTGGGGGATGCATCAAGAGTATTGGTCACTGATTCAGGAAAAGTCTCCTACCAAAACTTTAATGGGAGAGACAACTACTATTCTCGCTTCTTTCAACCTTCCTCACTGTATGCCATGGAACTCTCTATGTGATATCCTGTGACAGAAGGAGATAATTTGTCTTTCCTTTTCCCCACCCAAGAATCAGTGGCAATGGAACATGACCACTGGAGTCTGTGCTGCCTAGGAAGGCCTGAGCCTGGACTCTGCATCTTCTGCTAAGTATTTCATTCTTGGACCATAGATGACCAAATACAGATGCTAAAATGCTCTACATGGAGGATATGACTATTTAACAGAGCATGAATGTAATCCTTGTCTTGACTTGCCAGAAGTTAGGGACCTTGAAGGGATGCTTGGATAGTGTGTAATTAAGGTAAATATAATTCCCCTATTCAACAGTCCCATTAAATGTCCTGCATATTAATACTTTAAATAATATTCTCACAGGAGAATACGACGATAATTAGAATTTTTATAGCACTCACCATGTGCCAGACACTGTACTAAGTGCTTTACAAATATTCCTCACAACAGCATTGTTGAGGAAACAGACATGCAGAAGTTGAGTGATTTACCCAGGGTCACACAGCTGGGAAGTATCTATACTGTGGTTGGATTTGAATTTGAATTCACACTTTCCTGACCCCAACCTCACTACTCTATCGAGTCCCACGGAGCTGCCCCCAGAACAGCAGTTATTGGTAAATGTTTCATGTTTAAGCCTTTATCAGGGCCACTTTGATATTTTATGTGTGTGTTTTTAGCATTTTTTTTGTGTGTAACAAATAAATAACTGCCCTACCCTGATCTACGTGGAATTGTGAATAATTTTGTACTCCCTTTTGGAAAGACCCTAAGAGAGAGGCAAACAATCTTTAAGTGACTCCCCTGAGGCAAAATGGTGAGGACCCAAAAAAGTCAGAGAATGTAAAGAAAAAGACCTTCACCCTTCTCCAGAGGTCAGGGTCTCCTAGACTAAATGAAGATCTCAGAGCCTGGAGATCAGGGGGGTTTCTTAGAGGGAGACATTATGACTTCCAACTTCTTCCCTTCCCCTCTCTCAAGGCCAAAAGGGGAATTTATTATTAGATCTAGATGAGGTAAATGATATTGAAGTATTTCATAACTAGCCCAGAATCATAAATCTAGCAAGTTTTTCAAATTAAATCCAAATACAGGTCTTGAGTCTAAGTTGTTGTTCAGTCATTTGTCATGACAGACCCTTTGTGACATCTTTTGGAGTTTTCTTGCAATGATACTGGGAGTAATTTACCATTTCCTTCTCCTACTCATTTTATAGATGAGGAAACCGAGGCAAATAAGATTAAGTGACTTGCCCAGGTTCATGGGAGGTCATATTTGAACTCAGTAAGATGAGTCTTCCTTTCTATCCTCTGTGCTACCCCCTTTTAGCTACCCCCTGACTCTAGTCAGTTAATTAATCAGTTGATAAACATTATTAAGAGGCTCCTTTTTGCCAGGCACTGTGCTAAGCACTGGGGATACCATCAAAGAAGGGCTCACAATCTCCTGGGGAAGACAATATACAAACAATGGTTATAAAGGGTAAAGGGGAAATAATCACAGAGGAAAGGCACTAGAATTAAGAGGGATTGAGAAAGGCTTCTTGAAGAAGGTGCCATTTTGGCTGGAACATGAAGGGAAGCCGGGATTCTGAGATATGGATGGAGACTATTCTAGGTATGTGGGACATCCAGAGAATATACCCGGAAGTACACCACGATTCACGAGATTTTCCCCTCCTCTGCACTTATCATATGATAATTTGGATTATGCTAAAGTATGCACCAAGCTCCTCTGGTCCTGTTGTGTTATAAGCTCTTCTGGGCCAGAGAGAATGCTGTATTATCACTTCCTACATTTAGGACAATCAGATCTAGGACTGAAGTAACCTTAGATATCAACTCATCTAGTTTCTTTATCTTATTGATGATGAATCTGAGAGACATAGAGGCAATGTTTTACCCAAGGTCACTTCCTGTCCTAGGCAAGAATCAGTGGAGCCAAGATTCCAGCCTTCTCACTTCCAGTTCTTTCCCCTCTGTACCACACCACTCTAGGGTAGTTTATCGCACAAAAATCATCTCTGAATTCAATTAAACAAACATTTATTAAACTCCACTTTGTATAAGACAATTGTCTGGGTGCTCTAGAAATATAAAACATGGTGCTCTAGGGACGCAACACAAAACCCAAACCATGACTGCCTCAAGAGGCTTACATTACCCTGAGAAATTTCAATTGTACTTAGATAAGTAAACAAAATAATGTGAAGTTATTAAAATGTTGTACTATTTACTATATTGTATAGATGGATTTTTCCCTTCCTTGCCCAGAGTTATCTCCTGTAACAAATAATAACAAGACAATAATTATAACAATCACTATTTATGTAGTGTTTTAAGGTTTGCAAAGTACTTTACAGTTATTATCTCATTTGCTTCCTGCGAGGAATCTGTGAGGAGGGAGCTTTTATCTCCTTTTTACCGATGGGGAAAGCAATGCACAGAGAAGATAAGTGAATTTTCTAGAGTCCCACAACTAGTATGTCTCTGAGGTTAAATTTGAACTCAGGTCTTCCTGACTCCATATCCCACATTCTAGCCATTATGCCACCTAGCTGCCCAAACAAACAAGTAAACAAACATGAATAAAAGCAATTCAGCACAACTGACCAACGCATTCAGTACATAGTCCTCTACCTCGGCTGATAGCTCTTTTCTTAAATCCTCTCTTCTCTCTAGGTTTTTGTCACAATGTTTTGTTTCAGTTCTTCTCCTGTTGTATGGTCATTCCTTCTCAATATCCTTTGCTGGACCTTTATCCAGATCTTGTCCACCTCCAAGGGTCTATCCTGGGCCCTCTTCTTTTTTCTGTTAGTGATCTCATCACCTCCCATGGATTCAATCATCATCTCTTTACCAATGATTCTCAAATTTATTTATCCAGTCCTAACCTTTCTCCTGACCTTCAGTATTGTATCCCTATCCACCTTTTGGCCATCTTAAACTGGATATCTCATGGAAATTTTAAACTTAGCATTTTGAAAACTAAACTTACTCTCTTTTCTCAAAAACTTTCCTGTTACTGTTGAGGGTCCTATTACCCTTCCAGTGACCCAAGCAATCTGTCATCCTTTACTTTTTACTGTAATTATTCTCTGCTCCACCCATATTTAATCAGTTGTCAGATCTGTCATTGTAACATCTCTCCTGCATACCCCTTCTCTCCTCAGATACTGCCACCATCCTGGTACAATAGCCATCACCTCACAACCGTACTATTGCAAGAACCTTTTCGTTGGTCTACCTGCCTCAAGTCTCTATCCAGTGCAGTCCATCTTCTAATCAGCTGTCAAATCGATCTTTCTAAAGTCCAAGTCTTACCATGTCACCTCTCCATTCAATCAACTCCAGAGGCTCCCTATTGCCCTAGGATCAAATATAAAATCCTATGGTTGGCTTTTAAAGCCCCCTATCACCTGGCCCCTTCCTAAATTTGAAGTCTTCTTAGACCTTATTTCCCTGCATATACTCAGCCATCTAGTGACACTGGCCTCCTTGCTACTCCTTGGACAAGATACTCCATTCCCTGGCTCTTGTCATTTTCACTATTTGTACGGTTGGCTTAGAACTCTACCTCCTCAACTCCACCTTCTGGCTTCTCTGGCTTCTTTCAAGTCTTAGTTAAATGCTGCCTTCTGAAAGAAGCCGTTCTCAATCCTCCTTAACTTTTGTGCCTTCTCTCTGAGATTATCTCCAATCCATCCTACAGTTAGCTTGTTTTTCATTCATTCATGTATCTTTCTAATTATTTCAATCAATAAGCATTTATTAAATGCCTATCCTCTGCCAGATACTGGGTAAGTCCTGAGGATACAATCATTTTCAATGTCTTTATTAATTTTAAATCTTGTAAAATCACAATCTTAAAGACATTTTATATCTCTAATCGGACCAATCACCTTCTCATTCATAACTCAGGGAAGAAATCAACTTGGGAAGTATTTATATCCGTTTCTGATCACAACCCAACAGTCAGAAGAAGGTAAAAATCAATATATTTTCCCAAAAAGGCTTTCAGAAATTCATAGGTAATATATCAACAATATGGCTTCCATAGGGAGAGAAGGTCCAAATGATTGGGAGATAAATCATTAAACTTCTGAGACTGAATGCATGACAACCACTCTTTTCTTCCAGAAGCACTCCCCATGCTGACTGATGTCAGAGACAGAACACCAAGGTAGATGGACATCCCAGTTGACATATTTTAGGATTGTATATTTATAGCTGACTGTTAGGTGGGCTATTCATTAAATAAAATATTGCTGACTTCCTTCAAGTCCCAACTTAAATACTACCTTCTAAATAAAGCCATTCCTGTTCCCTTTTAATTGTAATACCCTCGCTCTGGGGATTATTTCCTGTTTATCCTGTGTACAACCTTTGTGTACATATTTGTTTCATATGGTGCCCTGCCCCCCATTAGATTGTGATCTCCTGAGATCAGGGACTGTATTTCTGTCATTCTTTGCAATCCCAGTTCTTGGTATCTCTCCTGCTTAGCACAGTCCCTAACACATAGTAGATGCTTAATAAATGCTAATTGACTGACTAACTTTCCAATTAAAGCTTTTACCTCATGCCCCCTATCCCTATCTTCCCCTCCCTGACCTCAACCCATACAATACATGACTTTCAGTTTAATCTCCCTAACTCATGTCTTTGACCATGTTACTTTACTACTAAAAAACTGTCAGTGTTCCCCATTATGGAGGTCATAAAGTTCAGACTCCTTAACCAGGAATTCACAGCCCTCTACAGCATGGCTCCAGTATACCAGGCCAACTTTATTTCATACCAACCTTTCAGGGCCTCTGGTGTCTCCACAAACTGGACTGTTTGCTGTCTACAAACACTTCCCAAGATCTTTTAGTTCCCCTCTTTTGTTCCTATACATTTCTTCCTTGCCTTTCATTTCCTTTCATTTTGTTTCTTTTTCTTTTGTTTTGTTTCCTTTTGATTCCGTTCCCTCCTTCCTTCCTTCCTTCCTTCCTTCCTTCCTTCCTTCCTTCCTTCCTTCCTTCCTTCCTTCCTTCCTTCCTTCCTTCCTTCCTTCCTTTCTTCCTTCCTTCCTTCCCTCTTTCTGCCTCCCTCTCTCCCTTGCTCCCCTTTTCCCTTCCTTCTTTTATCTTATGTTCTCTATCTTATGCTACTATTGCATAACCCATTCTCCAGCCAAATATTATTTTTTTGGGGGGGAAAGAAGGCAAGGCAATTGGGGTTAAGTGACTTGCCCAAAGTCACACAACTAGTTAAGTGTCAAGTGTCTCAGGTTGGATTTGGACTCAGGTCCTCCTGGCTTCAGGGTCAGTGCTCTATTCAGTGCATGGCCTAGCTGCCCCCAAATATTCTTAATAACCCAAAGTGCCTCTAATTTTCACTAAAGGCAGCCATAAGTAAGTGTCCTCGAAAAGCTTGGGGGATAAATTTTGTTTTGTGATCTCCTAACTATGGTCAGAGATGAGGTGGGGCAGGGCTTTTGGCCTTATTAAGAGTTGTTCCATGTTTAGGGACCAGTTTTGGATTCTACCTGGGGAGACTGTTTCTTTACAGTGGGGGAAGGGAAATCTTTACCTCCCTTTATTTCCCATATTCTCCAGATGAATCTATGCTGACATGCAGGAACAAGAACCATGGTGGGGGGGGATAGCTGGACATCCTAAATATAGAAGCTTTTGGCTCTAAAAGGCATGTGGACTTTCCAAGACCTTACAAGTTGTTATGGATAATTAATGTAAATTGTAGTAATGGAAGCAGCATTCAGCATAAGAAAGGAAATGCTAGACTAGCCTGTTGAAGAGTACAGCTTGTCTTCTTTTCATTTTCTTCAAAACCTTTGGAGAAGAATGGAAAGCATAAAAAAATATTTAAGGCTTTGAAGCTGATAAATTCCCAGACTATTGAGACAAATATGTAATTAAATCAAGTTTTTTTTTAAAGTGTGAAGCAAAAAGCCTGATTAATGGTGATAATGAGAGTTGTGGAATATCTTTCTCTATCATGGAATGAAAAAAAGTATTACTATGTGGATTTTGTTTTGAAGATACTCATCCTAGGTGCCTAAGCAGTAAAATTGTCAATTGTCAATTTGTCAAATTGATGATTGTCAATTGTCAAATAGTTAATAGAATTGACTGTCAAGTCAATAAGCATTAAGCACCTACTATGAGCCAAGCAGTGTGCTAAGCACTGGAGTTGCAAAGAAAGGCAAAAAACCCAAAACAGGCTCTATTCTTAAGGTACTTAATTAGTCTAAAGCACTGACTTTAGATTCTGAGGAACAGGATTCAAACAGTGCTTCTGTCATTGTAATTATAGTCTAGGTTTGTGTGATCCTGATTGTAGTTTCTTGAAACTCAAACTCTGTTTCTGACTGTGGCTTTAAATGATTGCCCCCTAGCATGGTTGAATCATGGGCTGTTGAGGTCACTGAAGTTCCACAGTGTGGCTTCAGATCTTTTAGTGGACCACGCTGGGTTGGCTCCACTTTCTACTGTGGCTCAGTTAGGGACTGCTTGAGTCTGTGCTGGCTGACTCTGGTGTTGTATGTATGCCAGGGTGCTTGCTTCATCCTCTTACTGATTCTTTGATTGTCACCTCTGAGGGGTCCTTATACCTTTTCATCCACTTAGATAGGTGATCCCCAAGTGCCTTCCCTTAACCCCCTCTCTTTTCTTGTAGCAATATAATTTCCTCCCAAGACTTCAAGTGCACGTTCCATTCAGATCACTATCACACCAATATCTCCTGCTCTGATCTCTCATAAGCTCCAGATTTTCCATGAATTAGAATTGTAGAAAAAAGCAATAAAATTGGAGTTAACAGACATAGGTTCAATTCTGGCTCTTCTATTTACTATCACTGTGACCTTGGGCAAGTAATTTAATTTATTCTACAGTTTCTTGATGTCTAAAATGTTGGGGTTAGACTAGTGAGTTTTGGCTTCCCTTCTGACTCAAAATCCATGGTATCCAGCTTCCTGTAGGTTATCTCTACCTGTATCTTCTATGTAGAATTGTACACCAATTTATATTTGACTGTTTTGGCAGGTAGTTTATCATAGGGACTGATTCCTGTTAATTGGTTGTGCTGTTATGGTTGTTTTCTTTGTTCTGATTTTGGTGACTACTATTCTGACTAGCATGATGGATAGAGAACTGAAAATGAGGAGGATTACTGGGTTGGTCTCTGCTTATGATATACATGGGTTGTGTGGACCTTGGTTAAGTTATTTAACCTCTCAATTCTCAAGGCAACCCTCTAAGACATTAATTAAGTTGCTGACCTGCCTTGATATGGGGAGTTTCTTCATCTGGGAGTTCCTTATATCATGGAAATCACATCTAGTCCCCATTCCTTCCAACATCTCAAACTCAACATGTCTACAACCACACATTATTCCACCCTCCCCCCATACCTGCTTTTCCTTTTAACCTCACTACTATGGCTATTACCGTTCATTCTCCCATTCTCCAATTCATTCTCTCCATGAATTCTTAATGCTGTTTTAATCTCTTCCCTGTCTATCATCTTTCATATCTTGTAAGTTAAGAAGTTCGCCTCATTTTGCCCCTTCACTCTCTCCTTTTTTCTGTGTCCTCTTCTCGATTTTCGCTGCTACTGGGAAAGAACAGACCCTCATTATCATCTGAAGATCTGGCTGGGAAGTCCTCTGCTTGCACTTTCTTCTCAGTACATCATCCTCAACATTTCTTGACTCACCTTTCATTTACTCTCTGTTGCCTACTGAGTACCCTGTCCTATCTTTTCATCTTGGTGTTCTACTACTTTTTAAATGGTCCTGCCAAACTGGATTACATTCTGTGCCTCATACATTACCTGATGGTTTTTCTCTGTACCTTAATGACAGTATTCCCTCATCATGAGACTGACATTCTTTCCTCATACTTACTGAATTCCCATCAATCTTCTATTTTAAGGAAAGTATCCAGGATAGGTATGTTTTAATTTCTTTCCAGGTCCTTTTCCTGATTCTGTGGATTCTTCTGTGGACAGTAGCTTCCTTCTCCCTGCTTCATTTTCAGCTTCATTTTGCATGTTTTCTTTCTCCATTAGAGTGTAAACTCCTTGAGGGTAGGGGCTCTTTCTGCTTGTATTTTTATTCCCAGAACTTAGTACAGTGTCTGTTACATAGTGAATGCTTAATAAATGCTTGTTTATTTGACAGGGTAGATCAATGTCTAAATATGACTATGGAAGATCCTTTTACGAAATAGATAGGCCTTGAGTTAGCCTTTGGCATATAAGAAGGGGGGTAGAGAATGGTATTGCAGATATAGGCAAAAAATCTCTCTTTTCACTTGAATGAACTCATAAGACAAGTTATGTCTTGGTATTAAGTGTCAAAATAAATATTGTGGGCCAGTCAGGAAAGGAGGAATTCACTGGAATATTGGGATAAAGTTTCATGAAAGAAGTAAATTTTTTGTTTGCTTTTGGAAATTATTGTTGTATTTCATTTTATATCACCTAGGTTTTCTGCTCTATCCCCTTCCCCCCACCCTTTACAGAGAACCAATCCTTATCACAGATCATTTTTCCAAAAAGAAGAGAAAAATCTTGCTCAACACACTGAAAAAAATCTGATGTTAAGCGTAATGTTCCTTACCTGTGACTTCAACCTCTGGAAAGGGGGGCAGGGCTGTCTTCTCATATCTCTTCTTTGAGAACAAGCTTCTTAATAATTTTGCAACATTCTATTGCCCTTATTTGGTGGTTGCTTTTCTTTCCATTTTGAGTATGGTGATCATTGTTTACACTGGTTTCCCTTCACCCTCATCCCCTGAATTCTTCTATGTTTTCCTGTGCTTTTCCATATTCTTCATGTTCATTGATTTTTACAGTGTAGAAATATTCCATTTCATTAATTTACCACAATGTATTTTGCCATTTCCCCAACTGTGGGTATCTATTCCATTTCTAGTTCTCTGATATAATAAAAAGGGCTGTTATATATGTTTGAGTGTATATGGAGCCTTTTTGTCCCCTAGGTCCCTGGGGTTTAGACCTCTCAGTGTAATCTCTAGGTCAAACGTTAATAACACTGTCACTTATAAAAACAACATACTTCCAAGTTGTTTTCCAGAATAGCTGTACCATTTCACAGTATCACCATCAATGCCTGTCTTTCTACAACCCATCTACAGCTGATCATTCCTGTCATTTGCAATAAGGAGGGAGACTTTGAAATGGGTCATGACGGAAGTCTGTGTGGGATGTTGCTAGGCAGAGGGGAAGAAGAAAGGTATTATAGGCCAGTAAAGCAGCTTAAGGAAAGGCATGAAGGCAAGGATGAGAATGGAATGGAGAGCAATGAAAAGGGATAAAAAGGGTAAATCTGAGAAATATTTTGAAGGTAGAATTTTCAGGGCTCACTGACAGATCATATGTGATGAATAAAGGAAGAAGAGACAAAAGATCACCCCATGATTTCTAATCATTGACAAAAATAGATTAAAATCTGATTTTAAGCTTCTAAGTGAGCACATCAAGTGGTCTCTTGAATTTGTTGAATATTTTGCATGCATTCCATCTATTTCTAGTTAATAATTTAGTCGATCTGCAAGCTGAAATGGAAATTGGGTCAGCTCAATTCACCTCTTTGGTTACTGAAATTCCACAGGGTCTCTCAAACTTAAACTTCGATAAAAATGTGTGTGTGTGTTTGTGTTGTCTGTGTGTGTTGTGTTGTGTGTATGTTTGATATAACCAAAAGATCCTAAGGTTCAGAGTAGATATTGGTTAAACTAGACCTCTTCTAGTTATTCTTTAGAAATTCAGTAGGAATGGTTAATACTGATGAATAGAGGATATGCTCTGCAAATTTCTTCCCAACTAGGTTGAAAAGAAGCCAGAAAAAACAATAACTAAGGAATAGAATATAGCTTTTGGGGGATATAGAAACATATCCTCAGTAACTCAATTACTTCATTGAATCTGGTGTAGATTTCCATCCCAGGTGTGAAGTGTGAATTGATAAATTTCAGTGAGGACTACATTAGCTTGCCTCAAGAATACATTTAGAGGTGTTAATTAGTAAGGAGCTTGTGTCAAATAGATAGGCCATACAACTTCCAAGCAAAGATCTGATTTTATGATTATCTTTTCTTCTCCCTTGATTTTGAATGGACTTGGATTGCCCACCAAGTGTCTGCTATTATCTTAAATTACACACCCGTATATACGTATATATACATATGTATGTATATAATGGAGTGTGTTTCTATGCATGCATGCATACATACACACATACATACATATAAAATCTTAACATTATTCTTATTTCTACCCTTTTCCAACAGAGGAACATAACATTTATATTAAGCCACAACACTCATAGACATCGGGGGAAGGGAGGGCAAAGCATTTATATAATGCTTACCGTGTTCTACGCACTCTGCTAGGGACTTTACCAATGTTTTCTCATTTGATCCTAGCAATAATTCTGCAAGGTAAGTGCTGTTTTATCCACATTTTATAGTTGAGGAAACTGGGGTAGACAGAGATTTAATGACTTGCCCAGGGTCACATAGCTAGTAAGTGCCTAAGGCCAGAGTTGAACTAAGATCTTCCTGATTACAGACCCACTCTGCTCTATCTATCATGTCACCTTAGTCTAGTGTAGTATTGTGGGCTGAGCGTTTATCAGAGTGATTTGATTTCTGACTTCTCCATTGATTTTTCCAGTGTGCCTTTAGCCAAGTTAAATACCATATCTAATGTTTCAGTTTCCTTATCAATACAGTGGGACTTACAGTACTATACATATCACAAATTCTCTACATTCTTGATATGTATGGCAGTGAAATTGTCTTATGTATTTTTGACTTCCTCCTTCACACAACCCTTAGACCCATTAATTCATTGATTCACACACACACACATTTCTTTTGCTTTTTGGAGGGCAATCAGGGTTAAGTGACTTGCCTGAGGTCACATGGCTAGTTTTTGTGTTAAATATTATAGATTTAGATATGGAAAGGATCTTAGATACCATCTATTCTTAACCTCTTTTTTCAGATGAGGAAATGAAGGTCCAGAGTGCCCAAGTTACTAGTCCAGGGCCATATAAGAAGTCAGGGACCAAGGAAAGATTCGAATGTTGGTCTTCAGATTCCTAAACCAGTGCTCTGCAATGATCATTTTTTTTAACAGTAATATAGACCTAAATAATTGGAGAAATATTATTTACTCATTGATGGACTGAGTCAATATAATAAAAATGATATTAAAACTTAAATTAATATTTAATGCATTGTTAGACTAACTAAATTACCAAAACATTCTTTATAGAGCTAGAAGAAATAATAAAAGGTCAATAATCTCAAAGAAATTTTTTTCTGTTAAATAATATTTTATTTTTTTCTAATTACATGTAAAGATGATTTTTAACATTCATTTTTAATAAGTTATACATTTTCTCCCTTACTCCCTCCATTTTCCCTCTCCCTAAGACAGTAAGCAATTTGTTATGTTATACATGTCAATCAATGTAAAATATATTTCCATAAGAGTCATGTTGTGAAAGAAACAGAACAAAAGGAAAAAAAAAACTATGAAAACAATGAAGCAAAAATAGTATGCTTTGACCTGAATTTAGACTCCATCAGTTCTTTCCCTGAAGGTGCATAGCATTTTCCATTATGAATTTTTTGGAATTGTCTTCTCAAAGGAAATTTTAAAATATAAATGGGGGGGGGGCATGGTCTACCAATACTAGATCTCAAACTGCACTTCAGTATGCTATGAGCTATGCTAAGAGTTACACAATTATTATCTCATTAGATCTTTGCAACAATCTGGGAGAAAGGTACTATCATTTCCCCCCATTTTACATATTGGGAAACTGAGGCAAATAGTAGCTAAATGACTTGCTTAGGGTCACACAGCTACTAAGTGTCTAAGGCTGGATTTGAACTCAGATTTTCCTGACAGCAGGCCTAGGGTTCTTTTCACTGTGCCATGAATCTGTCCCAACCCAAAGACCATAGCTACTGAGGTAAGGTGAAACTCATCTGACAAAAGCAATTTTTCTGCTGGGAAATCTGACAGAAATGAGGTATAGACAAACACTTCATATTATTTACCAAGATGCACTTCAAACAGTGACATAATGTAGATATTAAACAATTGTAAACAAATTAGAGGCACGTGGAAAAAAATTACTTTTCAGATCTATGAATTGTCAGTCAACCAATAAGGATTTATTAAATACCTACTGTATGCTTGGCACTGTGCCATGTTCTGAGATACAAAAAGAGGCAAAAAGGTGTTCCCTGATCTCAAGAACAAAACAAGAGATAGAGGGAACCACAGACTGTGAAATGGCAATTTTTGATTACATAAAAATAGAAAGTTATTGCACAAAGAATTCCAAATCCCTTGAGACCAAAGGAAAATAATTAAATGGGGGAAAATACTTATGGTAAGCTTATTTGATAAAGTTCCTACTTTTGAAAATATATAAGAAGTACAGTCAAATTTATAAGAATAAGACACATTTAACCAATTAGTCAACAAGTATTTATTATGCATCAGGCCCCATCTTAAGTCCTGGGGATACAAAGGAAAGGAAAAACCAAAACAATTCTTGCTCTGAATAGGTAGGTTTTTTTTTTTTTGCCTTTTGGAGGGCAGTTGGGGTTAAGTAACTTGCCCAAGGTTACACAGCTAGTGTTTTTGTGTGGCTGTTAAGTGTCTGAGACCAGAACCGAACTCAGGTCCTCCTGACTCCAGGGCTGGCTCTTTACTCACTGCGCCACCTAGCTGCCCCTGAATAGGTAGTTCTTAATGAAAATTTGTGCTAAATTTTGCAACCATTGCCAACTCCTGTAAGCAATTTGGATTCTTGTAGCCACTGCAATGCAGGGCAGTATCTTTTTAGGAATGCCCAATCTTAGTTGCCTAAACTCTTGCAAAATGAGGTGACTTGCCCAGAGTGACATGGCTTGTATGTGTCAGAGAAAAGACTTAAACCTAGGTCTCCCTGGCTTTAAGGTGAACTTAAAAAAAATTATTTACTTTTAGTTTACAACATTCAGTTCCAGAGTCACTTGAGTTTCAAATTTTCTCCCCCTCCTACCCCCCTCCCATCATGGTGGCATGCACTCAAATATAGGATCTACAAACACCTTCACATTAATCATTCATCAAGTTGTAAAGAAGGATTATAACTGATGGAATGATCAGTGGGAAAGAGGAAACAAGAAAAAGAAACACAGCAAGTGGTTTGTTTCACTCTGTATTCAGACTCTGCAGCTCTTTCTCTGGATGTGGGTATGTCTTTCTATCATGAGTGTTTTGGAGTGGTCTTATAATGTTACATTGCAGAGAGGAGCCCAGTCTATTGAAGTTAGTCATCACACATATGTTGTGTCTGTGATTGTTGTACACATTTCTTCTGGTTCTGCTCTTCTCACTCAGCATCGGTTTATGGAAGTCTCTCCAGGTTATTATGAAGTCCATCTGCTCCTCATTTCTTATAATACAGTAGTATTCCATTACATTCATATACCACAACTTGTTCAGCCATTATCCAATTGATGGGCATCCCCTTGATTTCCAAGTCTTTGCCATCACAAAAAGAGCTGTTATAAATATTTTTGCACATACGGATCCTCCTGCCACTTCTCTGATCTCTTTGGGATATAACCCTAGAAATGGTATTGCTGGGTCAAAGGGTATGCACTTATTTATAGACCTTTGGGCATAGTTAAAGATTGCTCTCCAGAATGGTCAGATCAGTTCACAACTCCACCACCAATGCCTTAATGTTCTAATTTTTCCACATCCTTTCCAGCATTTATCATTTTCCTGTTTTGTCATATTAGCCAATCTGTCCAGTGAGATGTGGTACCTCAGAGCTGTTTTGATTTGCATTTCTCTAATCAGTAGTGGCTTAGAGAATTTTTTTCATATGCTTATAGATATCTTTAATTTCATCTTCTGAGAACTTCCTGTTCATATCCTTTGACCATTTATCAATTGGGGAGTGGCTTGTATTCTTGTAGATTTGACTCAATTCTTTGTATATTTTAGAAATGAGGCCTTTTTCAGAGACACTGGTTATAAAAATTCTTTCCCAATTTTCCACTTCCCTCTTAATCTTGGTGACATTGGCTTTATTTATACAGAAACTTTTCCATTTAATGTAATCAAAATCATCCATTTTGCATTTTATAATGCTCTCTAACTCTTGTTTCATCATAAAATCTTTCCTTCTCCATAGATCTGACAGGTAAACTATCCCTTGCTCTCCCAGATCGCTTACAGTATCAGCCTTTATACCTATATCGTGCACCCATTTATACTTTATTTTGGTGTATGGTGTTAGATATTGGTCTATACTCAATTTCTGCCATATGTGTTCCAGTTTTCCTAGCAAGTTTTCCCACATTTTTGGTCAAATAGTGTGTTCTTATCCCCAAACCTGGGATCTTTGGGTTTATCAAACAGTAAGTTACTATAGTCACTGACTGTTGAGTCTAGTGTACCCAATCTATTCCATTGATCCACTACTTTATTCCTAAGCCAGTACCAAGTAGTTTTGATGACTGCTGCTTCATAATACAGATTAAAATCTGGTATGGCTAGGCCACCTTCGCTAGAATTTCCTTTCATTAATTCCCTTGATATTCTGGACCTTTCGTTCTTCCAAATGAATTTTGCTCCTATTTTTTATAGCTCTACAAAGAAATTTTTTTGGTAGACTGATTGGTATGACATGAAATATATAATTTAATTTAGGTAAAATTGTCATTTTTATTATATTAGCTCGACCCAGCCATGAGCAACTGATGTTTTTCCAATTAGTTAGATCTGACTTTATTTGTGTGAAAAGTGTTTTGTAATTGTGTTCATATAGGTCATGGATTTGTTTTGGCAGGGAGACTCCCAAATATTTTATAATGTCTACAGTAACTTTAAATGGGATTTCTCTTTCTATCTCTTGCTGTTGAATCTTGTTAGAGATATATAGGAATGCCGAGGACTTATGTGGATTAATTTTATATCCTGCAACTTTGCCAAATTTATTGTCTCAAGTAGTTTTTACTTGATTCTCTAGGATTCTCTATAAGCTGATCTCTCTATACACTACACCACTATTTTTCTAACCCTCAGATTCTCCTTTAGCTCAGCCTATGAGAAAAAGCTGTTTCTTCTCAGCCTCCCTTGACCTGCTCTAATCAGAAGACATTAATAAAAAAAAATGCAACCATGTTGGAAGGGGTGTTGCAGTATTCCTTGGACTGTGCCATTCAGGCTCTGGAGAAGTATAACATTGAGGGCATGGTGGCCCATGTCAAAAAGTTTAACATGAGATACACCACCACTTGATGCTTCATTTTGGGAAAGGACTTCAGCAGTAGAATGATGCATGAGACTAAGCATTTCTGAGCCTTATTCCAGGGCCAAGTTACCATTCCTTTATTCAAGACTGGTAGTGCATGGGTTATGGTATCTTCCCCAAAATCCATCCAAATAACAAGGATTGCAGTCTAAATTCAAAATACTAGGGGCCAACATTTTCAATTACACCATAAGAACATGTCAATCTTTTTAACATTTATGATGGTGGTGGTGATAATGGTGATGATGATGATGATGATATTGTCATTGTACAAGGAATTTTCTATGTAAGTTTGTTCTGTTTACAAAAAAATCAGTAAAGTGACTTACTTTTTCTTTTGTTCCATACTCCATCCTTTTTCCGTTCCAAAAATCCAGTTATTCTTAAATGCACATACATGCACACATGTGCACACATGTACATGTATGCAGAGGAGATGTATCTAATAAAAATACTTCAAGATATTGAGACATTGGTCATTAATTCAAGAAACTGCTTTTGATTCTCAGGTCATCTTTTTTAAATGTTGGAGGAAAAATTCAATGTCCACAAGTACTTAACTGGAATTAAATTGATGTCTGATAAGAAAACACACACACAGCAACAAAAAAGACAAAAACAAAAAAGAAAACAAAGCAAAGCCTTTTCCTTCAGAAAGCAGAGTTAAAGAGAATCTGAGAATCTGAAAGGCTATATAGTATAGTGGATTGAGAGCTGACCTGAAAGTCAGGAGGATTTGGATTCAAGTCCTTTCTATGACATGTATGGGCTCTGAAACCTTAGGCAAGTTACTTAATCTCTCAGTATTCTAGACTGGAGCCAACACCCCTGAACCAGATTAAAATGTAATTGGAAATATTTAACAAAAGAAACAGCAATGTAGTAGAACATAGGTGATGTTAATATGTTGTTTTCTAAGTCAATATGCTACCCATAGGAATCTTAATTATGTTTTAGTTACCTCCATTTTTCTATTTTGAGTTTGATCCCACTGCTCTAGGCAATTCTCTAAACTATAAGTTGCAAACACCATTCCGAGTGGCATCAGTAAAGGAAGGTTCCTCATCCAGGAAATCTCTATACCAATATAATCAAAGAGTAAATCCTTATTTCTATCTCTTTGAGCTCCAGGATGGTTTCTTTTTGAGCCAGATAAGGAAAATCTCCTCTTTGCCTGACAGAGTAAGGATGAAAACCAGAAATTTAAAAATAAATACAATTGTCCGGTACAATTTGGGGCCAGTGTATAAAATAGACAAGGGGTGTCCCATTAGCCCACTGGACATTTAAGAAAAAAGATGACCAATAAAATAGATAGTTTTATGTAAGTCACAATTGAGATGAATTCTGGCATATCAATGGAGAACACAAAGTAGAGATTTCATGCTTTCTTGCTCACAGTAATCAAGATGACTGACCTTTGTTGACAGAGGTATCAGAAAGAATCACAGGAATGTTAACAGGGTGAGAAGGGACTCCATTCCTTACCATGGAGAGAGAATGATCTTCTCCATTTCTGAGGCCATAGATGGGGAAAGGCAGGATGATAACGCAAGCTTATAGTTATGAGGCTGACTGCTTCTTCTACAAATATTCATTCTAACTGCTTGAACAATTTCCAAAGAGACAATATTAAAGTAACCACTCCTATCTTTCTTTTCTTTGGAAAATTCCAAGAAAAAAATGTTAGTTTGTGTGATGTACTTGTCAGAAGCAGTGCCTGCATACAAGTAATCAACATTATCTTGATCGAGATCGGAAATTCAATGATCTGACTTAGAATTAAGCTACTGTATTATGAAACCTTAAGTAAATCAATTCACCTCAGTATGCTATGAAAATTGGGATTATTGTCACTGGGAAGACCATTGGGATAATATTTGCATAGCTCTTGGAAATTGCCAGAGAGATAATATTACATATATATTCAAATACAAGCCCTGCCTAAAATTCTCGAACTAGATGTCAAATTTAAATGATCCATATGTCACATATTTTGTCTTATTTGTCTGTATAATATATCACATTTTACATGCGATATAATAAATCAAGCATGTGACATTTAAAATCAGGACAAGTACTATAGCTATCTTAGAGTTGAAGGTTAGTTTTGGCCAGTAAATCCCAAAGAGTGAAATTTATCATTGGTTGCTTGGGCTAATTTATTTAAATATTTATGTGAACCATCTGAGAATAAATTCTTAATTGAATCCAGATGTCTTAGTTGGTTCCAATTCTTTCCTGCTATGTTTAGTCATGGGTTCATCAGCATTTTCTGTGGAATTTTAATTCAGATGATTTGAATGTTAAGACAGCCCTGAGATGTGAGTAGAAGACTGATAGACCCATGTGTTCAAGGGCATTTGTTGGATGTTCTTTCCATCCCTGCCTCCTTGCCTATATGACAAATGTCTGATAAAATTCACCCTGAAGGTGAGGAAGTCATAACTAACAACAGGAATTTGTTTAACACCTACTATGTACCAAGCACCATGCTAACTGCTGGGGGCTATCAAGGCAAAATCAATTATACATGAAAACCTAGTGTAACAGATTCCCAAAGTAGCTTTTTTTCTTTTTCTTCTGGATCTCCACATCAATTTCATAATTGCCATGATGTCATTTATTTAATAGAATCGTGTTTAGTGTGAGAGTTGAGTATTAATGAGGCTAAACTTAGTCTGGTGGGAATCATACACAGTCAAATCTTTGGAGAGAATTCAATTCCCTCATTTTCTAGATTTCTGGTTCAGCTATGGAGCTGTCAAAGGTCATTTAGACCTAGTAGGTGGAACAGCCAGGAAAAGATCCCAGATCTCACTGAAAGTCCAGTATTCTCTATAAGAATGAACAATTGTGTTTGATGCCTTGGACTAAATATGATTTCCATTCCTCAACAATTTTTATTATTATAAACAACAATCACAACAATTTTTTTCATTTAATAGTATTTTATTTTTTCCAATTATGAGTAAAGATAGTTTTCAACATTCATTTTTACAAGATTTTGGGTTCCAAGTTTTTCTTCCTCCCTCCCTCCCTTCCTCTCTCAAGAGAGTCAGCAATCTGATACAGGTTATACATGTACAATTGTGTTAAACATTTACATTTTAGTCATGTTGTGAAAGAAGAATCAGAACAAAAGAGAAAAAAAACACAAGAAAGATAAACAACAGCAACAAAGTAAAGATAGTATGCTTCAACCTGCATTCAGACTCCATAGTTCTTTCTCTGAATGTGGATAACATTTTCCATCATGAGACTTTTGGAATTATCTTGGATCATTGTATTGCTGAAAAGAACTAAGTCTATCATAGTTGAGTATTGCACAATGTTGCTGTTACCTTGCACAGGTAACAGCACTAACCTCCAACTGAAATTAAGTTTTCTCCTTGATTATCTTTAAGCATTCTAAGACAGTGCCCACCAGGTTCACCAGACTGCCAAAGGGCCTACAACACAAAAGCCAAGAACCTTTACTTAAGTTAACTGAAAATTGCCTGTTCATATCCTTTGACTATTTATTGATTGGCTTGTATTCTTAAAAAAAATTGACTCAGTTCTCTATTTATTTGGAAAATTGGACCTTTATAAGAAACACTGACTTTAAAAATTGTTTCCCAGCTTTCTGCTTCTCTTCTAATTTTGGTTGCACTGGTTGTGTTTGTGCAAACCCTTTGTAGTTTAATATATTCAAAATGATCCATTTTGCATTTCATAATGTTCTCTATCTCTTGCTTGGTCATAAATTCTTCCCTTCTCCATAGATCTGACAGGCAAACTCTTCCTTACTCTCTTAATTTCCTTCTGGTATCACCCTTTATGTCTAAATCATGTACCCATTTTGACCTTATCTTGGTATATGGTGTGAGACATTGGGCTATACTTATTTTTTGCTATGCTATTTTCCACTTTCTCCAGCAGTTTTTGTCAAATAATGAGTTCTTATCCCAGAATTTGGGATATATGGGTTTATCAAACAGTAGATTACTGTAGTTATTTACTACTGAATCACAGCAAATATTAAGGAAAAATCCAACCAAGCTATGGGACCATTCTTGTTCATTTGGCAGATACCCTGTTACATTTTGTTACATTATATATGAGCATGTCATAAATAACTTAGGATCACAGAGATTTAGACCTGGACATATCTTTAGAGTTCACCTAAGTAAAGGTTCTTAGCTTTTTCTGTGTTATAGGCCCTTTGACAGTCTGGTGAACCTGGTGGGCACTGTCTTAGATTAATGCTTAAAGATAATCAAGGGGAATGCTTAATTTCAGCTGGAGGTTAGTGAAAATTAATATATATATATATATATATATATGTATACATATCTCTATCTATCATCTATCTATCTATCATCTATCAATCTATCTGTCTGTCTGTCTCTTTTACATCTAAACTCATGAACCCCTTGAAACTATTTATAGACCTCAAACAATCAGGTGAACCTCGGTTAAAACTCCTAATCTGAGGCATCTTGCTCTTTGTACATATGAGGAAACTGAAATCCAGAGACTCTTATTTCCTACTGACTGAGAGGCAACATATTGCAGTGGAAAGCACCATGACCAGTGAGTCAGGAGTCTTCTCTGCCAAGGACTAGGTGTGTGACCTTGTATAAGTCTATTCATTCCACTTGGGCTCAGTTTTCTCAGTTTTGTATAAAAAAGGAAATTGAATTGGATGATCTCTAAAGTCACCTTTATTTCTTTGATTCTGTTACTGGTTGGAACAAGCCTTTTATTTATTGTATCATGAATTATTTATTTAAGCAATTACTTAGCAAGTTTCTGGTCACAGCTTATCATTTATATAAACCTAAGCAGTCTCAGAAATAAATGCAAACTGAGATAGAAACTGAAACCTGCGAAGAAAGTAGGTTATAGGCTTAAGCATAATACTAATAGCTCAAATTTATGTGAATTTACGTAGTACTTTGAGGCTTGCAAAGCACTTTCTTCACAGCAAGACTTTTTAGTTAGAGAATGTTGCTCCATATGGAAAATGGACAATAAGAATCCATGCCTGGGAAGAACTAGGCTTCTTGGCTCTTTATTCACCAAGATCATATAGCCTCACCTTCACCCTGACCAGTTTTTTTTTGTATGCTGCTTAACACAAACACCTCATCCTCTTCTTTCCATTCTGCATCTATTCTGCATGGTTCAGCTAGAGAATTTTCTCAAATCCCATTAGATTAGGCTCATTGTGGATGATGATTCATATCACCAGCACCTAGCACAATGCCTACCACATAGCAGATACTCAGTAAATACTTGTCAATGTGTTATTGCCATCCCATTTTGGTCAGAGGTAGCAATAGCAATGTAAGAACTGAGTAGTCTCCCCATCTCTTGGTCTTCTGTCTTTTCCCCTTTTTCTCTCTGAGACAATGAGGATAATCACATTCTCCCCTCACTGTGATTGTTTCCTGTTCCCTTCTCTTGAGATTCCAGGTCTATGTTGCTTTTACAATGAGAAGAGGAGACTGTCTTTTCTGACACAGCCTTTGTAGTTCCTGAATCCAAAAACATCAAGGATTTCTGGGAAGTTCTACAGACATTTGTCTCAGATACATTCCATCTCTTGTCGCTGCAAGTGAATTGGAGGAGAAGTCAGAATAAGTCAGTTCAGATAGGAAACATGATATTTTACATGGCGTGCAGAAATGAGAAGTTGGCTTTGTTGGTGCAGGAAAACCCATCAAAGTCTCTATAATGAGGCAGAAGTTTGCAGGCAGGTGGAGTGTTCGTGGAGATTGACAAGATTGTGCAGAGAGTTAACAGTCTGGGCTTTGGCCACACTAGAGGAGATGTGTGGACAAAAGTGAAGGTCTGCTTGTTTTCTGTCCCTTAATGAGATATTGGTCATCTTTTCATCTCTAGAACAGAACTGTTTCCTTTTCATTAAAATCGATGTTAGTAAAGCATTAAAAAGTAAACTCAAGTTACACTCAGTGCTTTGTTTCTTGTTTTCAGCAATGAACTATGACCATCAAGGGATTTGTTTGAACATGTCTTAAGGTCAATGTAATTTCACCTTTCTCAAATTCCATATTTGAAAAGGAAACCCCAAACTGAAGAGTAAATCTCCCATGTTGCCATTTATTAATCCTATTAACTTGTCTTAAACCATTTTTATATAGTTCAGAAAATAGAGTGAAGAAAGATGTTTTTCATTTTTGGTCTGTGGAGTTCAATTGCAAATCTAAATTTAGAAAGGTTCTGAAAGGATCTTAGATTTAGAGCTCAAAGTGGCGTTAGAGGTCATCTAGTTCAACTTCCTCATTTTTGAGATGAAGAAATTAAGGCTGAGTGTAGTTATGTGACTTGCCCAGGGTCACACAGGTAGTAAATGGACAACAAGAGAATTTGAGTTCCAACCCTCTGACTTCAAAAATAATTATACCATGATTTTCATTGGGCAGGTAGGTACTACAGTGGATAGAGCATGGGCTTGGGATAAGGAGGACTCATCATCATGAGTTCAAATATGACCTCAGATGCATACTGGCTGTGTGATCCTGAGCAAGTCACTTAACTTGTTTGCCTTAGTTTCTGCACCTGTAAAATGAAGTGGAGAAGGAAATGACAAACCACTCCAGTATCTTTGCCAAGAGTTGGACATGCCCGAAAAAGAATATACAGGATTTTCATCCTATTAAACTGAGGTAGGAGATAGAGAAGGGATATATTATGTACACACACACATACCATATTTATAAACACATTTGCATACCTCTCTAGACATGCACATACACATATGCATAAGTACGTGTATGTACATGTGTAAGTATAGTGCCAGGTAGAATGAGATGTGAGACAGTCATATGTGAAGGATAAGAAGATCTTTTTTTTTTTCCTGGATTTCAACTTATCCATCGAAGGTTTTTCCTGTTTCACTCTTCTCTACTTGGCAGTCAATGGAAAATAACAATGGTATTGTCATCAGGAGATTTGAGATGAAACTAATTAATGAGATGAAAATGCAGCCAGCAGTGATTGAGTCTTGTACTTGTTTGTCTTTTCAGGGAGAGGTGACCAGACTGATTATATGGGTCAGTTTCTTCATTGCTTTTCCATGTGGCCCATTGGCTGGGTAGGTAATTGGTTGTAATCTCTCCTTGAGTACTGCCTGTAGTTATTCTTCAGAAGCTAGGATTAAGTGCTCCCACCTTCCAACTTCATATCTCCTGTCAAATTACCTGAGGGACTTGAAAAAGCTTTTAGTTCTTTTGATTGCTGATGTGTTTTTAAAGAATATTGATGGGCATCCTCTCTCCCTGGTAGTCACTGACTTGTATTCTAAGGAAGGTTCCTATGTCAAGTTTGGATCTTTATTTGCAAATGGAATGAATAGTCAATTTTTGAGTACTTGCTAAGGACTTATGGTCCTGCATTTTTAGTTAAATCTTGATTAGGCAGTAGTAACTTATTCAGTTTGCGAGTTACTTTTTCTTGAAGAACTGGACATGGAATCAAAAGGATATGGCTTTGAATACCATCTCTGACTCTTATTACTATGTAATCCCCGGAAGGTCACTTAACCTCTCTGAGCATAACATAAAAGCATAAAATTCCAGGGCTTTGTTAAGGAACAAAAGAATTGCTCTACAACTTGTACACACCTAGTTGCTTACATGCTGTCCCCCTCATTAGAATGTGAATTCCTTGAAATCAGGGACTGTCTTTGCCTTTCTCTGTATTCCCAGGACTTAGCACTGTGCCTGGTGCTTTGAGAACATTTGCTTATTAGCTGATGCATATGTATTTATGTAAAATGTACTCCAAGCATTAAACCAGGATATTCATGTTAGCTTTTTTCCCCATAGAATATCCCCTAGGAAGTAGGATAGAAAAAGAATCCAAGGGGAAATAGTTCAGTCACTCAGTTCCTTACTACTATCTGTGGAAGAATTGGTAGGAAGAAGTATAGAAACTAACAGCTAATTAAGTTCCTCAAAAGTCACACACAACTACTAATCTCTTCAGAACCAGGTAAGAGGTATATTTTTTCCTCCTAGAAAACTCCTGTTGTTATATTTTTTTTTAAAAAGTTTTTATTGATATCTTTAAATCATAATCTTTTTTCTACCTCATCCACTCCAATTGAGCTTTCTTTTGTGATTAGGAAAAATAATTAATCTGATACAGGGACTTTCTCTGACAATGTGTATAATATTCTGTATATTGTATATAATAATTATGAACAATGTCAATAACATTCTGTATACTATATATATAATATTCTATCATATATATATATAATCTATATAATATCCTCACTTCTCTGCTATGAGGGAGAAGGTATTGCCTTGGCAGTTCTATGGCAATATTATCTTCTGGTGCAGAAGCAAAGATTCCAGCATGTTTCACAAATAACAGGACTTCTCTTTCTCCCCTCCTCCATATGACACTAACTAGGAACTTAATTCTTATTATGCTTGGAGAAAAGGGAAAGCTAAGGTTTCCCTGTTGAACAATTTTTTGTACAAGTAGAACTGAAGATATTTGCAAAGAAAGTTTGTGTAAAACTTAGAGAGTGATACAGATAGGGTATCAGAAGTGCCAAAATCAGCTGCAAACACAAGATTTAAACATAGCATGAAAATCTTCAGGTTATAAACATTTACTACTCTGCACTAGGTACTGTCTTAAGCATTTGAGATGCAAGGAAAGGTAAGAGACAGTCCCTGTTTTGGATCTTACAGTCTAATAGGGAATATAACATGCAAACAACTATGTACAAAAATAATATATAGAAGGTAAATTGGAAATAATCAACAGAGGAAAGACACCAGAAGTAAGGCATTCTTTATAAGGTAGGATTTTAACTGGAACATGAAGGAAGCTGGAGAAGCCAGGAGGTAGAGTTAAAGAGGGAGAAAATTCCAGAAGTTGGGGGCAGCCATTGAAATGTTCAGATTTGGGAGATGAGTGTCTTGTTTGAGGAAAAGTCAGGGAAGTCAGTGTCATTGGTACAAAGATTACTTGATGGGAGAGGGGAAAGGAAAAGGTGTAAGAAGCCTAGAAGTATGAAGAAGGAAATGATGAAGGGCTTAGAACTCGAAATAGAAGGTTTTATATTTCATCCTGTAGTTGATTGGGAGACAGTGGAGTTTATTGAGTAGGTGAATGACATGGTCAGATCTTGCATTAGGAAGATAAAATAAAGGAAACTATACAGATAAAGTAAAAATATACTTTAGGGAAGTATGGACACCTAGACAGCTTAGGTGCCCAAGTAGATAAGCCAGCCTGGAGTCAGGAAGACTAACTGTGTAACTCTGGACAAGTCACATAATTCAGTTTGCCTCAGTTTCCTCATCTGTAAAATGAGCTGGAGAAGGAAATGTCAGACCACTCCAGTATCTTTGCCAAGAAAACCCCAAATGGCTACACGGAGGGTCAGACAGGACTGAACCAACTGAACAACAATACCTTAGGAATCGTTCATTTTACTAGTAAGTATAGTACATCCTCCAGTGCAGATTGCAAACCATCTGAACTTTTTTTTTGATCTTTTGATTTTTATCATCTATATTTCCTACTGTTTCCAGTTCTGTAATACAACAAAAAGTGCTGCTATAACTATTTTGGTACATATGGGGCCTTTTTCTTTTTGCCATTAACCCCCTTAGAGCATATGCCTAGTAGTGGCATCTCTGGGCATGGACGAGGGTATGGACACCTTAGTCCCTTCTTTACATTATTCCAGAATGATTGAATGAATTATAGACCCACTAACAACACATTAATCAGTCTGCCTATCTTCCCACAAAACTCTCAGTGTTGTTTATTCCTATCTTTGCAAATTTACTGAGTGTGATGTGAAGCCACACAGTTGTTGTGATTTTTTTTTTTTTTTAGCGATTTGGAACATTCTTTCATATGGTTAGTAGTTTGTACCTCTTTTGAGAAATACTTATTCATATCATTTTACCACTAATCCATTGGAGAATGACTTTTTGTCTTATATCTACTAGTTGTCTATCAGAGAATTAAATTGAGTAGAGAGGGATTAAAAATATTAATTAATAATTAGAGAGGCTACAAGCCATAGTGAATTGAGAGGTAATCAGAGAGTCTGGAAAAATAGGATTCAAGTCCTACCTCTGACTTACTGGCTGTGTGACCCTGGGTGCTTAACCCTTCCATGTTTCAGTTATCTCTCTGAAGACTATGTTGCACAGAAGATACTAGTTGATAAAGGTACTGTTGAAAACACAGGTCTGGATATGTATGTGTATACACACATCTATGTATTATAAACTTATATTCATACATAGGTATATCTTTGTATATTTCTAGATATATATTTATACACATGTATATGTTCATGTACCTATTTATCTTTATTCATATCTATCAGTATCTAAACACGTAGCCTTACTTAAATCCAGTTCACACATAAGTCAGGATATTGTCCTGTGATGTTATTGATCATCTTAGAAAAAGGACAAATAACAAAAACAACACATATTTGTGTATACACACAGTTAATAACAAGACCCTAATTCTAAATTAATCTGTATTTTTTGGTTCTAGATTTAATTATTTCTGCTTAATGTACATCTCAACATGGGAATATAGTGACTGTGAGAGAATGAGGAGAGACTGGGATGACTTTTTTTTTTTTTGAAGGTGATTGGGGTTAAGTGACTTGCCCCAAGTCACACAGCTAGTAAGTATGTCAAGTGTCTGAGGCCAAATTTGAACTCAGGTCCTCCTGACTCCAGGGCCGGTGCTCTATTCACTGTGCCACCTAGCCGCCCCTGGGATGACTTTCTTACACTTTATCTCCTTCCATATATGTTCTGATATAGCAATTCCTGCTTTCTTGCTGTTCTTTGAATACTTCATTTATATGCTCTTTTTTCCCCCCAGTGGCTGCTTCCCATACCTGGAGTGCTATCCCCTCTCCCTTGGATTTCTTAGCTTCCCTGGCCTCATTGAAAGACTTAACTCATATCCTCCCTTCTGTAGGAAGCCTTTCTTCACTCCCTTTCCTCACACAACTAGTTCCTTACCTTGAGGTTACCTTTCATCTATTTTATATACTTTGATATGCTGTTTGATATAATCAGTTTTTTGATATTTGATTTGATTTGCTGTAATCAGTTGCCTGTTGTCTCCCTAGTAGATTGTAAGGGGCTTGAGGAAGGAGGCTATTTTTCCTTTTTTCTCTATCCCCATCCTCTTAACACAGTGCCTAACAGATTAATGCTTAATGAGAGACTGATTGACTGGGGGTGCCAAAGTGGTGCTTGACCGATCATTTCCTACCTCAGGTGGTCCTTGAGGAGTTCACATGGCTGCTTGCTTAGACTTGTGGTTGGGCTGCTCACATTCCTCTCCCCCCTCCCAAATGGATACCAATATGGAAAGTTATAGTTATAACATCAGATTTCACCTATTATAACTTTATTTGAATGATGAAAAAATATGTGTACAGATATGAAATATGTGAGTCATGTCTACACATATGAGATAAAAGGATATAAAATATTCATATATGTATATTTGACACCTCTTGTATAATTGGCATCCTTTGTAATCCTATGTATTTAATGTACTATGTTGAGAAGGGATCCACAGGCTTTAGCAGTCTGTCAAAGGAGACCCTGAAACAAATAAACAAAAAGGTCAAGGAGCTCTTTACTAAAGTTATCAGCTCTGACCCCCCACCCCACCTCATCCCCACCTTTGCACCTGGAAATAGTCTATCAGAGAGAGAATGGCCAATCTTTCTGCACTGATTTTCCTTAAACCTCTTCATATAGGCATATTCTTTAAGGGTACAGGTTAGAAGAAAGGAAAAAAAGTAGTTACACCATAAATTTATTATACATTTAAAATGAAAAGCAAGTTGTACACAATATATTTGCAGCTTCATATATAATCATCTTTTTACTATTCTACTATGTTATGGAAATGCTTGTATTAATTATTAAGCTTAGAATAAGATAGATGATTTTTTAAGTAAGAGTACAGGGTCATTTCCATGTGACAATGAAGAGTTGGTTTTGACCTTAGAGGGAGTTTAAGTATAAAATGCTATAGGAGTGAGTTATATAAATGTTCTCCATGGCAAGTACCACTTTTATCACATTCATTCCTCATACACTGGCTAATTCTTTGACCTCTGTAATAACAGAAGTTTGCAGTTTTTATAGTTTAACTTACACATAAGTCTTGTGCTTCAGAAGCAGTTCCACTGAATTTTACCCAGTTCGAAAGGAAAAAACAAACAAAAAGCAACCTGTGTGCTTTCTTCCTTTCCTCTACTCAACACCCAGTCTTTGAAATATAGCTCATTTTATTCTCAGCATGCCATTTGTCTCATTCTTATGTACAAAACCAGAATATAGTTGCTCAGAAAAATAAAAAGCATATCTACCTGATGAAACTTTGAAAATTCTCTTTTAATCTTCTTTTATTAAACTTGAGGAAACATATGCATGTACAGAGCATGCTTTCTTTGCCTCCCAAAGCCATGGGGCAAGGTGAATTCTAAGAGCTCCAGTTGAGTTTCCAATGCTTCCTCCCATTGATGGAATTGGACTGTGACACACCTCAGAAGAGCAATGCAAGTGGAGAAATTGTTCCTGACACATCCCTTGGGCAGTTGGCTTTTTTTGTGCTGTGCAGTTCATTGGAATGCACGATTATTTTTTTCCATTTGATTATGTATGTGCACATGCTGTCAGCTCACATTGCTGGGAAAAGCAGTTTGAACTTGATTATTTGGAGTTTTAAATGCCATTCCTTTTCCTAAATGAAAGTTCATTCTTTTGCAATTTCAAGGCTTGTTAAATTTGGCCAAAGGGGAGCAAAAAACGAGGCACTGTCTCCCTCTTTCCTTTCACTGTTCCTGTCCTCTCCTTCTGGACCTGAGAGCTGCAGGAGCCCATAAAATCAATACCATCATGTTGAGGTTGTTATTTAGAGTATGGCCACTAAAGAGGATAAATTAGAGGTCTCCTTTTGAGTCCTTTCTGTTTCATAAGCAGAAGTAGTTTACATTGGGTAGTCCTTGAGAAAAAAGAATGGGGGGGGGAATGGTCTTTTTCCAAGGAGAAAAATACTCTTTTTAAATTTATCACACACACACACACACACACACACACACACACACCTTCTCATTTCAAGGGTGTTCTATTTGTGGAAGTTTTTCATTCTTGTTCAGACTGAAATAGACTAATACTTTTTGTCTCCATATTAAATCAGGTCTGTGACCTCATTGGCTCTGACAGCATAACTGGCTCACTTTGAGAGTAGGCATTGGTTTTTATTAAGTTCATATCAGTGACTAGTGAGGACAAAATAGTTTCACTTTATGAAATCGCACAGTGTGGAAAGGAGTCCTGTGTGGTAGCTGTTTGCATCTTGTGGGAAAACTATGATAGTAATATTAACCATGGTGGGGTATTGACTGCTTTCATCTCATCTTAGATAACTGAATGGGTATTTGGAATGTCTGTTATGACAGAAAATTGCTTTGTTGGGAAAAATCTTTTCTTAACATTTGTATTCAACATAATATATGTGGGTTGAAGATATTATTCCTGGGATTATGGTAATCTTTCTATGAAACTGAAGCCTTTGGAGACACAGGTAGTATTTATGTCACACTTCCTGGTTAGAAGAGAAAGGATAAAGGAGTGGCATATGGAAAGACGATATGTATTTCTGGGTCATGGCATGCAATATAAGAATGGTGAGCTCCTGGCATGGATGGAGAACAATTAATGAGGGCCAGTAAGAATGTATATGCCTAGGTATTTGGACATATGACATGTGAAACGAGATTAATGAATGATAAATTAAGAAATTAAGAATTTGAGGCCTCATTTGAAACCAGATTCTCCTGACTCCAGGGCCGGTATTCTATTTACTGTGCCATCTAGCTGCCCCTCCCCTGTCGGCCTTAGAATACAATTTAAACTTGGGCACATGGTGGAATTCCAACCAGTAGTGGAGAGCAACCCAGGCAAAGGATGATGATGAGGATAGCTCAGTAAGTCAGTTTGTATTGCACCTTATAGTCTACAAAGTGTTTTATAAAGAGTGAATATCTCATTCAATTCTCCCAAGAAGACAATGAGGTAGGTCCTATCATTGTCCCCATTTCATAGATGAGAAAAACGAGACTCAGAGAAGTTAAGCAGTTTTCTCAATGAGTGCCTAAGAGAGAATTCGAATTTAGGTTTAGACCAGATTTCTACCTACTTACTTAGCAGCATTGGTGTGAAGGCTTCTTGAGTGCTTTTCAAGACTACTCATCTACTTAAGCATTCACCTTCATTCAACTCTCACCTGTGGCTCCATGAAGCACAGCATACTACACACCTTGTTAAGACCATATCAGCATATGGGCTAAGTCAGGGTAAGGGCTACTGATAGGCCTCAAACCTTTCAGTGAGTTAGGGGGATGTCTACCTCAAGCATATGAATAATTGCCCCCAGTGCAAGAGTTTCAATGGCCATAAAAGAGGCTGAAACAGGTGATGTGGAGTTCTTGGAGGTTGGTCAGATATTGGAGATGCCAAGGTGATCCACTATATCCCAGGCCATCACCAGCCATCTTAACTTTTGTCTTGATGCTGGACTTTGATGACTGTGGAAGCGATTCTGAGGCTGATGACTTTGTGCGGCCCTCTCTGTTCCACTTAAATCCAATTCATGGGAGTCAAGACAAGTCACTGGTCCTCTTTTTTTTGGAGGGAGGAAGGCAAGGTGATTGGGGTTAAGTGACTTGTCCAAGGTCACTGTCAAGTGTCTTAGGCTGGATTTGAACTCACGTCCTCCTGACTCTAGGGCCAGTGCCCTATTCGCTGTGCCACCTAGCTGCCCCTGGTCCTATTTCTAAGGAAGGAGAAACAACAGCTTTCTGATGACATGAAGTCATTGCTGGAATATTGCTGTTAGGTCTGTATCCCAAAGGCATCCCCCCCAAAAGGGAAAAGGATTTATAATATTTATAGCAGTTCTTTTTGTGGTGGCTAAGAATTGGAAATCAAAGGGATGCCCATCAATTGGGGAATGGCTAAACAAGCTATGGTACCTGGTTGTAATGGAGTGTTATCGTGCTATAACAAATGAGGAGCAAGATGATTTTGGAAAAAGACTTACATGAACTGCTGCATCCCGAACCAGGAGAATATTATACACAGTAAGAGCAATATTATTCAATGAGGAACTGCGAATGACTTAGCTATCCTCAGCAATACAATGATCCAAGACAATCCCAAAGGACTAATCTTGCAACATACTACCTGTCTCCAGAGAAAGAACTGATATTGATTGAATACAGACTGAAGCAAGGGTGGGTAACCTGCAGCCTCGAGGCCACATTTGGCCTTCTAGGTCCCCAAGTGCAGCCCTTTGATTAAATCCAAACTTTACAGAACAAATCCCCTTGATAAAAGGATTTTCTCTATAAAACTTGGACTCAGTCAGAAGGCTGCAACCAAGGACCTAGAAGACCACATATAGTCTCCAGTCCTCAGATTCTCCACCCCTGCAAAAGCATGTTATTTTTCATTTTTTCTTTTATTCAAGTTTTATACTATGGGAATATTTTACATGATTGTACATGTATAGCCTTTATCTGATAACTTGCCATCTCGGGGAGGGGGTGGGGATGGAGGAAAAGAGGGAGGGCTAGAATTTGGAACTCAAAACTTTAAAAAGAACTTAAACAAAAGGTCATTGCTGGTCTGGCATTGTCAGAGATATGAATTTCCCATGCTCAAATATTGCTCATTCTTGGGCTCACTCGTGGTAGGCATATTTTTGGCAAATGTGTCCTAGGTTTATTGAGGACAATGTTCTATTGAAAACCCTACTATGTTATTTCATTGAATATCATTGCTTTGATTTAATTGTGTTTTCTGACTGACCAGAGGAAAAAGTAAACACAGTGGTGGGAGACTTTGACCTTTATTTTGACTGCAGGTAGACCCAGAGATTATGTCAGGTGGCAAGTAAATGTTTTGGGGGTCTCAATTATGAGAAATAATTACTCCCAAAACAAAAGTTATTTTAGAAATAATTTATTACCTCGTTAGTGGTTCTTATTTTTATTGTTGTTAACACACCAGTTAATAGAATAATAAATTTTATACAGAGGAGCCTCACATATCATTTAGTTATTACTTTATAAAATTTTAGAGCTAAAAATGGATCTTAGAGATTGTTTTTCGGATGAGCAAAAAGACCCAAAAGTGACTTGGTCAAGGTCACAAGGCATTTTTTTTCTTTTTACTTCTGCTATAGTATTCTTTCCACTACAGTATGATGAAATAAATCATTTGTGACCCTGTCACCTAGGTTAGAATATAATACAGAATGAAGTAGGGTTCTTATCCTATAGTTGAAAAGGTAAAGAGAGAAAGGATGGTACTGGGAAAGGGGGAGAAAGGATAAAGAGAAATAAGCTATAGCCCAACTCAGTAGCACAATAAATTCTTAGGAAATACATTTGCTTTTTATGTGAATCTAAGCCAGATTTTAGAGTTTTAAACATCGAACCCAACAGTATTTTTAAAACAAGGTTTGATTTCATTGGCATAGGGAATTCCTGTTAGGGACTCTGCCATGGCAAATTGCAAGCTTGTGGCGACATTCACTTGATTTTGACAAGAATAAAAAGATGATATCTTCTCCCCCCCCACACCCTTTTTGGAATGATCCTCTTATTCTGTCTCTGTTATTTTTGCCTTCTGCCTGGTTTAGTTCTTTTAATTGGTTTAAAATTCATAGAACGTTGCCTGTCATTTACTCCTCATTCATTTTGCTGGAAAATCAGAATCTTAGTTTCATAAGACGGTAATGGACCATGAAAATTCATACGATCCATCCTCCTGTTTCTAGGAAGGATCTTATTTGAAATTCCCAAGGCTGATGAAAAGTTCTACCGTGCATTTAAATCTGTAAAGAAAGTACTGATTCTAATACCTCCTTAGCTGGGGTGACACAGCTAAATACCATTCACTTAGGTTTCTTTTCCTTAGAATTGAAATGAGTCCTTTTTGCTTTAAATTGTCACCATTTTTTCACTTTTACAGGGTAGGAACAGATTGACCTTGTGGTTCTGGCCACTGTTCTCATAAAACAAGACTATATAACTTGAGATCAATTTACCCACATAGTTTCCTCTATTCCATATCCCCAGTTACATAGGTCCTATTTAATCCATTTTGATTGTTGTGTTTTTCATTACTCATATTCTTTTGTTTATCCTGAGTTATTTATGCTTTTTTAATCCATATCAGATGTGAATTCTTGTCTAAGAGTTGAGTAAATTAAGGAAATTATCTTACATTTCCTTCATGCTGTACTTTCTTGGGAGAGGGGTATTTCTGATTTCACTGTTTGATGTTTAAAAATTTTGAATCTTATTTTTATTATAAACTTGATATCCATCAATAAATACAAACATCAAAATACCCAAACATGATAAAATACATGTAAAACCGAAATACTTTCATTATTTGTGGTTTGTTTTAAAATGCAAGTAAGGTTCAACAGTGGATAGAGTGGTGGGCCTGGAGTCAGTAAAACTCATCTTCCTGAGTTCAAATCTGACCTCAGACCCTTACTAGCTGTGTGATCCTGGGCAAGTCATTTAACCCTGTTTGCCTTCATTTCTTCATCTGTAAAATGATCTGGAGAAGGAAATGGCAAACCACTGAAATATCTTTGCTAAAAAAATCTCCAAATGGGGTCACTAAGAGTCAGACATGACTGAAACCACTGACCAATAACAACAAACTTTAACAAAGTAGCTACAGATGAAACAGCCTTTGTATTTTGATGGCCAGTTCTGAAAATGTTTCTTCCTTTCTGTGTATTTTCCAGATTTTTAGCAGCTCTTTTTTTGGGGGAGGAGGGGCAATTGGGGTTAAGTGACTTGCCCAGGGTCACATGGCTAGTAAATGTTAAGTGTCTGAGGCTGGATTTGAACTCAAGTTCTCCTGACTCCATGGCCGGTGTTCTATTCACTACATCACCTAGCCACTCCCTTTTCCAGATTTTTTAAACTACTATTCTTATTTAGACAATTATAGTCAGTAAGTAATTTGTTGTTTTAGTTCTTTTACTTTATATATGTTAACTTAAGTTTTCTCTTTTTATTCTTAATTTTTGGTTATTTATTATGAAACCATAATGTTCCACTACATTCATGTACTGAAACTTCTTTAGCCCTTCCTCAAAAGTTCAGCACACAAAGTATTTTCATTCTTTCTCTATTAAATAATACTTCTAGGGAATATTTTTATAATCATATAGGCACTCTGACACTTTGCTCTTTTTCTACTTTTTATCTGAGAATTACAGTTTCAGACATGTAAAGGACCCTAGAAAACATGAAATCCAACTCTTTCACTTTATATGTAAGTAAACTGAAGCCAGTAAAGGTGAGATGACAGTCCCAAAGTCATATAGCCAGTAAGTAGTTGAACTGGTACATATACTTAGTGTCCCCTTACTCCAAATGTAGCTCCTTTCCCATTGTAACTAAACTTATCTATTATCTATCACAGATTAATGTAATTTCTCATTCCCTTCCAGTTGACTACCACGTATTTAACCTTGTTGTCATTCATTTGGTGGATCTCTGAGGCTGTCTCCAATTTATAGCTCTGTCCTTTAAACCAGCTGCATATCTAGGAGGAGAATTTTTTTGTGCTGGCAGAGAAACAAGGGGTATTAAATTTACATATATTTTTTAAAGTAAACATAGTTCTTTTGGATAGATTTCAATGATGAAAAAAAGAAGCTGGTACAGTTTTGGACAGTTTTACCAACACTGCAAACATCATTATTTGATTGAGGTAATACTGTGAGATTTCTTAAACCTAGGTGTACATGAGTTAGTTCAGCAAGAAGAAAACTAGAATTGAGATTACTAAATCTAAGATTATCAATAGTTTAATAATTTCCCCCCTCAATAGAGTGCTAAAGATGGAGCCAGGAAGACCTGGGTTTGTTTGTAACCTGCCTCAACTACTTACTGATTTTATAACCCCAGCAAGTAACTTATCCTTTCCCCACCTGTTTCCTCATCTATAAAATGGGGATGAAAATACCACCTGTCTCAGAAGGTTGTGTGAAGATTTAAGTGAAGTAATATCTGTCCAGCACTTTGAAAATCTTAATGTCCTATATAAATTCTAGTTTTACTTGTTTTAATCATTTTTGACAACTTGATGAGTGGAAATATTAAGTTATTTTCATTTGCATTTCCATTCTAAAATGCCTTTATTTTTTAAAAAGCAAAACCTATGTTACAATTTTTAAATAAAATATAGTGTCATCCTTCGATGGAGTTTTTTGGAAAATAATCTGATCCTATAAACCTTATAGCCTTCACAGATTTTGTAGACCTGAATGTCTTTGCAAAATCTCAGTGTTGGACCAGAGACCAAGTTGGATTAGAGACTCTCAAATTACCTAACCCCAATAGCTTATAAAAAAAAATCTAATCTAACCCAGTCCTGAACATGAATCCCTTCATCATATGCCCACAAGTGGCTCTGCAGTCTTTGTATACAGAGCTCTAGTGGGGAAGATTCCACTAAAACCATTCTGTAATCATAGAATCAATAAGGGTCAGAGAAAATGACTAATACCAGGAATCTCACTCGTCTACCCCTCCATTCTCAATATACTGTCTGATTGCATTATCTGCAGAAGCAGAAAGTTCTCTTTTTCTTTGTATACTGGTTATATGTGCTCTAGCTTTCTTCCTATATCATTTGTCCTTGGTTTCCTTGTGGGAAAACAGTTATTTAAGATCTTTTAAATGAGATGAGGTTTTCCCCGTATTTTATTTCCCTCAAGCTGAAAATGTTCAGACACATTTTTTTTTTCCATTTAAAACATTAGGTCTGTTAGAAAAGTTAATGATCATTTAGTCCCAACCCCTAAACTTACACATGAGGATATTAAAGCCTAGAGAAATGAAGCAAATTTTTAACAGGTTCAGGGCTAGCGAGTCAAAGAGCTAGCAATAGAATCAGCATCTCCTGACTCCTAGTATGTTCAGTGTCCACTTTATTATTCCACACTGCCAGATTGTAGCTTCTAAACATATCCTTAAACTTTATTTACAAGAGTGTAGCAAATGCAAAAGAATATTTCCTTCTTTCTGTGTTATATTTTATTTATTCAATGAGCAACATTAAGAAAAAAATATCAATGGAATAGGAATGAAAGTATTAGTGATTCCATGACTGAGCAAATGCTTCTAAATTCTTCTTTCCTTTGATGTGATACAGGAGAACAGGCGATAAGTGATAAAGCTATAAAGAAGTCAATCAGGGTTGAAACCTTGTAAACACCATCTGTCAGCATTAGAACCAAATGAAGTTTCATCTCTAACCTTCATGTTCACAGCGTCAGGAGTATTTCTATATGACCTTCAGAAAGAGATGATGTGGATGCTTACCTTTTTCTGTATCTGAATGAGAGGGCAAAGTTGCTAATACAAACTGCCTTCATCAAGGCATCGCACAAACTGCCTGATGGACAGCTGCACAGACAGCTGGGGCTTTCACAGGCACAGAGCAGGGCAGGACGATGTGAAAACAGGTAACTTCAACTGAATCTGCCCTAAATCAATTATTGAAGGTCCTGAATGGTGTCTCAATGGGAGGAGGTGGGAGAGGATAGATGGTAAGAAAGGCGAATTTGAATGATTTTCCTTTTAGATCAACTTTAGTAGATTAAAAAAAATACATTTCCTTCAGAACCAATGTTCTCTCTTGCAGTACTGCCAGACATCTCAACATAACTTATAATTCTCAAGCTAGTATATTCCCAGCTCCACACCCATACTTTAGTATAATATAACATTTTACGTTGAACCAACCATAGAGCTGAGAACTTATTCTCCTAGTGCTTGGATTGTGATACTTTTCCTTGTGAGAGATGGAATCCAGAATGCCACGTGTTCATGTTCTTTTGACGTGGCTTCTGGATTCTCCCATTGTTTATTCCTGAGCAATAGTTTATCATGCCAGGTAAAATGCAGCTAAAATTTGCATACAGAGAAGTGGTCTCATGCTTTAGAAAGGGTCCAAAGCTTTAATTCATTTTTTTGGAAAATGAAACCTAAATTAACATAGTAGAGAAAATAATATAACCATCTAGTTATTGTTGTTGAGTCGTTTGCATTGTGTCCAACTCTTCCTGACCCCATTTGGGCATTTTCTTGGCAAAAATACTGGTGTAGTTTGATATTTCCTCCTCCAACCCATTTTTTTTAGATTTTTCTTTTTGCTTTTTGAAGGGGGGAAAGTAGGGCAATTGGGGTTAAGTGACTTGCCCAAGGTCATATGGCTAGTTTTGTTTTAAGTGTCTGAAGCCAAATTTGAACTTAGATCCTTCTGACTCCAGGGCCGGTGTTCTATTCACTGCACCACTTAGCTGCCCTAACTCCAACCCATTTTACAGATGAGGAAACCGAGGCAAACAGGGTCAAGGGACTTTCCAAGGCTCTACAGCTAGTAAGTGTCTGAGGTCAGATTTAAACTCAGGCAGATGAGTTTTAATGTTTCTAAACCCAATGTTCTATCCACTGTGCCACCTCTCTCTCTCTCTCTCTCTCTCTCTCTCTCTCTCTCTCTC
>NW_027185720.1:5884938-5922124 GCF_028583685.1 Petaurus breviceps papuanus | reverse complement strand
CTCTCTCTCTCTCCCTCTCTCTCTCTGTCTCTCTGTCTCTGTCTCTCCCTCTCCCTCTCTCCCTCCCTCTGTCTTTCTTTTTCTCTCACCCCTTTCTCATTTTCAAGTAGCAACAGACCACATGGTAACAGAAGTGTCTCAAAAGACAATCGGAATATGTAAAGAGCCACTTAATTCACTTAATAGAGAAAATAGAACAAAAAGATGCTGCTACATTGCCTTCACACCATACTTTCTAATACTTTTTCCTAGGGGTGTGTATTATTATTGGAATGTACCACTGATGTGTATTTCTTAGTATAGATTAATGGAGTGTTTCAAGAGGACCGGAATGGAATGTAACCAAGTGGATCACCTATAACCTGACTTAGCTCTCATGTAAATGATAACTCAGAGGACTAAGTGACTTATTTAATATGCCAATACTGCTTAAAAACAGATTGTGGGTGTAGAGATCAGAGGGATTTTTAAAGATCATCCCATTTTCAATGACAATAGTTCTGTTTTTCTCCCCCTCCAATAATCCAGTCTGCTCTATTTTAGAAACACTTGTCCAGGGTTAAGGTAAGCATGATTGCTTCTGTGAACTAAATATTACCTAAAGCTGTGTAAGTATGAATATGGCTCCTTCAAGGAGCTGACATTCCCAGGGAGTTATTTATGTCCTGAAACTGGACGATTTAACATGTTACTGGTCAATGTGGTATCTATTCGAGACTCAGCTCCTATTCTCCCTCCTTCACAGGACCTTTCCTTATCTCCAGAATATTAGTGCAATGCCTGAAATTACTTTGTATACTTATCTGAACACATTTTGCTTCATTCCAGTTGAATGCACTCTCCTTGAGAGCAGGAATTATTTTTCCCTCCATTTGTCCTTCAGTCCTCACTGTCTAGCCCTCTTCCTGTAAAATATGTAACTAAAAAGTACCCGATGAATTGAATTGAACTGAAACTTTAATGTAAACTGGCCAGTTTCATATTCTACTAGTTCTCAAGATGAATTATTTTTCTAGAATTCAGTGTGCATCCTGTGTGTGTGTGTGTGTCTGTGTGTGTGTGTTGGGGGGGGATGTAGAATATAAAGGAGCTTAATGTTGGGAATGGCACATAATAGACACTTGATACATATTTGTTGATTGATTAATTGTTTAGGAGGGGCATACCTTTTAGAAGAGGGAGGTGAGAACCCAACTGTATTCTGTCCTTATCAGACTCTTCTGGGATACTGCCTTTAGTTCTAAATTCCATCGTTTAAGGAGGCTATTGAGAAATTAAACTGAGAAGGCTCTTGAGCATATTCTCAGGAAAGGAACTAGGATGATGAAGGATCTTGAATTCATGATTTCTGAGGATTGGTTGGTGGAGTTGGAAATGTTTTGTCTTGAGAAAAGAAGACTTAGGGGAAATAGTAGCTATCTTCAAATGTGTGAAGGATTATTACGTGGAAGAAAGATTAGACTTGTTTTATTTGGTCCCATAAGGCTGAACCACCACAGGCAACTGGTGAAAGGTTCAAACAGGCAAATTTAGACTTGATGTAAGGAAAATTCCCTAGCATTAGAACATCTAAAAGTGGAATGGCTAACTTTGAGAGGTGTTGGCTTCCCATTTGGAAGTCTTTGAACAGAGGCTGTATTACTCCTGATAGTATGTGTTACAGGGACACCTCATTTTATTGGAATTTGATTTATTCTGCTTCATAGATACTGCATTTTTTTTTTCAAAATGGAACGTTTGTGGCATCCCTGTGTAAAGCAAGTTTATTTGGTACTATTTTTCCTACAGCATGTGTTCTCATCACGTCTCTGTGTCATATTTAATTTTTTTGCAATATTTCTAACTTTTTCATTATTATTATTATTATTTATGTTATGGTGATCTGTGATCTTTGATGTTACTGTTGTAAATCACTTTGGTGCACCAAAAACTGCAGCCAAATAAGATGGTAAACTTCATTGATAAATGTTGTGTGTGTTCTGACTGCTCCATCAACCAGCTGTTCCTCCATCTCTCTCCCTATCCTCAGGCTCACTATACCCTGAGACACAATAATACTATTGGAATTAGGTCAGTTAATAATCCTACTGTAACCCCTAAGTGTTCAAGTCAAAGGGAGAGTCAATCCACATGTCAGACTTCATTTTTGTCTTATTTTAAGATATTGCCACAACTACCCCAACATTTTACAACCACTACCTTTTTCAATAAGTAGCTACCAACATCAATCTAAGACCTTCAACCAGTAAAATTATTATGTTTTTCTGAAGGTTCAGATGATGATTAGCATTTTTAGCAATAAAGAATTTTTAAAATTAAGGTATGTACATTTTTAGACATGATATTATTGCACACTTAATTGACTATGGTATAGTTTAAGCATAACTTTTACATGCACTGGAAATCCAAAAAAAATTCATGTGACTCTCTTTATTGTGGTGTCGTGGAACTGAACACTTAATATCTCCAAGGTTTACCTTTATGGTGAGGATTCCTTTATTATGGGTTGCAATAGATGGTCATTGTCTTTCCCAATTCTTAAATTCTATTATTTTGTGAAGTTTTCTAATAGGTTATCTTGTGTAAAAGGTCTCTAAAGGTCTTTTAGAAAAGGTTGTGGGTATGTGTTGCCCAGATATTGTTTGGACTAGATGGTGTCTGTGCAAGTGGTAACATCCCACACCATAGTCTTGGTGACTAGCTTTATTTACAGACACTCAATTGGATGTCCTTAGATGTGAAATCTGCTTCTGTCTTTGTCTATATATCTGTCATCTTGGAGGAGTTCTCTATCCTTGTCCCTCTGTTATTTATGAAATGGGGATAATGAGGCATGATCTGCCTTCTTTACAGGCATTTTTTGAAGTCTTATGAGCCCTTCATTGTGAAATAACATAGCCTTTCAGAGTACTTTTTATATTATGAAGAACTAGAGATTTTTTTAGAGATAGCCAGCTGTTACATTTTTAAAAGAACAAAAGCATATGTACAGAGACACATCTAGGATAGGGAAATTTGGGCTTTCCCCCAGGGTGCTGACATTGTGGGGGTACGCTTTTAACCAATGGATGTATGTATGTGCCTCTTTCTCAAAGTAGACTTTGAGAACAAACAGTTCCATTTCCTTACAGGTTTTCCAAACATGGCTCGAGCTGTGTAGCATAACCCTATTCTATCACTTAACTTGTCACCTTCTCCTTGGGTCCACTTTGTCCTCTAGCACTGTAGTGTTTTCCCAGACTAGTTTGGGAGCAGGTCCCCTGTTGTTGCTGTTCAGTGTTCAGTCACATCTAACCCTTTGTAACCGCGTGGACCATAGCATGCCAGACACTTCTAGCTTTCACTATCTCTTAAAGTCTATCCAAGTTCATGTTCATTGTTTCCATAAGGCTATCTCCATCTCATCCTCTGCCATTCCTTTTGCCTTCAGTCTTTCTCAGCATCATGTTTGTTTTTACCCAATAAGCCCTGTCTTCTCATTATGTGTCTAAAGTATCTAAGTTTCAGCTTTAGTATCTGACCTTCCAGGGAATAGTCTGAATTAATTTCTTTAAGTATTGACTGGTTTGATTGCCTATAAAATGGAAAGGATGCATAGATTTAAAGGATTAGATACGGCAGAGAGAGTGTCTGAAGAACTATGAACAGTTTCACAATATTGTCCAAGAGACACCAACGGCAACAACAAAACATTCCAAAGAAAGAGAAGAGCAAGAAAACAAAATGACATTCTGACGAGGCTTGAAAAGTGTCTGCGGAAAGAAGGAAAGGGGAAAGGGAAAGATACAGCCAAGCAAATGCAGAATTCCAGAGAACAGCCAGGAGAGATGAGGCTGTCTTAAATGAGTGATGCCAAGAAATAAAAGAAAACAATGGAGTGGGAAAGACAAGGGATCTCTTTGAGAAAATTCGACATATCAAGGGAAAGTTTCATGCAAAAATGGGCATGATAAAAGCCCAAAATGGTAGAGATTTAACAGAATCAGAAGAGGTTAAGAAAAAACGACAAGAATACACTAAAGAACTATTCAAGAAAGATCTCATCATCACCGATAACCACGATGGTTTGGGTCCTGATGTAGGGCCAGATATCCTGGAGATGAAGTCAGGTGGGCCTTACGTGCCATCCCTTAGTATTAATATATTTTTAGCTGTGGCTGTTCAGTAGGGGTTTGTCTTTCCCACTGTTGATCTGTCTTTTCAGTTTTTCTATGTGGCTATTGTTACTAAATGCAGCCTGTCTCTGGGGAAAATGCTGCTAATTAATCCTTATTTTTGATGATGAACTAGGAAAAACCTCCTGAACTCTTGATGTGCCCATTTAAATTGTTCTCATGGAAACCTTACAGTCACAGAAAATTTGATCAAAAGAGGCCTAGGGAGGAAGAAAGAAAGACAGAAGCAGCTGAGCACCAGAGGATCCCTCCCTACCCATCCCAAAGAAGGACTTCTTCACAAGTCGCAGCTAGCATTTGCCCTTGGGAGAGACTTACCAAGTGAATTAAACAGGAAAGCAAAGAGTGGAACTCGATGGAAAATTCTTATCTTTGAAGTTATCAGGACAACAGGCCCAGTAGATAGAGAAGTTAACTTTGTTTGCCATTGAGTTAAGCTAATAGAATGTTAATATGTGTTTAGTTAAGAACACAAATGCACACACATATGTTATATATATGTACACAGATATATATATACACACATATACACATATCTATCTATCTATTCATATATAAACACACACAGACATATATCTCTGCATATGCAGTTATATACAGGAAAACTAATCTTCCTGATTCCAAATCTAGCCTCAGACACTTATTAGCTGTGTGACCCTGGACAAGTCACTTAACCCTGTTTCCCTGAGTTTTCTTATCTGCAAAATGAACTGGAGGAAAAAAATAGCAAACCATTCTAGTATCTTTGTCAAGACAATAACAAATGGAGTCATAATGTATCAGACATGACTGAACGATAATACTATATGTATATACACATACACATACACATACACAGGTCACTTAAAATTTGTCTACATAGGGATAGGAACTGAAACAAGAATTTTCTGAACTCCCTCATTTGATCCAGGTCAGCAACTAGTCTATAATTTAGAGTCATAGAGAGCTATCTAGAACACTTAAAAGTTAAGTGACTTACCCTGGATCATAATTAAAGGATGAGCTAGAAACAAGACTGGAACTCAGGCTTTCTGGTCTCAGGGCTATCTCTGTGTCCACTGGGCACAAATGCAAAATAAAGTGACAAGCTAGTGCTGTTATTTAGAAAACTCTTGCCATAGTCCTGATATGAAGAAAAAAGAAGGTAGGGAGCCTGGATTATTCATATTGAATGAAATTTATTTTTTTTCTGCTCATTTTTTTCAGTTTGTTTTGTCCATAATTGTAGCTGATGTCTTTATAGAACTCTATGCCTGTTGAGCACTCGACCAGACCTCATCTCATCTGATGCTTATAACAGCTTGGTCAAATCTATGATATGAATATTACCATTATACAGATGAGGAAATTAAGAGTCAGGACAACTGAGGGACTCTGCAAAATTATAGAGCTAGCAAGTAGCAGATCGAGGAGTTTTTAGACTGTTCAGTGATTTTCTCAGGATATAACAGATGCCTACATTGGGTTTGGAGAAAAAAAAGGTAGAGTTCTAGAATGAGAATTAGAGAACAGAAGGGCTACTAACATTTTATTCCATTTCATATGCTTTTAGTAGATGCCCCCGTCTATTTAAGTACAGCATTGTGGTAAGAAATTTTTCAAATTTACAAATGTTGATGGTATATAATCCCTAGCCTCCTAGATGCTACAGTCTAACTGGAGGATTAGATAAAAACACAGATACATCTGATAGTAAGCATTCTAAAACCAGTGCAACAGGGAATTTATAAATAAAATACTAGGGGAGATAGGGGAAAGAAGAACCCAGACAAAAGGAATAATGTGAGCAGGGCCAAGTAGAAAAAATGGTTTATCCTCCAAATGAACATGGGCATACCTACTTTATCAGTCAAATGATATGGATTTATTAAGCACTATGTGTGCTGAGGGTCAGCAAGGTGGTAGAGGGAATAGAGTACTGGGCTGGGAATCAGGAAGACTTATGTTTTTGAAATCAAATATGGCCTCAAACACTTATTAGCTGTGTGACCCTGGGCAAGTCACTTAACCCTGTTTACCTCAGTTTCCTGATCTGTAAAATTGGAAAAAAATAAGTTAGAGAAGCAAATGGCAAACTGCTGCAGTATATTTGCCAAGAAAAACCCAAATGGGGTCCCGAAGAGTTGAACATGACTGAAAAATGAATGAAAAACAGATGTGTCCTAAGCAATGGAAGAAATTTCAACAAACATCGAAATACCTACATTATGCAAATTGTTAAAGGAAATGCAGCAATAACCAAGTTACAAAATGGACCTTCAAGAGCACAACCTGGTGAGAATACATAAGACACATACACACACACACACTCCAACCAAATGAACAAACCAAAATTATACTACAAATTTGAACATTATAAGTGAATATGTTAGGAACAGACAAAGCCAAATAAGACACAAACTTGATGCAAGAAGGGACAGACTGGGGGTGAGAACGATTTAGACACGACAGATTTAGGTGGCAGATGAGACATATACATATCTGTGTGTACATGTTTGTATACAGCAATTGAAGGAATTCGTTTTGCTTGGTCATGCATATTTTACAAGAGTTTTCTTTTTCTTTTTTTTAAATTGGGTGGATGTGGGATGGAGAAAAAATAGATTTATGTTAATTTTAAAAATAGAGAGGTGGGAGGACTGCTACAGATACGGAATGTTGCATGCACTTTCAGATTAGATTACTGTATTGTTAGTTATACTTAACTATTTTCCTTTGTTGGAAGAGACCTCTTATGAAGTAGGAGTAATTTGTAAATATTTGCAATGTGAAACAAGATAAAACAAAGCACATCCATTAAACTTTGAGAATACCTCACTTTTGCACATTAAAAGAAATGTTTCCAATTTATATATTTGTTATTTATAAATATATTCTACTTAAAATTTCTAAATGTTATTTTCATGTCGATTAAATATTGCTTTATAATTATATTTCTAATTATGAATATTTTATAAACATTACAATGTTAATAATATTTAGTCTTTAAATATTGTAAAATTTAATAATAAATATTTTTAAAAGCTTCAGAAGAGGGCTGGTGAGGCTCTTACGTATGATGGTGTCTGAGTTAATCGTACAGGGATACCAGACATATTACAGGGTTAGAATCAAAAGTACCTGGCAGGTTATTGGATGTGAGAGGTGAAGTGAAATAGAAGGTTAAGAGGATTCAAGTTTCAGTGACAAAGTTTGTTGATATCATCAGTGAAAAGGGAAATGAAGAGGAAATATTGTTAGAGAAGAATGGTGACTTCAGTTATCCAGTGTTTTCCAAACCTCATATAAACTAAGGTTTGGTACAATAAACATAGTATAGAATTGTTGTGAATTTTTAACAATTAGCCAGAAGAAACATTGGAGAAAATATTAAGATTTATTGACTGAATCCCTTCAGAGAAAGTAACTTTTAGTATTATTGGAATGACAGTTTCTCAAATGATTCAGACCTACATTTGAAATTTTAAATGATAAAATTTAGATCTGCTTTATACGTTGTCCATCACTTTGCTTGTGGTAAAGTGGGTATATGGTGATTTCATAGCAACAGTGGAGTAGAAATGTAGCATACAGGATAAATAGCTGATCTCAGTTAGTGAGACCAGTTTTCAAATTGTAATTCTGATGCATACTGTCTGAGTGATTTGAGCAAGTCATTTAACCTCTTGGCTCTTTGGGAAGCTCTCTATGGGGTTCTGAACTCTCTGTCTGTCTCTGTCTCCCTGTCTCTCTCTGTCTCTGTCTCTCTGCTCCCTGCCTGTGTGTTTGTGTGTGTGTGTGTATGTGTGTGTGTTGACTTTGTCTTGGTTTTGGTCATTGAAATTGAAGTAAAATTATAGAACTAAAGAATCTCAGAATTTGAAGGAAGCTGAACTCTTGTCCATTTCACACCCATCTCAGAACATCCCTTATAACATCCCCACAACATAATCTTGCAGTCTTCATTTAAAGGTGTTTTTAGAGTGGCACTTGCATCATCCTGAGGTAACCCATTCTTCCTTACAGTGAGAAAATGCTATAACTGGTTGAGCTGGAAAGCCAGTACCAAGCATTGCATTCACTGTTTGTAAATATGGCACTTTGGAAAATTCCATGAAAGTTCACTCTGTTCTTTAATGATTTGCTGCTTAATATACTGAGAATAGGTAATGAACTTATACATAAATATGAAATCTTCTGCTTTAGAATTAAATGAAAGTGTACTCTTGGGTTTGTACCAATGGTCTAAGATGGAGGTGGCAAAATTGGGCTGAATAACTGCCTTTTGTACTTCAGTTTGCCTGTTGCCTTTGAAAGAAGATTTTCCTGGCCACGTCGCCCCTTACTCGATAAACCTCAGTGGCTCCTGTTAACTTTAGGATCAACTATGAACGTATCTTTTTGTCATTTAAGGCTCATCTCAAATAACCCGGTCTCTTCCTATCTCTCTAGTGTTCTTGCATATTGCTCCCATCCATGCACTCCACTGTTCAATCACACCATTTTTCACACATGCTACATTTTCCTTCCTTCCTTCCTTCCTTCCTTCCTTCCTTCCTTCCTTCCTTCCTTCCTTCCTTCCTTCCTTCCTTCCTTCCTTCCTTCCTTCCTTTCTCCCTCTGGAAGCTTTGGACATTTCTGACTTAAGATGATTTATCTCTCCTTAGGCAGCCTGGTCCCCACCCACACCACCATCACCATTTTGGTGAAAAACTTATTGTGGACACCAGATCTCCCTTAAACTGATTATAACTCAGAATTCCAGAACTCAAAAGATCTCCCTGCCTCAGCTCACTCCAGCAGCAGGGATTTCAATCCTTTGTCATTGTACCCTGCTGCCTGCCTTTTCCTTGGCTGAGTCCCTTTCTTGGAATATTGTCCCAAGTGGCTTCCTTTATGACTTGGCTCAAATGCCACCTCCTTAAGGAGACTTTTTTCCATTCTTCCTACAATACCTACACACCCCCACCTCTCAGTTACTACTGCTTTCTCCTCTAAGGGTACATTCCATTTACTCTATACTTGTTTTTTTTTACGTGCAAAACTAGGTATGCCTTTTTCTCTCCACTCAGAATGTAAGTTCCTCAGAGGTAGCATGGGATAGTGGATAGTGAGCCAACCTGAGAATCACGAGGACTAGGTTCAAGTCCTGATTCTAACACATACTGGTTATATCACCCTGGGCATCACTTAACCTTTGTGTCCCAGGAAACCCTCAGACCATAAGTTGCAGATCAGGTTCTGACCTGCATTGGTAGGGGAAGTCTCCATACAGTCAGATCCTTGTATCAACAAATTCTAGATTTAGTCTTCCCTTCTTTTCTCCCACCAAGAAAGTAAGTTGTTTGAGGGTAGGGATATTTTTTCCCTCTTTTTTATGTTCTCAGCACTTAGCACAGTGCCTGACATATAGTAAGTACTTAAGATTTATTTGTTGATTGATTAATATATATATAAGTGTCTTGAACCTTTAAGTTTTTTCAGGGGTTGACTGTTCTCAATTATGTGTAAAAAGGGCAAGTAGTTATATGATATAGTTCTTCCTTTCCATTATCATTACTTGGACTCTGTGACATATGGAAGGGTTAAACCATTAACAATATAAAAATACTGGGCCTTTAAAAGAAGATTTTCTTTATTTAATTATGCATTAATTCAATTCCAACTGAACCCATACCTATTCTTTTTATGTTTATGGCCTCGTGAGATGCTGTTGGCTGAGTGTTTCAGCCCAACCTATCCATGGCATGCCAACTAGAAGCAATTTCAGTTGCTGTCTTTTGTTTCATTGCCCTTCCCTCCCCCTTTCTCTCCCCCTTCCCTTCCATCTGAGCTTATTGCCAGGTTTTAAATAGAGAGGAAGGAATGGACAGCTATTCAACCAAATATAAAATATCTGAAGGTCAAATTACTGCCGCACACTGGCTGCATGACCTATTAAAAGTCAAAGCCATTCTTGTGATAAAGATTTGCGATGAGCTGATTGTAGTCTATGCAAGACTGACTTCTGAATGCAATGAGCTTCAGTGTACGTGAGTTTTCTTCCTTTTTTTTTCTTTTTTAGCTGAGCTAGTGAATTTAGTTCATGCTGTCTTTAGGACAAATGTAGCACTTGATTTGTATTTCTTTTTGTTTTGATGAGGGAAGGCAAGGCATTCGGGGTAAAGTGACTTGCCCAAGGTCACACAACTAGTTAAGTGTCAAGTGTTTGAGGTCATATTTGAACCCAGGTCCTCCTGATTTTGAGTCTTGTGCTCTATTCCTTGCCCCCTTCTCATTTCATTCTTGAGAAAACATACCTGTGATCAGAGATTGTGACTGAGATGTAGAAGTGTGGGGGAGACAGGATGTTGAGGCAGTGGGATGGAGTGGAAGGAATGCTGACTTTGAAATCAGGAGAGATATGGGTTCCAATTCTACTTCTCATTACTACTTACTGATCACAGGCAAGACGTTTAACCTGTTTAAGACTTGGTTTCTTTCTCAGTAAAGTGGGAATAGAGAAACAACATGACCTATAGCATCTTCCTGGGATATAGAATAAAATATTAGAAATAGTGACTGCCAAGTATAGAGCCTCTCAAGGTTTTCAAATCATTTAAAATATTTTCTCACATGATCATAATAAAAGTCCTGAGAAATATGTGAACGTGGCATGAGTCAGGAATACCTGATTTCAAACTTATCCTTGACTCATACTGGTTGCATGACCTTGGGCAAGTCACTTCCCAGTGCTTCAGGCAACTCTGCTAAGTTACAGAGTAATTACTGATGTTCATTAGTAAAAGGAGTATCCTCCCTGGGATTTCTCTAGAATGATGAAATCTTAGGTCATTTTGCCCTTTTCCTCCAGAAAAAAATGGAGATAATAATATCATATACTTGGGATTTTTATGATGACCAAATGAGATAACATTTAAAGTATTTTGAAAACTTTGAGGGGATCTCTACATGTCAGTGATTATTATTGCTATTGTTTTTATTATATAAAATATATTATTATACAATATAACAATGATTATATTTAACATATATAACAATTATTACTATGATTAGTCTGCATGTCATTACATAAAATGGAGATGCTTTGCTATTGTAAGTAATTTACGATTGATTGATACCATCATTAACTCAAGCAAATCTCTTTCTCTAGGGATATAGAACTTTTTTTTTAAAGATCACTTGAAAGATATTCTTCAACTTGTTAGTGAAGAAATCTATATTTTTTATTCAACAGGAATAAGATTGAACATTGTTATTCCCCCAAAGGAAATTTTTTAAAACACTGCTTTCCAAAGTACTACATTGAATCAGATGAACCTTTTAAAAATGGATTCATGTAGGTTTATGTAAAAATGAGTTTAATATTTATGAAGACTAACTACTGAATGTTTGTTATAAAGATATGGAAATTGGGTATGTTAAGCTAAAGGGAAGTGATATACTTTGACTACAACCTGGACTGAACACAGAGGTTCCAATTTTAAGAGATGAATTTGGTAGATGGCAGAATTGCCATCAAAGCTGTAGCAAAGAATCACTGTCAAAGTGATTTCCTACAATATACGTCTGAATGTGTCATCCCTCCACTCAACAAACTCCAGTAGCTTCCTATTACTTTTAGGATCAATTATAAACTCCTGTTTGATATTTAAGAGGAAAAACAGGATACATCCCCTTGCCATATCCTCTGTTCCTGGTAATGGAGTTCAGTGGTCCTCCTCACTTCTCTTTAAGTTAAAGCCATGGATGGAAAGAAATTGCCCAAAGATTACTCTGAACCTGATGAATATGAAGATGGCTATGGTGAGAAACATATAAAGTAAGAGTAACCCATAACCCAATCTGTCTTGACTGAACTAATTCTCAGGTTCCATGATAGAGGGATCTAAGCATTTTAACATCCTTTGGATTATGACTAGGACTGGGAATGGGATTTTTCACATGTGTAGAGTCATTGGATCACAGATATAGAACTAGAAGGAATTTTAGAGGCTTCCTAGTCCAACATCTTCATTCTTTGAGGCCAAGAGAGGTTAAGTAACCTGCCTAGAGTCATACAGGTAATGAGAGGAAGGATTTGAACCCAGCTTCTTTGACTCCAAAGTTAGTGCTCTAGAAGGACATCATGCTTACACTGTCAACATAATTCATGCCAGCTGTGATTCTATGACATCCTGGAGAGATCATCACAATATACCCATTTTAGGGATGACCTTGAAGACCATCCTTGAACATATAGTTCAAGACATTGACTGAAGCTCATTTGATCTAATATCTTGGATGTTTACATTATGTAAAATCAGATTTCTAGTGTTTGATAGAAACCACTTGAGTAATTTTCTGGATTCAAATTATTGGGATCATCTTCATCTACATATAGTCAAAAATAAAATTGTATAATTGAATTTTAGATGGGAAATAGATATTTTCTGTCTTTTTAACACACCTGTTTTATATTAAACTATAGATTTCTATAAATACTTTTTATTTTGGTTTTGTGTTACCCCTATAACATACTCCATATCTCAGACAATATGTATAACTAATTGACTCCACTTTTTCCTTCCTTAATATTTTGAGTCATGTTATTTCCTATTCGTGGGATCTGCTTTCTTCTTTCTTTTCTTGTCATCATCAGTTTTCTCATTTTTTCAAAGCCAAATACATGTCAAAATGCCTTCTCCCATGTCATTTTATATGTATGCATATAGATACACATACACATATGTATATATACACATGTATACATACACACTTGTATATATACATGCATATATATTGCACATATACCTGCTATATTAGATATGTATACACACATATATTACACATACACATATACCTGCCATATTCACTTAAAATATTCTGACTTGTGTTCTAGTTATGTCTTTGACTAATCAAGCAGCCTGTCATTTTTCTTATCATGCACATAAACGCTGAATGGATATATGGTGCTGCAGAGATGAATTAAAGAGGACAACTCATAGACTGACTTGCACCAAGGAAGTTGTGCACACAAATATTCTCATTCATATAGAGCTTTAACTTTCCCTGAATCTGCCATCAATACAGAACATTACTATTGTGCAGATAATCGGTCAAGGAGAATTTAGAAGAGAGATAGGTCTGTTAGGTGCTTCCTGTAGTAAAAGTCAAGAGACAGATTTCACCCACTTGCATTTGGTTCTGCCTTGGCCTTTTTATGCTATAAACACATTTTAAATTTATTGTCAAAATTTTTCACATTCATAATAATAGCTAAAAATAATACCTAACATTTATATAGCACTTTCTATGTGCTAGGGACTATGCTAAGCATTTTACTATTAATTTCATTTGATCTTCACAACTGTGGGGAGTAGGTGCTATTATTAATCTCCATTTTACAGATGAGGAAATGGAGGCAAATGGACGTGAAATGACTTGCCCAAGGTCATACAGCTAATACATGTCTGAGACTATATTTGAATTCAAGTATTCCTGACTTCTGGCCCAGGTCCACTGCAGCACCTAGAAGAACAAGGGGCAGCAATATGTCTCCCCATATATCTAACTACTTCTTTTGTTCCAGTAAACTGAATGTTTCCCTCTAAAAATCAAACCTATAAATGAAGCTTATGTGTAGAATACCATCAGAGTTCTAAGAATGAGAATACAACCTGTCCCTTGGAGATATGGCATCATCACTAAAAAATCTGGGAAATCTGGGATGTAAGATATATGATGGAGGATTTCCTCAAGACATTTGTTTTTCAACAATTTGTTTTTCAGCCCATTCAGGTGTGGCTTCCCTTCTGGCACTAGGCAGACTTTATAAACCCATGGATTTTTCTTATTTTAATTTTGATTGGTGTTTTCTTAACTTAAATTTTGATTTTTCAATTAAGAAACATCTATTTTATCCCTCTCCTAACCCCCACTGTGAAAAAAATAAAAGTAAACAAGACCATTGTGATGTATATTAACTATATATATATACATATATATAGTTAAGGAAAATAAATTCCCACATTAGCCATGTTAAAAAATGTGGGTCTCATTCTTGCATTTATAGTTCATTGCCTCTGTTAGGAAGTGGGTTGTATTCTTCATCAGCAGTCCTCTTGAATCATAGTCAAGTCATTGCATTGATGCAAGGCTTTTTAAAATGCTGTTATAATATGATTTCCTTTCCTGGCTCTCTGCTCATGTCATTGTGTATCAGTTCATACAAGTCTTCCAGTCATTTCCAGTTATACTAATGTTTCTAGCTTATCTCCCTCCCTTCCTCAGTGAAATTTCCCTCCTAACAAAGAAAAACAAACCACACAGCACAGAAACTAAGTATGATAGCATATATATTATTCCCTATCTATAATTCTACACCTATCCAAAAAAAATGGAGCTAAGTTATTTATAGCTAAAAATTTGAAACAATACCTTAAATCTGCATGCAAAATCAAGCAGAAGAAGATCACAAATTTTTTATAAATTACTTTTATTTTTTATGGAAAAGAGCTTATGAGCCTTTAATCTACTCTGTAGTATTGTAAAAAAAATCAAGCTATAATCTATGAAAAGTCAAATTTTGTTGCTGAGTCATTTCAATCATGTCTTAATCTTTGTGAACACCTTTTGTTTTTTTTTGGGGGGGGCGGGGAGTGGTTCATGGCAATGATATTGGAGTAATTTACCATTCCATCCTCCATTTCGTTTTACAGATGAGTAAAATACACAAATGGGGTTAAGCGACTTGGCCAGACTCACAGATCCAGTAAGTGTCTGAGGCCAGATTTGAACTAATGAAGATAAGTTTTCCTGATTCCAAGTCCAGTGCTTTATCCATTGAGCCACCTAGTTGCCCATGAAAGATCAAAACTAGCTACCAGATTCTAATATATACAAATAACTTGAAACCCAGTATAATGGAACGATCTGATATTAACAATTTAGGCAATATAATTCTACTTGTCACATTCCCAGAAACTTGATGGAAAAAATGAAATGTGAACAATTAAATGTAAAGTTATCAAGGTTTACATGCTATTCTAGCTGTACATCTCTCATTGACTTTATTGAAAGATGTAAATAAAACCCTACATAGTACTTTATAAACTGATGACATTTTTTAAAAAATTGAGATGAGATGTACTTACCTTTCCCTGGTTAGTTAATAATTAAGGTAATCCCTCAAGACAGCTCCCAACTCCATTATGAATGGAAAGGGAGTTTGATTTCATAGTTATATTACACAATCTTCTAAAGAAAATTTACCAGCCTTGCAATAATATATACATAAAGAGTATTCAGTGTGTAGTGGCAGTTTTTGTTGTAAAACATGAAAGTTTATGGATTGATTGACTGCAAACTAAATACGTTCTGGGTGGTACATCACAACTGAATACACTGACTCTAATTTCTAGCAGAATGTTAAAAGGGAAACAATTATATATGCACACATACATACATACATATATATGATACACACACCCACATACCCCCACCCCCACCCCTCCACCTATATATGTGTGTGTGTGTATGTAAAGCCAAACACAAGCAGCTTTCCAGAAGACTGCTGCTGTGAATAGCTTTCAAGATTCTGTTTACATAGTATAGTGAGCTCTCTATTCAATAACAAATCAGAGCAAAACATTCATAGAAAATCAAAATACAGCATTCACAATGTTACAACTTGTCACAGAAAATCAAAATACAGCATTCACCTTGCCGCAACTCAACAACATCACTAAAATGGCTACATAGTTTTCATCAAAGTGGTCACATAGTTTTAAACAAAGTACTTTCATTTAGTCAGTCACAAAATCTTTAATTCAATCACAAAGTACAAAAGTCAAAATTATCCACCCCTAGGTCACAGTAAATCATAATCGTTTCAGTCAGTACACAGTATCTAAGTAAAGTCTTCTTTCAGGTTGACTTGAGGCTGGCTTTCAGCTTCCATGGTTTCTCTTCCATGGTCCCAGCTCCAACTGTCACCTGGGTTCAAAGGCAGGCAGCTCCCAGTTCCTTGTCCAGCTCTTTGTCTAGTTCTTCATCCAGTTCCCATTCCATATTGAAATTCACAGTGTCCAGTCTACCTTGAGTCCTTCACAGTTCCTGTTTCTGGGAAGCTAAAACTTGACAGAGCCACATAATATTCAAACACATTGCCGGCACCATCAGTTCACTATCTGCCTGTGAAATCAACTCAGACCCACAAACAAGGTCCAAGAGGTCAGCAGAAATTATCAATAAAGTCCCAGGACCTCCAACACCCTCCTCCAGGACTTCTGTAAAGATACAACCAGAAAATCTTCTTTCAGGGCTTCCAGTAAGTTCCCAGGGTTTCTGCACAAAGTATCACAAACAAACATCAACACAGATAGAGCAGACAAACAGAGTGCCAGGGTACCACAAGTTTTCTCCTTATTGACTCTGCCACCACAAGAGTCCTCTTCTCAGTTCCCTTGTCTCTAGCCTGGAAATTCTCCTTATATATGGTCATTAGCTCCTCCCATTCCTGTTGCAGGATTTCATGTCTTCTAGGGTTCACAAGTTGTGGGGTTCATACATTCTGTTTCTTTCTTTCTTTTTGCTTTTTTGGAGAGGGGAAGGTAGGGCAATTGGGGATAAGTGACTTGCTCAAGGTCACATGACTAGTTTTGTGCCAAGTGTCTGAGGCTGAATTTGAACTCAGGTCCTCCTAATTCCAGGGCTGGTGCTCTGTTTACTGCAACACCTAGTTGCCCCAATATGTTCTGTATCTTAAAAGAATTGATACAAGCCTCCAAAGAAACTTGAACTGAAACAAGGTGTGAACTACTTTTGTGCTTGCCATTACAATGCATAGATGTATACCAATCTTTTCTCAAGAATTTAGCAATTTTAGTCTGTTTTCCCATATTTCTAGGCATTAGTTATATTTATTGCAAAGTAACACAGCTTCAAGACAGACTGCTCTAGATTTATTACAGATTTTGTCTTATTCATTTGTTAATTTGACTCTATAATCAGTAATCTTTTGGGATATTGCAAAATTTTTTTGTCCTGTCTTCCAAGGTGGGCATTGTGAGTTTATAAATACCTTTATAGCCCTTTATAAACAACATCTGTTTATCTCCTATGTATTAGTCTGGTGTCTTAGTGATATATATATATATAGCATCATTTGTGTGCTTATGTATGGTAAGAGATTATCTGTGTTTGTAGGATGTGTATACATGCCTGGAGATTAACCAGGATTTAACAAGGTGTGGATATTTCAGCTAATCAGATGACAACCACCATGAGATTTGTTACTTTTGAGAATGATGTCATTCAGAGTAGCCATGAATATAAGAGAGAAAAGGAGAAGGAACTGATAGATAATTAGTCCCTTGAAGCCCTTGGTCTACCTGTGATGTGACAATATTTTGCCCATTAATACTTGTTTGAAAGTATTATTCAGATACCTTTAGGGTGAAAAAGTAGTTTAATATTAATATCTGACTTCATTCTATATGTGCATCAGTAGGAGCAACTGAAAATATTTAGCCTGGAGAAGTAAAGACTTTGTTGGGAGGGGAGTAAAAGAGCTATTACCATTATTTGAAAAATTGTCATGTGTGTGTGTGTGTGTGTGTGTGTGTGTGTGTGTGTGTGTGTGTGTAGGAGAATAGGGTTGTTTTATTTGGCCATAGAGGGACAAAAACAGGTATAAGGAATGGATAATACCAAAAAATTTAGGCTTGATGTAAGGAAAAATTTGTTACCTGAGAATGGATAAGCTGTCTTGGGGTGTAGTGAGCTCTCCCTCATTTGGAGGTCTTTAAGTAGAAGCTGAATAAGCACTTATCAGTCATCTTGTAGAGAATTTGATTTCAAGGATCCAATAGACAAATGACATCTTGTCTTCTTTTCAGTTGTGAGATTCTGTGACTTTTGTGATTCCTGGTCATAGTGGAGAAAGGGTTGGATTTGGAGTCAACAGACTTGATCTTGAATCCTACATGAACTTAAGTAACTTCATTTTCCTAGACCTCAATTTCCTCATTCATAAAATTGGAGGGTCAGACTAGATGATCTCTGAAATTCTTTCTGGCTGTAAATCTATGGTTCAATAATTTTCCCTGAACTGTGACTTTCTTCAGTCATCCTTCTTTAACCAATAAGAAACATAATAGGCAATACAAGGCAGTACCGATGGGAACTTAGCACTTCTAAACTCCAACTTTTGAAGGACTTTTTAATTAACTGGAAAAGAATGGACATTTGGTTTCCCACACAGTAGGATCACTTAGACAAATAGAAATAGCCTTGGTCTGGGAGTCAGGAGAACTGTATTCTAGTTGTGGCTTTGTCATTAATTATCTATACAACCTTTGACAAGTCATTTATTATTTCCATACTCTAATTTTAATTGTAAGTAAACTGGAAACAATAATATCTATCCTACTTATAGGACAGGTATAAGTAGTTTTTATTCTGAGAATTAAATGAATAAATAAAAGTGAGTTTTAAAAGTGCATTATATTATACATACGCAGATTTCCATATATACACATGTATCTGTGTATACATATATAATTTAGTCTCTAACTTTCTCTTTTTCCACCTAATCATAGACTCTTATAACTACTTGCAAATAATAGAAATATCTGGTTTATTTCTTGAATGTAGCAGTTAACTTTTTTTGTTTATTTCTTCAATTTGAGACTGTGCCATTGTTATTAGTATTAGGTCATATAATTTTCTTAGAAAATATGCATTTAAAAGAAAAGCATTCTAAAAATTTAGAGATGACCTAAAATACCTATTACCTCTCAAGTCTGCTGCTGACTCACTACCCTTCTCTAGTTACATGACCTAAAGTAGATTAGATGTGAATCAGAAAGCTCAGTCTCATTCCTATGCATTTCTGCATCATCAGAGGGACATCTAAGAAAGAAGACAGACTTGGCAATGACAGTGGAAGGGGAAAGGGCCAAAGAATAAAAAGAAAACACCTTTTTTATTTAAGTGAAATTCTTCTTCCTTTGTGCCAAAATTGGGCAGCTAACAAATGATATGATTTACGCATGACCGAACATTAATGGTCTTTTTGTGACTGACCCCATAGAGCTTCACATTTGTGAGAGTGGTTTCTGAGGTTATTGACCAACAGATGGCTCATAGCTTTCAAGATAACAAAACGACAGCAACAAACCTAGAGGGTGTCCATTTTATTTTTCTAGATGAGCAAACCTTGGGCAGGGAGCTTGCTAAAGGTTTCACACACAGTTTAGCAAAAGAGGTAGGGTTTGAGCCCAAGTCCTCTAACTAACTCAGATACTCTTTCCAATGCACAATAGCTGTCTAATGCTCATCTCCTTCTTTTTTGTGCTGGATGTGGTTGTTGGGGTCCTGAGGTATATATTGATTCAATCAACTTTCTTCTCTGTGTAAAAGATAATACAATGTTCTGAAAAATGGTGGATTTTAGAGCCATAAGTCACCATAAAGAACATCTGGTTCATTCATCCCACAAATATGATAAGTGTCTAATGTCTGTGTAATTTCATGTTACCTGAAGTAGGTAAATACTAAGTTTAGTCAAAACATGGTTATTGCCTTCACAAAACTTAGGATTCTTTTTTTTTTTTTGAAGCAATTGGGGTTAAGTAACTTGCTCAAGGTTACACGGCCAGTTATTTCTGGGTGTGGTGCTGAGTATCTGAGCCCGGATTTGATCCAGGTCATCCTGACACTGGAGCTGGTGCTCTTACTCGCTGAGCCACCTGGCTGCCCCTAAGCAATTAGGGTTAAGTAACTTGCTCAAGGTTACACGGCCAGGTGTTTCTGGGTAGGTGCTAAGTGTCTGAGCCCGGGACTTGATCTCTAGGTCATCCCAACACTGGAGCCGGTGCTCTTACTCGCTGTGCTTCCTGGCCGCCCCCAAACTTAGGATTCTATGGGGAGATAAGGCACAAACATTAATGACTACATCATGTAAAATCATAGATATGGATCATAGACTAAATGTATCAGAGAGGTCTAAAACAAAGGGCAATGTGAGTTCTGAGGTAGGCCTTCCTAGGTAAGGCATTATTGCCATTTTAGGGATAAGAAAACTTTCATGCCAAGGTAATTAAACAATTTGACCCAAATGTTACATCACAGAGAAACACTAGAGTATGTAATAGAATTTAAGCCTTTTTTTGTGTTCTTTTCACAACTCCACAATGCTTTTTCACCACTATTCCAAGCTAGTTATTTTTTTTTCTCTTCTTATCTTTGAGGTAAAATGAGGTAATCTGTGGATGTAATGTTTTCTAGAAGAATGGGACTTGCAGAAGGAACACGCCCTCTTTGAAGACAATAGTACAATTGAGTACCACTTAATAAATTACTTCTTAAGTGTTATAAATGAAGGCCTAGGTATCCACAGGACTTCATTTAACTTCTAAATCGTCCAACCTCTTTTATGCAATAGGAAAGTATCTCCCATTAGTATTGACCTTTGAGAGTTAGAATCTGAACCTAAAAATCAATTTAGAGATTTGGATACTGACATTTAGAATTTTAATTCATCCTATCTATATCTTGGGCAGCTAAGTGGTACAGCAGATACAGTACCAGGACTGATGTCAGGAATCCTAATCTTTCTGAGTTCAAATCTAGTCTCAGATATTTTTTTTCTTACAAGCTGTTTGATCCTGGGCAAGTCATTTAACCCTGTTTGACTCAATTTCCTTATCTGTAAAATGAGCTGGAGAAGGAAATGAAAAATCACTCCAGTATCTCTGCCAAGAAAGCCCCAGATGGGGACACAAAGAGTCAGACATGATTAAAATGTCTGAACAATAGCAATCTGTACCTTAGTAAGCTTATCAGTAAAAGTAGCATGATGATACTTACTATTATTCCAGCTGGTAGAGTAAAAGTGTTGGACTTGAAGTCAGGAAACAGTGCTGCTAGTTGGTGGTTTTGTAATCATGGGCAAAGAATTAATATTTCACAGTTACTTTTCTTATCTATAAAATGTCCATCTTACAGGGTTGTCATGAGGAAAACACCTTGCCAATTGTAAAGCTCTTTATATGAGTGATTATTCTAATGTGTTTTGCTAATCATAAATCAAAGAAACATTTTGTACATATCAAAAAATTCAGTTCCTGATCTGGGGGGTTTCAGTGGGGTGGAAAGAGACAAGCAACACAATTAAAACAATGTGGGTTTTAACACCGTCTCTCAATATTTACAGGGTTCAGGCTGAATAGGCTATTGAAGAAACTTGTAGCAGTTATACTTCCTAAGATCTTAACAATAGATAATGGCCCTTGAAATGGGTGGATTATTGAAATAGTGGATAGTTGTTCCAAAGTATTATTGTTCCCCAGTCAGGTCCTGCTGGAGAAAGATTAGGTTAGAACTGATTTATTTTTAGTACTTTAGAACTACAGAAATTATTATGTCACCTTTTTATTTCTTTTTTAAATAAGGATCTCTCCAGGGATGTCCTGCTGCCTACAAGATAAAGTTGAAATACTTCTGTCTGGTTTCCCAGGTTCTCCCAAAACTGCCCCCTTTCAAGTTTATTTCTTACTAATCTTCAGTAGAACTGTACACTCCATCCCAGTTGGTCCCTTCTCTATCTCTTAAAACCTACCTTTTCCTTCTTGTCTTCTTCCAGAATCAGATACAGTTATCCACTCCATCAATCTCTCCCCCCCCCTTTTTTTGCTTTGTGGAGGGGGCAAGGGAGGGCAATTGGGGTAAGTGACTTGCCCAAGGTCACATGGCTAGTTTTTTTGTTAAGTGTCTGAGGCCTGATTTGACTCCAGGGCCAGTGCTCTATTCTCTGTGCCACCTAGCCACCCCTCAATCTCTTCCCTTAACAGAAATATATGTGAGACCTCACTGAGGCAAACCTTTCCTCAGAATCAGGTTCACATTATGGTACTTTGATTACTGGGGTTTTCCTATTCATTTTACCTTTTTGTCTGGCTTTTGAAACATATTTCTATTTTCACCTCTGATACCTCATTGCCTCCTAACTTAAATTTTACTTAAGTATTTTTTGACTACTTTTCTATTTCTGATCAGTGAATAGTTCGTTAACCCGTAGTTTGTTTGCCTGGATTCCTGACCTACAACTTCTGATACTGGGAACTGTCTAGTGGCTAGGATAGATCCTAGGCCATTTTACTATAACAATTATTTGACCTAGATTAAAAGGTTTAAGAATAAGGAAATAATGGAGCATAGGCTTCTAAGGGCTTCCATGTGGAGACCTCAGTTAGACTATTGCCCACTGTCTTCTCAACAAACCTTGCTTATTTCTTGCCTTTCACTCTGCCTTATATGTATTTAAGCCCTAACCATCCTTCAAGGTCTAACTCAAGTCTTGCCTTTTCAAAGGGTGATTTCACTAACCATTCTAATTTGCACTGAATTATGCCTTCTTGGAATTTTTGTCATAATAATTATACATACATACATACATATGTATATATTTATATACACATGTGACATTTAGTCACATATGCACCTGTATTATTAATAATTTTTTAATGCATGTTTATATTTTCTTACCAGGTAGCATGGAAGCTAATAGAATGTAGGAATAGTCTATATGATTTGATCCTTATTCATATACTATTTCATACTGCTAGTTAATTCTATTTAATTTATCAAACTTTTGCCTTCTGAACTTTGCTCTTGCTAGTTTCCACCTCTTCTAACCTTATTTTTCCCACCCACCCTGTGTCTGCTATTTTGCTTGTTTTCTCTACAATCAGCCCGCAGTCAGTCAACAAACATTTGTTAAATGCCTACTATGTACTGGATATCATACTAAGCAGTAGGGGTATAAAGGGAGGTAAAAGACAGTCCATATACTCAAGGGGCTTGCAATCTATTAAGGAGAAAGACTAAAAAAATGTGAAATAAAAAAGAAAGAATTGAAATCGTTAGTCAGGAGTTGGTTAAAATAAATGAAAACAGTATTTGGATACATTGACCACAACTTAAAATATATGATGTATTTAAAGTAAGTTGAATGGTTAGATAATCCTTTAGTGATTCAGTGTCATCTTGTTAGGAAGTGAATTGGCCCAGGGATATGTCCTTTCTGTGATGTTCAACATTGAACAAAAGCATCACATGCAATGAAGAAGTCAGAAAGATGAAAACAAAAACATCTAGATTTATTTATAAAGAGGCCATCAATGACTCTGGAAAGATCTAAATCATTAGAGTGATTGAATTTTTGTTGCAAAGGATTGAACATAAATGGGTTAGAAGGAGAAGACAGTAAATGTGCACCCTTTACTCTTTCTAGAAATTTTACAAGTTGGTGAAGTGTAGGAATTGAAATTAGGATGACTAGTGTTCAAATTTAGCTTCAAACACTTACTAGCAATGGGACTCCGGGCAAGCCACTTAATGGCTCAGTGCCTCAGTATCCTCATTTGTAAAATGTGGATAATAATAGCACCTACCACACAGGTTTGTTGTGAAGACCAAATGATTTAACTTACTTAAAGCATTCCGAAAACTTTAAAGTGAGATATAAATTAATAACTATTATTAATTATTCCTTGAAAAGAATGAGAGGATTATAGCTTGAGAAGATATTGGGATAAAAACAAATATTTTAATATAATAAATATATGAGCATGTTTGTATTCTGGTGGGAAGAAGTCAGTAGCGGAGAAAGCAAGGAAGGAGAAAGATTGAAGAGTTTTAAGATGGAGTTAATGAATATAGGGCTTCATATTTAATGAAGCATTTCATTTGGAAGTATCAATTCTGTCTCTCGGGTAGGCATAGACCAGTTTTAGTAGAGTGGAAGATTAGAGGATGGATGGGAGAAATGAGAGCTTTAAGGAGAAGGAAGAAGGGAGCTGAAGAAATTCATATTATTTGGATTCAGCATTTTCAGTAAAATTGGGAGGGGAAGCCACCTGTTAAAAGTGAGGAGTGATCAGGGAGGGGATGGAATTGAGCCCATGAGTAAAGAAGGGAATGTTTAGAACAGCTGTTGTGAAAAATGTAATTAAGAATCTGTAAGAGATGAGAAAATGGGTTACTGTATAGCAGTGAGGGTCAAAATGATATTAGATAGCTTAGATTTGTAGTGAACCGGGTCTATCCCTCCTTGTAATTTTCTCCTCTTTTCTGCTACCAGAAATAGGAATAGAAGAAGAAGATGCTAAAAGATACTTTATTTTGAGGGTTAATAACATGGGATGTTTGACAAAACATCAAAGGGGACAATGGATTCGAGGAAAATGCATTACTAAAAGAGCTTTCCATAAGGATTAGTATTGGGTATGAAGACATATTGGACCAGTAGAGTTGACAGACTTGGGAAATAAGCATGAATAGAGAGATCTAAGGTCAAAGTCAGGGCAAAGAAAATGAATGAGGGGGGTGGGATTGAGGCAATGAGATGAATGGAAGGACGTATTGTGGCCAGAGAGAGTTTCATTGTTTAGTCACTTGTAGGTGAACCCTTGAATAACTGTGAAATTTTAAGTAGAACCAACCAGGTGAGGACATCTGCCAACAGGGTACTGGGAAAGTCATAAATATAATTATTTCAACTTTTTTTATCACACCAGAAAGAATTTAAGACCCCATAGGACAAAAAACTATTTTACATTTTTCTTATTTTCCCCACAACAGTTGTTGTAACACTCAATAGATGGAAAGTAGATGCCGAGTAAATGCTTATTCAATTAATGAATAAATATCTTTGCCCTTCACCTTCTCTTAACTTTGTTTTTTAGCATACATACATAGTTGAGGATTAATTATAGGATTCTTTAGGAGTATTAGAGGAAATTCAACCCAAGAATTAAATGGAACCTTCTAATTAAAAGGATGCATCTCATTTGGAAGCATTCGTGCTGCTTCTTGGTTGGTTTTGAGATGATTGAAGCTAAAAGGGCTAAAATGAATATTCTGTTGGTTAGAGTAATATTTTGTAGCCTGATTAATCTTGCTATTTCCAGGCATTTTTCCTAATTATACACCATATGTTTTTATTTTAAGAAAAGTCAAAAACATCTAGGGAACATTTAGAAATAGTAAACATTGGAATTATCTATACAATATACCATCTAAGACTGAAAAAATAGCTTCTGGAGCTAATCAGGTATAATTTTTAGTTTTCTGATTTATTCAAATCATTTTCATATGTAATTTCTCATTGGATTCTTAGAGCTATTTTGTGAAGTAAGTCAAGAAAATATTATCTTTCTTTTATAATGAGGAAAAGGAGAAGCTGAGAGTAAGTAAATGACCTAGGGTTTTATGGTGGTCCTGGCTGCAGAGTTGAAAAAGCTTCTGAGGTCATTGAGAACATTTCTCTTATTTTATAGATGAGGAGCCCAATGCTCATGGAGTTGAAATGTGTAACTCAAGGTCAAACAGGAAGAGCCTGTGTTCTGACTCAAGTTCAATTTGCTTAATAATCCAATAACGACTAAAAGCAAGCTTTAACAAGCCTCTTTCAACTACAGTGATCTGTTTCTTTGGCCTCCTCAAAATAATACAAAGGATCATTTGACCTAGGAATTAGATAGAGTTACACACACACTCAGTTTTATTTTATGTGTGTGTGTGTGTGTATATATATATATATACATATAAATATATGTGTATATCTATATCTGTAGATGTATCTATATAGATATATCTTGATATCTATATTGTATAGATCTGTGTTGTATAGATATAGATATATAGATCTGTAGATATATCTATATTTACCTATGTTGCTTTTCCGTCATTTCGGGCATGCACGTCTGACTCCTTGTGACCCCATTTGGGGTTTTCTTGGCAAGGATATTGTCAAAGAACTTGCCATTTCCTTCTTCAGTTCATTTTATAGATGAGGAAACTGAGGCAAACAGAATTAAGTGACTTGCCCAGGGTCACACTGTTAATAAATGTCAGACCAGGTTTGAGCTCAGGAAGAGGAGTCCATCCTAACTTCAGATCTTTCCCTCTATCTGCTGTTGCATATATACATATAATTTTTAGTTTTTTTTTTTTGTAAATAGAGTATCAGCTGGTATATGTTACCATCATAATTGTAAACATTTACTCATTCAGTAAGATCAATAAGGGCAGCAAATGCTTTGTTTTTGTCTTTACATCCTCAGCACTAGCAAGGTAAATATTACTAAAACCATTACTCTTACTACTACTACTACTACTGCTACTACTACTAGTACTGCTACTGCTACTACTACTATTACTATTACTACTACTACTACTACTACTACTACTACTACTACTACTACTGCTACTAGTACTACTACAACTACTGCTACTACTACCAGTACCACTACTACCACTACTACTACTACTACTACTACTACCACTACTACTGCTACTATTATTCCTCCTCCTTTGTTGCTGTTACTACTCCCTAGCATTTATATAGCTATTTAAATAGTTCAAAGTGCTTTATATATTTAACTCATTTGATTTTCAAAAAACCCTGGGAGGGAGGTGCTATTTTTATTCCCATTTTACATATGAGGAAACTGAACCAAGGTGAGATTGAGTCATTTTTTCAAGGTCATACAGCTACGGGTGTGTCTAAGGTAGGTTTCAAACTTAGTTCTAGGTACATACTGAATTGATAGTGGATTTCTGTTACATATAATCTACTGAAATGACAAACACTTATTTAGTGCCAACTGTAGGCAATGCAATGTGCTAGACTTTCAGAGAGATGCAAAAATATATAGGCTATTGCCCCAGAGGAGTTTGTAATATATGGCAGCAAATAAACTAATGATGAAGAATTAAGGACATGAGTTTCTCCATGGCACTAGTGTCAAGTCACCAGAAATGACTGAGGATGTTCATGCTGGGCATGAAGGTGTTTTGGGTTTTGTTTGTTTGTTTTAGCGTTCTTCTTGCACAGGTAATATGTGCAGAAATTTCAAAAGCCATACTACCCTTTCCTCCCCTAATTAGTAAAAGGGATATAATTGTTAGATGAATGAAATAATAGGGCTTGATTTGTGTTATCTTTAGTATCACAGAGTCTCTTTTCTATCAGATATGATGTTCCTTTACACTGGAAAAATTCCAGTAGATAGAGATAATGATGTCAACCTTTGTGGTCTCTTTCTTAGATGTGAGTGGTTTTTCCTGTGTCCTAAATCTCTTTATCAGAAAAGTACACTAGGTCACAGTATTTGGGAATTCTCTCTAAGGCAAGCATTTACTAGACTATAATATTCTTTCTGGGAGGTTAGAATTTTGCAGAACTTAGTGAGATTGTGTTTTTAAAATGTTGATATTTGAAGTTTAGAGTTATTGGGTTTTAGGATCATAAGCTAAAGAGCTAAAAGAACACCCAGAGACCATCTAGCCTAACCTCCTAATTTTACAAATGAAGATTAAATGACATGCCCAAAGTCACATTGGTTGTAAGTATCAGTGGTGGGATATGAACTCAGCTTCTACCAAACCAGTGCTCTTTCCAATGTACTGTTATATTAAAATAAAACAAAATCAAATCCAACCCATATGTTTGACATTTCTGCATGATACTATTGAAATTCCCAATGATGATAGGGGCGGCCAGGTGGCTCAGCGAATAAGAGCACTGGCCCCAGTGTCGGGATGACCTGGGGATCAAATGTGGGCTCAGATACTTAGCACCACACTCAGAAATAACTGGCTGTGTAACCTTGAGCAAGTTACTTAACCCTGATTGCTTTAAAAAAAATTCCCAATGATGATTCAATCTAGTTGGTCTACCCAATGTGTGGAGTAGCCATCCTTATGAGAAACTTTCTCTTGGGCAAAAGTAGCTTCTAGTCCAAAATGGAAAGGGGGCAAATGTGAACTGGAAGTGATTCCTGCCACTACCTACCAACTGCTGAAAATGCTGATTCATATCAGAACCATTTACCTACCCAGCATACCCTGCACCAGATTAATTGGTACTAGGTTCCAAAAATCTTGAGAAACATTTGCTTCCATCTGGTAACCATGTTTACCAATAACTTTGATGGACATCTATAGCCATAATCATTACTGCCAACAGCTGCAGCAGCAACATTTTGCCATATACTCATATGTAGAGAGTACCCAGAACTAATTAACTTCCTTTAAACCTGTCCCTCCAAAATAAAATGTGTCTGTTTCTGTTGAGGGCACCATTTTCCTCCCAGTAACTGAATTTTACCATCTCAGATTTTTTTCTGAAATCTTCCTCTCTTAATACTCACAGTTAGTCAGTTGCCAAATTGTGTCAGTATTTGCTTCTGCATTTATCCCACCTGTTCCTGTCCTATTCTTTTGACTCAGAGTTACCATCCTTATCACCCCTTGGTGATGCCACAAGGAATGTTGCACTTACTACCTCTCTTCTTGCCAATCGAGCTTCTACACAGCTACTAAAACAACTTTCCCCAATCTGACGATGTGACTCCCTTGCTCAAAAATCTTCTTTGGCTCTATTTTGCTTCTAAGATAACATGGAAATTCCTCTGCTTGGAATTTAAGTTTTTTTTTTTGTATTCTGGTTCCAACTTATCTTCCCAGTTATATTTCATCATATTCTCCTTCATGAATTTTATATCCCAACCAAATGGGACTACTCACTATTTACTGGGCTTGACTTGCCTTCTGTGCATTTGCACAGATTGTCCCCTTCCAGACTGGAGTCCCTCCTCATCTCCACCTCACAGAATCTTTTTTTTTTTTGCTTTTTAGAGGGCAGTTGGGGTTAAGTGACTTACCCAAGGTCACATAACTAGTAAGTGTTAAGTGTCTGAGGCCGGATTTGAACTCAGGTCCTCCTGACTCCAGGGCTGGTGCTCTATTCACTGTGCCACCTAGCTGTCCCAAATCTATCTGTCTTTCAATAATCAGCTCAGTACTACACCTATAATGGGAATCATTATTAGCAATCTCTATGGTTTCAAGGTATCTTTTATTTATTTTCCTGTGTACTTGTTATTTTCCCCCCATAGGATATATACTCCTTCAGCGCAAGGACTATTAATTTTTATTAATTTATTAATTCTTATCTTTGCGTCCTCAGCATCCAGCACATTGCCTTACACATAATAAGCACTTAATAAATCTGGTATTGTATTATAGTACTCTACAAAGTGAATCCCCCCTTCACATTAGAGAACTATAGCTAGACATAAGAAACACTGATGTAGACAGGGTAGGAATTGGAATTTTCTTTTGATCAGTGACAAGTTCATGAGTAGCAATGTAATACTCCAGTATACCTCTCATCTATGGATATTCCTAGTCATCATAACCATCTATGTCTGCTTGATGTGATTTTTAACTACTTCTATTAAGTTTGCTAAAGGGTTAGGGTTACCTAGAAGTTGGGTGCCATATTTGTGTACTTTTGATATTTCAAAGATATAAGAGCCCACAGACTTTCCACTGAATAGCCCTCACCATCCTTATAAAACCAGTCCTTTTCCCAATCAGACATTTCTTTGATGACATCCTTTGCACGATTCTCTTAAGTATTTCTCTGATTATAATATTTTACCACCTGCTTATGCCCAGGTAATGTCTCTCCATTATGTTATGGATGATCCTTGGCCCACATATCTTTGGGGTCATAAATAAGAGAAACAGTATATGTTCCTAAGAGCTCCTAGGTGTCTAGGCTTTAGAAATAAGACCAGGTCTTTAAATGCAAATGATTTGTTTGATTAGTATTGTTTACCATCAAATGCATCATGTGGAACTGATAATGCATGATCCTGGGTCTGTAGTTATGAATACCGGGGAAGAAAAGATCATTATTTTCCTTGTAGCATAGGATATTTGATACAGATAAATGTAGGGATAGAGGCTGGTCCTCTGATTGCATTGGAATAAGAAACTCCCAGAAAAGGAAAATTTATCTATGTAGCTTGGCACTTTTTCTATGAAATTTACACTTAGGACTTTGTCTGGAACATCGAGAGGTTAATTGGCTGGCTCAGAGTCATAAAACCGGTATGGGGCAGAACCATCACTTGAACCCATGTCTTCCTAATTTGAGGCAGGGTCTCTAGCCATTGTGCAACACTGACTATGGATCTATTTTCCATAGGAAAATATGCTTTTGATATTTTCCTTAATTTTCACTTAATAAAAAATACTAGCTGGTGCTTAGCATTTTCTCAAGGCAACTTAATTAGCATTCACAATATATACAGGAGGCGGAGGTAAGTCAGATTCCTTATTATCACTACTTTAAATTTTAATTTACCTTTTTGGAAAATAAAGCAGAACAAAGAAGCTACTTTTATTAAATTAAACTGAAATTATTAGCTGACCTGGTAGGTGCTCCATAGGCATATGACTTAACACATGCAGATGACAACTGGCCAATTTTGATTAACAAGAAGTTATATGCAAGAAAAAGTAAAATTGTTTTTGAATTTTCAAATTCTGATTGATATCCACTGAAATTATGTTTATTGAGCTCCACATAATTTCTTACATCTTCCTTTCCACTTCCATTGCCACCACCCAAGTTCCAGCCCTTCTCATAATCTCTCGATTGGTCTATTGCTATAGCCTCTTAATTATTGCCCCTGCCTCAGGTCTTCTGAATCCATTCTCCACCTAGCTGCCAAAGTGATACTTCTAAGCACAAGCCTCATTTCACATCCCTGCTAAAAATTCTGGTGTGTTTATCTTTTTACTCTATGATAAAACACTAATTCCTTTGTTTGATATTTAAAACCTTTAGCAATGTGGCTCCAGCCTTCTTCTCCAGTTTAGTATATGTTATCCTCTTCACAAACTCTACATTCCCAACAAATTGGTCTACTTGCTGTTTGTGTCCCATCTATCATCTCTGTACCTTTGCAAAGGCTATCTCCATGGGTTATCCCCGAACCTGGATCACACTCACTCTTCAAATCTACATTGTAGAATCCCTAGTTCCTTTCAAAGGTTAGCTCAACCGTCAATACCCATATCAATTCTTTCCTTTTTTCCCTAGCTGCTAGTTCCTTCCATCCCCACAAATTATCTTGTATCTTTGTATATGCTTTTATTTTATTTATTTATTTTGGTGGGGGCAATTAGGGTTAAGTGACTTGCCCAGGGTCACAGAGCTAGTAAGTGTCAAGTATCTGAGACCAGATTTGAACTCAAGTCCTCCTGACTCCAGGACCTGTGCCTCCACTGTGCCACCTAGCTGCCATGGAATTGCTTTTAATTTACTCTATATGTCTTTTCCCTAATAGAATGTAAGTTCCTTGAAGGCAGGGAATATTTCATGCTTGTGATTATAGTCTCATTGCCTGGAGTATAATCAATGTTTAATACATATTTGTCAATTTATTATGTATAATCCTGATGACAATTTAGGCAAAATTTCTTTAAGCAATGATTATCCAAAGGTACAGGAGATTACATTGAGAAATAGTGTATATCCTCTCCCCAGAGGTCTCCAAGCAAAAACTGGATAACCACTGTTAGATGATACGTAAGATATTCTGGCTTCAGTGTGGGTTAGACTAGCTGGCTTTTGAGTTTTCTACCAATTCACAGTATCTGTGAATCTGAAATTCCACACTGGGTAAGATCTATGCATAGATGAGAAACTTTGGCTAGGATTCTCTGTCTGTACGCAGTACCAAGGGATCCACAGAGATTCACTCTTGTCCATATCCTAAATTTTAGAGACACCCCTCACGGATTTGTGGTAGATGTCACTAAACTATTAATGACATCAAATGCATGTATGATGCTCTCATTACTAATGTCTATAAACTCTCAGCCATAAGCTTTCAAAAAATTATCCAGGCATGAATGATTATTCAGGCAGGCACTCATGACACCTATTCAGTCCATTGGCAGTTTTATCACTAAAATTCCCTAGTGTAACATTGAGAAAATTTATTGCAGGAGTGCATCAGAGTGGATGCTGATAAAATATTCAGCAAACCCTCCCTAGCAACAAAATAGTTGTGTTAAGAAAATGTTATAAATCTAGGAAACAAAGGTACTTGGCAGCTCAGTCTAACCTAGTTTTTCTTATTGTATTTGACTTTTTTTTGGTAAAGTCAATATAAAGATATCATCAAGTTCCTTTGGTCAAAGTGGGTGTTTCTGAATTCAAGAAAAAAATACAAATATAAGCAGTACATTATTTTTGCTTAATTTCACTAGCAATATATACACTGCTCAAAGAGATTATTGGACTAGTTGGGGAGAAGCTATACCTATGTGAAAAGTTTCTTTTACTTTTTCTTTTTTTGGAGGGGGTAAAGTAGGGCAATTGGGGTAAAGTGACTTGCCCAAGGTCACATGCCCAGTTTTGTGTTAAATTTCTGAGGCTGGATTTGAACTCAGGTCCTCCTGACTCCAGGGCCAGTGCTCTACTCACTATGCCACCTAGCTGCCCCCAAAAGTTTATTTTTTAAAAACCTACAAAAACATAAGGAATATCACAAAATAGCATGTTGAAATAAAAGAACAGTGATTCAGATATTAACATCTGAATACAAATGAGAAAGATCACTGTAGGATAAAATGGTCAGGGAAGACTTGTGCATGCCCATGAAGGCTAGTTAGCTCTTGTAAATAAGTCTCTGTAGTGCTTAGAATCCTTCTGCCAAATACTACATTTCTTAGGTAATGTTGGATCAATTCAGTTTTAATTTGGGGAGGTATTTCAGAGTTGTATCACTGATGTTGAATGATTGTATGTCTTGTCCTGGTTTTCTCAATTTCTTCCCCGACAGAGACTTCATGTTCACTTTCTGCATGACCAGTCTGTTTCTATTGAGGCCAGCTTGGTTGGGGCTTTCGATTGGTGCTGGCACAGTTTCCTTGGCTTATTTTTCCCTATTACCACTTAGACTACTGGCACAAAACAAACACAACCCTTTTCAAATCCCCCCACTCCCCATTCCTTGACAAACAAAATCTACTCCTAAAGCTTATTAGAACAATGCACCTGCTTCTGTCCTGACAAGTTAATTAATTACCTGTCTCTACATTTACACTGCTTTGATTTTATTATTTGTTTATTTCAGATGACATTCCCAAGAGGTTTCCTAAGAGCCCAAGCCATTGTTTGTCTATCTGTTAGCACATCATCATTTGAAAATCTAAGTCAAGGAAACACTGCCCTTGCATTTAAAAATAAAACTAATAGAGATGCTGCACAATGGAAAATTAGACTTGGATTAGAAGTACCTAGGTTCAAATCCTGCTTCTGACACTTTCTATATATAGGACCTCAGGCAAGTGACTCAGTCCCTCCAGGCCTCACTCTCCTGATCTGTAAAATGAGGGAGTTGGAAGTCTCAATCAATCAATCAATAGACAAGCCTTCATTAAGCACCTACTAGTTCCCGGCATAGTCCTAAGTGCTGGAAATACAAATGAAAAGAATGCAATGATCTCTTATCTCTAGAAGTTTGCATTTTGCCTCCTCTAAGTGTATGACTTAACAAAACATCTGCTATAGGGCCCAGACAATCACATATATAGTTGCATGTCTAGTATGAGACCTGGGATCTCGTCAAGATACTTTTGAGATCACACCTTTCTAATGACCCTAACGTTGACCTGCTATGTGTTTTGACTTTGGTGGCTGAGTTCATCTATCCACAAGTATTTATTTAGCACATGCTATATACATAGGCACTGTGCTGGACACCGTGGACATAAATACAAAGAATGAGCATCAGTGTGAAAAATAAAGGATTCAGGGAGCCATTTTGGATATCTAAATAGCACTTTTACTTTAAATATCCAAAAAACTTTTAGATTTTTTTGTTTTAATAGGTGATCATAGTATCATAGATTTGATCTCAAAAGCCATCTAGTCTAACCCCTCCCTCAGTTTACCAATGAAGAACCTGAGGTCCAGTTTGGTCAAGTGACCTGCCCAAAGTCGCATACATAGTATGAGAGCTGAGATCCATATCATCAAGATGCTGGGCATTGTTTAAGGGATGCCTGTACTTTAGACACCATTTTGATCTAGAAAAATTTCACAGAAATAAGGAAGAAAATACTTAGATTGAAGCAGTGAAGGATTGTGGACATGTGTTCAAGTGAAAGGTTATAAGATGCTTGTCCTTCTCCACCAAAGCTTCGTCCCAGTAGGACAGTTAGAGACCATAAATTCCAGTGAATGTTTTTCCACATTGCCTTATTAGGAAGGACATTGCCCTAGGTTTCAATGCTACATAAATTCCTTCCTTGTTGCAATTGCCACTTGTAGTATGTCTTCTGGGAAATGGATGGAGAAAAGCCACCACCCTTCTTTAGACTACCTAGGAGAGTTACAAAAACCTGAAATGTTGCTGATATCCCATTATTATTGCTGAATTCAAGAGTGTTTCAGAATGTTAAAGTTGGAGTCAAAAATACCTCAATTCCAATCCTGCTTCAGGAACTTATTGCCAGTTTTCAGAACTTAGTACAGCATCTGGCATAGTCAATATTTTTTGACTAAAATATTTCACTGATCCTGGGCAAAGTAGCTAAGCTCTCCTTACCTCAGTTTCCTTATCTGTAAAATGGTGATAATGATAATATCAACTTTTCCAGGGTGTTGTGAGGATCAAATGATATCACACACACATACATGTATGCATATATATAATGTATATATATATATATATAACTTTGGAGACCTTAAAGGACTATACAAATGCTAGCAAATAGTGTATATATAATATGCATAATATATACATACATACACATAGACATATATACATATGCATACGTACATATATATGCATATGTGTGTGCATATAAGAGAGAGTGTAAAATTGCCTATCTTCTCAATTATGCAATTAGCAATCATGTATTAAGCACCTCACATTTACCAGGCAAAGTGCTGTCTGATAGGGATAGAAACACAAAAGTGAAACATCCCATCCCCTCAAGGAGCTTATGGTTCTAGCCTGAGGAGACAATGTGCACATGTGTAGATAGGTAAATGGAAAAAAGACACCGAGTGAATGGGAGTGGGATGCATCACCAGCTGGGGTACCAAGAAGGGACTCATGTAGCAGGTGGTCCTTGAGGTGAGACTAGAAGACAATTGGGGATTCTCAGAGACAGTGTTCAGGAGAGTGTACATGCATGGTGGCCAAGGCAGAGGGGCAGAGGAGGGAGATACTGTGCATGGGAAGCCAAGTCCAATTTAGCTAGACTACAGTGTATATGGAAGAGAATCATATGAATTAAGACTGAAAAGGTTGGTTTAAGTTGGTGAAAGCCTTTAAATGCCAAATTGAGATATAAAGAAGGTATCCTTTGCTGTTGTTAACATTCCCTTCCTAATTTAAGGTCTCTTGTGATCATCTGAAGTCATCTTAAACAGAAGATACAGCATTAGTAGAGGGATTTGCCATTTCTCTAATATAAATAAAAGCAGAGCCACAAACAGCTTCCTAATATGTCCCTTTTCCAATGCCCTTAACTCTATCTTGATATGATTACCCTTCATTGACCGAAATCCCTATAAGCCATAATTTTGTGAAAAGAAGAGTTCAGTAATTCAGTCCTTTTCTCCACAATCTTCATTCATATATCCAATGTAATTGAAATCACTTAAAAATTCTAGTCACATTGGAAAACTTTTTTCCTGATTTTTTGTTTCAAGATGGTGGACCTTGCCATAAGGTATATGTTGATCCCTGTTTGCTGAGTATTACATTTTGTCAAAATCAATTGAATCATAAAATAAACATACAGACAAAATGCTTGGCTTGCAAAATGCCAAGACCTGAACTTGAAGTCGAAAACTCACTTTATCCTCTCTACCAATTTTTGGCCTCTAAAATCATTTCTCTGTGGGAGTGGCCTAATGCCATGTGGTATTAATTGCAATTACAAGGAAGCCTAGATTCATCTAGGTTTCATACCTAGTGAGGCCTAGTGCCTAGGTGAATACAATTAATGTGGACAAACAATATTTGATTGTGCACAAACACTTATGATTAATTATTATTATAATGCTATCAATATTATTTATGTAAAATTGTGCACAAACAATTGATACATGAGACATCTTTGTATTTGGTAAAAATTTGAGGCTTAAGAATGATTTGATCTTTAAACACTAGAGGTGATGAAGCCTTTTACCTTAGAAATTCAGTTAAAAGCATGAATTGATTTATTTAGCCCCTAGCTACTGACCATTTTCGATGCACAAACTACAGGTTAACACCCTGAGAGCCAGGAGGAAACTTCAAGGTCATCTAACCCAACCTGTTCAATTTATAGATAAGGAAATGGAGGCACAGGGAGAAGAAATGACTGAAAGTGCTGAAATGTTGAGGTGGGAATATTAAAATACAAGCTTAATTATGTTTGTTATGATAAATATCAAGATGTAGTAACTTGATTTAACTTAGGGGTTTTTAAAATGCTTATAACATCAATGCAGATACAGTTCATCACAGCAATGTGCCATATCTCGACAGTGTCCCCAGTTAATGATTAGAACCTAACTGTATTCAAATTTGCTCTATTTGAAGTTCCAATTATATAAAATATAGTCATTGGTTCTAACCCAATGGAAATATGAAGTATTAATTCAAATAATGTGACCATTTCAGGAGATTCATTGTTGAGCTAACTGAGACCTAGCTTTAGATGTAACAACACAGGAGATGCACCCATAGGTATGTAGGCTAATCCATTTAACTCACTGTATCTACTGGCCACCCAGAGATATCATACCATACTCCTATTTAATGAGTCATCCAGCCAGGCTATATCATCATCATTAGCCCAACATACGATCACCCCTCTTTCCACCACCCCTAGAATAAAACTCCCTGCTCACCATTCCTTGATAGGCGTTATCTTACCCTGTTAAAATATAAACTATGTAAGGGCTCTCTCTTTCTCTGTCTCTATTTCCTTGACTGCCTATATATTGTTTCTATGACTGCCTGTCTTCTGTGACTATGTCTCCCCTCTCTCTGTCTCTCTCTATCTTTGTCTATGTCTGTATGTATCTATATCTATCAATCATCTATCTATCATCTATCTATCTCTATCTATCTATCTATCTATCTATCTATCTATCTATCTATCTATCT
>NW_027185720.1:5802732-5884928 GCF_028583685.1 Petaurus breviceps papuanus | reverse complement strand
CTATCTATCTATCTATCTATCTATCTATCTATCTATCTATCTATCTAATTTGTATGTCCAAAGCTTATCAAAGTGCCTGGCACATAGTGAACACTTAATAACATTCTTCTTTCCCCATTTCATTTCATGTCTGTGTTAGAGGACACATCAATGGCCCTCTAATCAAACCATTACCTAAAACATCCATTTTATAACCTATCTGAAGAGCTGTTATGCAGGCTTTGTTGGAAGACCTCCAGAAAGGCAGAACGTTCTGGTCCCAAGGCAGCCTATTTGATTTTTCAATAGTTCTAATGGTCAGATAGTTTTTCCTTATAACAAGTCCAAATTTACCCCCCCCCTTTACAAACTGTTACCTCTTGTTCTCTCCCCCAAAAACCTATTGTTCACCAAGCTGACAGTCTTAAGTCTTCCACAAGACAGTCCTTTAAATACTTGGAGTTCACTATCATGTTACCCTCCTCTCTCTCTTTCATATATACACCAAATTTCCTTTTCCCAAGGCTAAAAATCTCCCATTCCTATAACCAGTAACTCATAGCATGAATTTAAAGTCCACTGTCATCTTGGTTACCTTCCTCTCAGCATTCCCCAGGTTGTAAAATTCCTGAAAAAAAGAAACCTTGTGAAAATGGAATGAAAATGAATCATATTTTCTTTATTGGTTTTCATGATACAAATTTCACAGATATATTTTAAAAGAAAGAAACAAAAAAACCCAATAGGAGCTTCAGGATCTCATTAAACAATCATACTTGATAATGCAGTATTCCAATATTCCAGTAGAAATGTGATCTCATAAATGTGGTTATTCATTTTAACAATGTACCATAAAGGACTATAAAATTTTTTATATTTTTATTCATCAATTACAGTGGAAGCATCATATTCAGACTCTGAAATTATAGTCCTAGATGTGCCACTAGGGATTATTCAAATGTCATTGAAAAAAACAATGATGGGGGGAAAAGCATTAAAATAGGCCACATCCTCATCCTCATAATAGCTAATGCTTACATAGTGCCTACTATGTCAGGCACTGCTCTAAGTGTTTTACAAATATTATTATCTCACATGTACATAGAGAATGTGCCTGCTGGAGGTAATGCAATTTTGAAAACATTAAATGATTTGTTTACAAGGTATTTGAAAGAGGGACCAATGACAGGAAAAAACCCCAAATAACTCATACTTTATTATTACCTAATAAGGTGAGAAACTATATCTATGACTTTTGACCCACATGCCTTCTTTCCAAGCCATGCAGCTTTAAAAAATATCAGTACATAGAGGGATTTTTTGATGAAAATGGTTAAAGAGAAGAGGCTGTTTTTTGCCAATTATAATACAATAATCCTTTAAAAGAGAAAATATATCTCCTAGAACAATGAAAATATTAGTAATTAGTACGTGGTACTGAAAAATACAGTCCTATAGACTTATACACTGGAGTGTTACAAGTCAACAAATTTTATGTGGCCATTAAGTATTGGGGGGCTCTGCTATGCATCATGCAGTACAGAAAATAAATGCAGATGCCCACCAAATTATGAAGATGTGACTTAGGAACACCGTATATCGACAGGGCATCATTTGCATAATCACTTCTCTTTTCCCCCACCTGCCTTACTTCAGTTAGTAATCAAGATGCTTTGGGCCAGAAGTCCCAGCTGTTGGATACAGTGGTTGCTGGTGGGTTGTTGCACTGTCTTTTCCATTATCTTCTTTTTTTTTCCCTTTGAGGGAATTGTATGTATGTCTTTCAACCAGCATCAACTTCTCTGTATAACTCAAAGATCAGCTAATACTACCTTAGGAAATCCCTAACATTCATTTACACATCTTTTAAACCCTTTCCTTCTTTTCAATAGTTGCCCTCCAGGAAGCCTTCCTTCACTTTTCCCTTCTCTTTATGAATCAGTACTTATATTCTCTCAGTCACTGAGTTTTGATGGCAACAAGGTTTGTGCACCCTCCCACCCCAATTTTGGCATTCTTTCCTCTTTCATATGCTCTGCCTCTCCTCTTGTTTTCTCTGCTCCCCCTTTTCCTTTCTTCTTTCTGCCTCTTGTCCCTTCTTTCTCCCTCTCTACTTTTCAAAATCTTCTTTCCCCTCTCTCTGTTTTTCCTTTCCCTGTCTCTCCACCCCTCTCTCCTCCAATTCATTCTATTTGCAATCCCCAAATTATCCTTCTTAAACCAGAAAAGTGTTAAGACAGTGTTAGAGATATTGTGTATCAAGGAAACAATAAAAGCATCATTTTAAGATTACAATATTAATTAGCCAACATTATCATTCCCCCAAATTCTTAAAACTGTGAAAAATTTCCATCAGAATCTCACAAAACTTTTGTTCTATATTAATTCAACCTGTGTTTTTTTCCCCTTCATGCAACCCCATCCAAAATAAAGGAAGAAATAACCATTTATTTAGGATTTATACACTGATTATTTCCTAAAATTGAAAATAAAAACCAACAATAATATACAAGAATAATCAATGATAAAAAAAAACAGAGCCAAAGTCCTCTGAAAACAAAGAGGGAGTAGATGTTAACAAGTACTAGGGAGCATTATGGGCATTCAAATTGCACCTAGATTTCTTGGCAGTCAAGACAGAAAGAAAAATACACTGAATTGTATTTTGGGTTATTTTAAAAATATGAATTCATCTGCAAAGACAATTTTTTTTCCTAGAACTCAACTCAAGGAGGAATGTATAATGGACATCCTTGAAAGGAATATATGGTTAACTGAGGACACAGTGTCTTCAACTATCAAAGAATTAGAAATGCCATTCAAAAGGATCATTCTTTTATTAATACAAGTAGAGAATAGAGTGTCAAATTGTAATTCAGTGAAGGTATTTCTATATGGAAATGAGAAAATATGGTTTGACTACCCTGCATTATTATGCAAAATAGTACAGAACTTGGAAAATGTAGAGAATGACTAGTTCTGTTGACTGTTCAATTGTCTTTCACATATTAAATTCTGATTTTGCACCCCCCCACCTATTTCCCCAACTTGTACTCTTATTGATTGATCAGGTTGCTTTCATGACTCTCTGGTTAATTCGGAGGAACCTAGTTTCTAGTACTATGGCTCGTGAATCCACGTCAGCATGCTCCTCTTTGATTATTAGCAAGTAACCTCATTTAGCTTTTAGGAAAGGTATTCACTGAGAAGGTATAAAGGAGAACAGTGGTTTAGAAAATATCACACCCTGACCAAATGAGAGGCATGTACAAGGTTCCTAAGGAGAAAGAGCTCAAAAGGAAAGTCCAAAGACAAAGGGGAACTTGAATAGAGAATGCATAGGACAAAAAGTAAATTACAACTCCTAGTTCCAAGTCCTTTTCTCACTCTGGAGAGTCTTCAAAATCTCACTTTAAGTAGCTTTCTCTGCCAGGCTCTCTGAGTTAGTACCGCTCTTGAGTCCACAGTTGGCACTGCACCACCTGGCCGCCCCTACTCTCCTGATTTCTAATCGCCCTCCCTGCATACAGTTGTTAGTTCTCTCTTCCTTCTCAAATAAGTGTGCAATGATTTATCTGGATTCATATTATTTCTGAAAGGGTAGTTGCTACCTACACTTCTAGGGATAAAGCTGTGGTTTGCACTTCTAAAATGTAGTTCATGAGCCCCCACCTGTATGCTTCACATTAAAAAACAGGAAGTAGACAATTAGCTCTTAGCAAAAACATTTATTAAAATGGTGTCATAAGGACAGTTGGCACAAAACATCATCCCCCTCCATAAACAAAAACCACAATAAAACAAACCGGGAGTTCACATTTTCATAAATATACAAATTTAATGGGAAGAATGGGTTCAAACTTACAGTAAAATAGTTGTAAGGCACCTGAGTAGGATAAATACATGACAAAGCCTTCTATCCTCATAGGGTTCATATAAATCCCTTTGGATGATGTGTACTACCAGAATTTGAACTTTTATTGAGCTCATAATTGACTTTGTTCTCGGTTTCATTATTTTTTTTAGTATAAAAGCCTAACGGATGTAAATTATTATCATTGACAATCACAAGGTGATCCCTATTCCTGTGTGGTGTCATTTAGTAGCCAAGGCATATAATCTACTCAAGTTAGTTATAGAGTTTCTTCCTACATTTTTAGTGAACTTGTAGGAAAATTCATCACCACTTACATTCTGTTCTTTCTGTGACTGCATCAACTGTGGCAGAAAAGACAACTTTCTCTCTCTTACACTAGTAAGAACTTAAAATATCTCCCTGCCCCCAAACAAATGATTGTCTATGGAGCATTCAGTATGTCTATATTGAATGTGTTTGGTGAGAACATTTGTAATTAACACCTGTAGAATTTTGTTTCATCCTAACATCAATTGGGCTTTGTGAAAAAAAAAATAGTCCTTTTCCTATATCATGATATTTTCTGTTAAAAAACAACAATAACAACAAAATATTAATTATATAGAAAATTTTATTTTCTTTTTGTCTCATTGCCATCATCTCTAGCATCAGTTTCAGCAAAATATTGTACATATATAATGAAATGAACAGCTTTAAGTACATCAGCTGCTTTATCTATTTGCAATGCAAAACAGGAAGATTTTGGTCTCTCAATTAAATGATTGCAAAGGTCTTTGTATCCATGGGCTATTCTCCTTTCAATCTATTATCTACAAGTAGAACCATTTGAAACTGCTGTGCATCTGATTCACCAACTATCATTTCAACCGTAAAAATAACTGCAGGTAGTAATGATATTTTCTTCCTATCAGATGAGGCCTTTTATGCTTAGCAATTCTGTATGTGAATTTTTGTGACACAAACAATTCTCTTTACATCACAGATATAGTATTTGGGAAAAAAAGTTTGGTTTTCCTCATTAAAACATTTTTTCTGGAAATTTTTTTCTTGTCTTTCTAAGTAATCTGTATGTTCATTTTCTTTTTTAATTGATTAATTTATTTTTAGTTTTCAACATTTAGTTTTGTAAGATTTTGAGATCCACATTTTTCCTTCTCCCCCTTCCCCTAGATGGTAAACAATCATGATATAGGCTATTTATGTACAATCATATTAAACATATTTTCACATTAGTCATGTTGTGAAAGAAGAATAAAAAAAAGGAAAAAACATGAGAAAGAGAAAACAAAAGCAAAAGAAACAGGAGGAGGAGGGGGGAAGAGGAGAAGCATGCTTAACTCTTCATTCAGACTCCATAGTTCTTTTCTCTGGATGTGGATAGCATTTTCCATGTCTTGGATCATTGTATTGATGAGAAGTGCTATGTCTATCAAAACTGATCATCATACAAAGTTGCTATGACTGTGTAAAATGTTCTCATGGTTCTGCTCACTTCACTCAGCATCAGTTCCTGTAGATTTTTCCAGGATTTTCTGAAATCTGCCTGCTTATCATTTTTTGTTGAATAGTTTTCCATTACATTCATATACCACAGTTTGTCCACCCATTCCCCAGCTGATGATCATTCCCCTCAATTTCCAATTCTTTGCCACCACAAAAAGAGCTGCTATAAATATTTTTGTACACGTGGGTCCTTTTCCCTTTATTATGATCTCTTTGGGATACAGGCATAGTATGGTATTGTTCGATCAGATGGTATTTTTTATAGCCTTTGGGGCATAGTTCCAAATTGCTCTCCAGAATGGTTTGATCAATTCATAACTCCAGTAACTATGCATTAGTGTTCCAATTATCCCAAATCTTCATTTATAATTTTCCTTTTTTTGTCATTTTAGCCAATCTGATAGGTGTGAGGAGCTACCTCAGAACTGTTTTAATTTGCATTTTTCTAATCAATAGTGCTTGAGAGTATTTTTCCATATGACTATAGAGAATTTAATTTCTTCATCAAAACAGCCTGGTCAAATCTTTTGACTATTTATCAATTGGGGAATGACTTGTATTCCTATAAATTTGGCTAACTTATATATATATATATATATATATTTGAGAAACGAGACCTTTATCAGAGATACTGATTGTAAAAATTGTTTCCTAACTTTCAGCTTTCTTTTCTAATCTTGGTTACATTGACTTTGTGCAAAACTTTTTTAATTTAATGTAATCAAAATTATCCATTTTACATTTTATGATCTCTATTTCTTGTTTGGTCACAGATTCTCCCATTCTCCTTAAATAAATAAAATAAATATCTCCTTAAATATAAACTTTTCCTTGTTCTCCCAATTTGCTTATAGTATCACCCTTTATGTCTAAATCATGTACTCATTTTTGACCTTATCTTGGTATATGGTATAAGATGTTGGTCTATGCCTAGTTTCTGCCATACTATTTTCTAGTATTCCCAGAAGTTTTTGTTAAATAAAGATTTCTTATCCCAGAAGATGTAGTCTTTGGGTTTATCAAACAGTAGATGACTATAATCATTGTCTTTTGTACCTAACCTACTCCACTAATCCACCAGTCTATTTCTTAGCCTGTACCAAGTAGTTTTGATGATTGCTGTTTATTTTTTTTTTATTTTTTGCTTTATGGAGGGGGAAGGCAGGGCAATGGGGGTTAAGTGACTTGCCCAGGGTTATATGGCTAGTGTTAAGTGTCTGAAGTCAGATTTGAACTTAGGTCCTCCTGACCCCAGGGCCGGTGCTCTATTCACTGTAACACCTAGCTGCCCTGATTGCTGCTTTACAGTACAGTTTTAGAGCTTATATGGATAGGTCAACTTCCCTTGCATTTCTTTTCATTAATTCCCATGTTATTCTGCACCTTTTGTTCTTCCAGATGAATTTATTATTTTTCTAGCTCTATAAAATAATTTTTGGTCGTTTAATTGGCATGGCACTGAATAAATAAAATAATTTAGGTAGAATCATCGGTTTTATTATATCACCTCAGCCTACCCATGAGCAATTGATATGTTCCCAATTATTTGGATCTGACTTTATTTTTGTGAAAAGTGTTTTGGAGTTGTGTTCATGTAGTTCCCGGGTTTGTTTTGACAGATAGCTTCCCAAATATTTTATATGTCTATAGTAACATTAAATGGAATTTCTCGTTCTATCTTTTGCTGCTAGGCTTTGCTAGTAATATATAGAACTGCTGATGATTGATTGGTTTTATTTTCTGTCCTGCAAATTGCTAAAGTTGTTTATTATTTCAAGTAGTTTTTAGTTGATTTTCTAGGATTCTCTATGTATGTGATGACTTTGTTTCTTCATCTTGTTCATTTTCAAGATATTATTTTGATTTATTTAATAAGGTCATTTCAATTCATTATGTTCCATACCATTTTCATTTAAAACATTTTTATACATCAAATAGTCTTCCCTTCTACCTATAAATCCCAATGATAAATATATTGGATCATATTTTCTGAAGCTATTTGCTTTCTTTTTGTTATTTCTGCTAATTTATATTTTGCTATTATCTTTGCTTCAATTTCAACTGTTACAGTTCATTTTTCTCATTAAGCTGGCTATACATTTGTCCATCAAAAAAGGATAGTATTCCATTTAAAAACATAAGTTTATAAACATTGAAGAAAATCAAATTTAAACTAAAGCATTGAAAATCCTTTATTTTACCTGTAACTTCATCAGTGTATTTACCTTTATAATCATCCAGATGACACAATTGGTTCAAACCAAAGGAATTTAAGAAATTGGTATAGTAACCAAAATAGCAATAACTTATTTCTCCCAAAAACCTAGGGTACACTCTCCCACAAATAGACATAATATTAGTAGGAAGAGTGTGCCCATGTAGGAAAAGTTTGTAAGAAGCAAACACGTGTTGCGAGGACCCATACTTAGAGAGGCACCTGAGGTAGGGAATTTGTGGCCAGGGTGCTTGTATAGTGGAGCACACACACACACACACACACACACACACACACACACACACACAGACTTCTTATGACCACGGGACATATGTAAAGAGGCACTCAGGGGACACATGGCTTGCCATTTAAGTGGAGCTATATAACTTATGTCCCCAGAGATAAAGGGTTGCAGATGTCTTTTGGTGATATGATCATGTCGTTTTCATCAGCTATGTTCTTTGCGAGTCTCTGTTGGTTACATAGTCTTTGTTGTGCTGTAAACTGCTGTTTAGCTAGTCTCTCCTCAATGTTGCTCCAATGGTCGTATGAGCTTCATTAACACTGGTCACCAGTCTGTGAAGTTTCTTGTTCCTTCTAGCTTCTGAGGTCAGCTGAAGTCTGGCTACTGGACTATTCCTGCCATGCTTTTTAGTGTATACATTCTTTAGTATATATAATTCTTTTAGAAAAGCACGTGTCCCAGCCATGGGCCATCACAAAGCCTCCCTAACTGAGTGACTATCTTGTTCCCTTCAGAGATTCTGCTACCTTGTTTCTCATATCCACCAGCAGAATCTCAGTTCTAGACACCAAGCTGTTTAAAACAAAGAATGGAGATACTCCCTGCTAGGTAGCTAGTACCCTCAGGATCAAATCTATCTTTTAAAAAATTATTATTATAATACCTGGATACTCAGTTTGGTATCCTCTTGGGCAAACTTGTTTCAGTTTATAGTGGACATTAGGGTATTGAGTGGAGTTGAAGTCCTAAACCGGGAATCAAATTATGAATTCAAATCCTACCTCAGGCATTAATTAGCGGTGTGACCCTAGACCACTCACTTACTCTTAGCCTTATTTTCCTAATCTTTTTTTTTTTTTTTTGCTTTTTGGAGGGCAATTGGGATTAAGTGACTTGCCTAAGGTCTCATGGCTAGTTTTTGTGTTAAGTGACTGAGGTCAGATTTGAACTCAGGTCCTCCTGACTCCAGGGCCGGTGCTCTATTCACTGTGCTACCTAGCTGTCCCCTCATCTTCCTAATCTTTAAAATGGGAATTAGACCAGCACATACTCATTAAGCTTATATAAGGATCAAAAGAGATAAATGTTTAGCATTTTTCCGACTTTTATGAGCTATATAAATTCTAGATGTTATTATTACTATTATTATTTTATAAAATCTAGATTCAGTCATAGCTCAGCGTTCAGGGTTAGAGATTTCCAACTCCATAGCTTTTCTGTATTCTTATGTAGATCAATTAGTCAGTTAACAAACATTTATTATTTGCCTACAATGCTCCAGGATCTTCCCTAAGTTTTGGAGTAGAGTGGGCAAAAGGCAGGGAAATAGAACGAATCTCAAGGGAGTACAGTCACTGTCTCTTCCATCTGGCTATATTTTTTACTTTTCATATTTAACTATGGTTGACAAAACCCCTAAGGGCTTTAATCTCACTCTCACACTTGTGTTGGTCTAATTTCTTCCTCCTGTTATACCCTCACTCCTTTTTGGTTCTGCTGAATGCTTGAACCTTTTGAAGTTTAAATGACTTATTTTAATTTTATTTAAATTAATTTATTTAAATGCAATATTTTAAAAATTCACTCATGCTCAAAATGCTAAGGACTTTGGGAAAAAGTCTACTCCGCCTCTGGAGAATTGGATTTTCACCTCCCTGTAAGTAAGTCCATAAGCTTCAGTGCTGGACATTGAGAAAACAGTCGGTATGAAAGTGACCTATCAACTTTGGCCATTTTCATTCTTATACCATCTCCTGTCTTTTTAATCTTTCCCCCCACTTAATAGCATTTTATTTTTTCCAATTGCATGTAGGCAGCTGTCATTTGTTACTGGTAAGCATTATTCTTTATGTTAAAACATTTTCTTTTACATTTCTTTATACATTTTGAATTCCAAATTATATCCTCTTCTCCCTCCCCAATCCCTGAGATGGCAAGCAATCCAAAAAAGATTACATGTGTGCAATCATGTAAAATATTTCCATATTTGTCATTTTTTATAAGAAGACTCAAAGAAAAAGAATGAAAGTGAAATATAGTATGTTTCAGTCTGAATTCAGATAATATCAATTCTTTCTCTGGAGGCAGATAGTAGCTCCATCATGAATCCTTTGGGATTGTTTAGGATCATTGTATTGTTGAGAATAGCTAAGTCATTCACAGTTCTTCATAGTGCAATGTTGCTGCTACTGTGTATACTTTTCCCCTCGTTCTGCTCACTTCACTTTGCACCAGTTCATGTGAGTCTTTCCAGTTTTTCTGAAATCATCCTGATTGTCATTTTTTAAGCAATTGGGGTTAAGTAACTTGCTCAAGGTTACATGGCCAGTTATTTCTGGGTGTGGTGCTGAGTATCTGAGCCCAGATTTGATCCCCAGGTCATCCCGACACTGGGGCCGGTGATCTTACTTACTGAGCCACCTGGCTGCCCCTAAGCAATTGGGGTTAAGTAACTTGCTCAAGGTTACATGGCCAGGTGTTTCTGGGTGGGTAATAAGTGTCTGAGCCTGGATTCGATCCACATGTCATCCCGACACTGGAGCCGGTGCTCTTACTCGCTGTGCTACCTGGCCGCCCCGTGATTGTCATTTCTTATAGCACGATATTCCATTGAAATCATACACCACTTTTTGCTTAGCCATTCCCCAATTAATGGGCATCCTCTATGTGCCCAATTTTTAGCCAGCACAAAAAGAGCTGCTATAAATATTTTTGTGCAAATAGGTCATTTACCCTTTTTAATATTATTTGGGCATATGTTTTGAAAAGCAAAACTATCTTTCTTCATATAGGATAGATGTGATTCTGAAAAGTCATCCCATTAACCAATGAATTTTGATATAAATCCTTATTTTCCACTTGGTTTTCATTCTAAACTTTTGGGAAGTCCTCCTTTTTTTGGGAGGGGGTGTTTTCAGTACCCAAAAGCTGGTTCCCAGAAAGGCTGATCATATCCAGCATACAGACAGTCTTTAGATAGGGGGGCTTTCCCAGGAAGGCTCATCTGACTTCTTTTGGAGGCTAACTACTTTTGAGAGATCAAGGTTCATCCCTTCTCATTGTTAGATTCTAGCATTGCTATAGCTAGTCATGTGGCTCTCCTCTATTAGGTCCCCTCTGCTCCAAATTACCTTTTGAATGATTAACTTCCCAACAAGTCTGCTTTTTTCACTACATTTTATCAGGCTGGATCGCATTTGCACATACCTTTGCTCTACTTTATTGATGTCTTCCAAGACTGTTAGTGTTGCTCCATCAGTTGTGACTGATTGGCACGTATGGTAGCAGCATGCTGGGAGGGAGCAGGAAAAGAAGTAGAAATCCAGAGTGTGACTGTACATACCACTTAGAGAATTACTTCCTTCAGCTATAATTTCTGGAACGGTGAAATTTCACGTATTAAATTGCAATCATATTGCCAATTTCCTACTTCCTTAATCACTGCCATCCAGAATTGCCACCTACCTTGGCACAGATCTCTTTTCCTTGGTTACCTCTCCTTGTATTCACATGCCTCTCTAGCTCAGCTCTTTCCTTCTCTTCTGACAGCTCTGTCATTGTGATACTTAACACCCCAGTTCTTATGCTAACTTCCCCTCAGGCTTGTTTTCTGACAACCAGTGAGTGACAGTCACTACAATTAGACCTGGGTTCACATGTTGTCTTATCCTGCATGCACACATGTACATATATCTGTATATGTGTATATATATATATATGTGTGTGTGTGTGTATCGATTCTTGGTTTAACTTATCTGATGATGAGAGGGAACTATAACATTACCTTTTCATGTATGTATTAATATACATGTTTGTACATACATATATATGCATGCATGTGTATCCATGTATATATACACAGGTGTGTGGATGCATGTGTGTTCTATGTGCTATGTGCACATGTGTATATATGCATGTGTATGTATCTATACATGTATCAATTCTTGACTTAATGATGAGGAGGGGGACCTATATTATTCCCTCTGCACTTACTACATCCCTCTCCTTGCTTCCTTCTACTACAGACACAAGGATATGTCTCCTCAAGGAGGAAAATTTAATTGTTTTACTATTAGAATTGCTCCTTTGATTCTTTCAAATAGTTCCAATAGTGTAGCATCATCTGATTTTACCCAACAGGCTCAAACCACCTCATTCCTCCTAAACTGATTAAAGACTGATTCCACACTTGGTTTATGTCTTTGGTTGATCGACTGATTTTGTAACTCAGTCAACAGAGGTATTCCTGTCTGATAAAAGTATCAGGACATAGAGCATTTTGTTAACTACATTAATTAGACTTGATAGGCATGAAAATTCTTGTTACTTAGGTATATGTATTTTGAAACCAACACACAGATTTTTTGTAAGAAACAAATGAAATGGCACATGCAAATGTTTTGTGCACTTCTTAAAGTGCTATAGACATAAATGTCTTTTATTTCTGGTCTTTTTATTATTATTCCTTTTCTTCTACTTCATGGAACTAATTATAACCTGACTTTCCACAAAGGAATGCATGTACTAAACTATCCTTTTGAGTGTGGCCCACTCCTGTTATACTGCCCCCAGATTTATACATACTGAAAATGAATTGGTATACATTTTGTCCCCCTCGCCCCCAAACATTGTCACTTTCTGAAATCTGCTGCTATCATCATGCAACAATTTATTCTCCTTTGAAATTCATTCTGTCCTATGATACCACCTTTTCCCAATTCTTTCTGATGCCCTATATCGGCCTCTAGGACATTCTTTAATTTTCCCCATTGGTTCTTTTGTCATTCTCCATCCATCTCACCCCTTGCAATTTTTGTCAAGACTGCAGTATTCACACTGATGACCTTTTTAATGCTCTGGCCTCTCAGTTCTTTAATCTTCTCATATCTCATGACTTATATTTTTCTTCTCCTTTTATTACTCATATAATTGGCCAAATTTTAGATGCCATCATCATTCTTCCACTTCCAAGATTCTAAACATGGAAATTCCCCTTGGACTACAAATTCTTGTAGCTTCCATTCTCATGCAGCTGCTTGGTAAACAATTAAAAGAACATTTATTTCATACCTACTATGTCCAAGAACTAATCTCGGGAAAGAAAAGATAATAATCAAATAGCCCTTTCCTCAATGATCTTGTGCTTTAGTAGTGACACTATGATGAGGTACAAGTTATACATCAATAAGTACAAGTGAAAGTGAGGAAGGAGAGAGTCTTAACAGTTGGAGCATAAGGGATTTCTTTACATAGATGGCATCACATCAAATTATTCTTTTTTTTGGAGGGGGGGAAGGCAAGGCAATTGGGGTTAAGTGACTTGCCCAAGGTCACACAGCTAGCAAGTGTCAAGTGTCTGAAGCTGGATTTGAACTCAAATCCTCCCTGAGATGGCAAGCAATCAACACAGGTGATGCATGTGCACTTATGTTAAACACTTCCATAAAATGTATTTTGAATATGAAGAGCTAGTCAACAATGTGGTGTTTGAGAATGGTGTTTGGGCTTTTGGATCATGGCTGAAAACACAAGGATGATACACACCTTGCCAGGGATGAAGTTCACATAGAACTATGTCTGGTTAGAATGTATTTTCTGAACATCTTGAAAATCTAATCAGTAATATTTTATTTTTTTAATGTATGGAGGAGGAAAAGAATTCCTGTACCTATACACTAAACTTGGTAACAGAGGGAGTAAATTCAGTGAAAGGAAAAGCATAGCAGTTTAGGTACCCTGAAGTTCACAGGAGACAAACTCCAATAAAAGTACCATTAGGAAAGCTCATGACCCCAAATGTCCAAATTGTAGATAACAAGCAAAAGATTTTAAGTTTTAACTAAAGGAAATGAATTTGACCTAGTAACTATTATTCAGATTTTTTTGGTTGAAATCTGTATTTTGAATATGACTCCAGACACGAATATCTTATTTGAAAGGAGCAAGTTAGGTAAAGTGGGGCATATACCATTATCAGTTAATCAGTCATCAAGCATATATTAAGTGCCTGCTCTGTGCCAGATCTATCTATCTATGAAGTGTAAGTATCTGAAGAAATTTAGGAACCAGAAAAGGAATGCATGATGGAAGTGTGGAATTGGGAAGGAGAGAAATCATGACAGATGCTCTGATTTCATCAGTAAAGTAGGAGGTAAAGTCTTTCTGAGAAAACAAGGAGTAGAGGAAGCATTGGGCATGAGCATAGAAGTTTTAGAAGTGCAGATGTGGGAAGTAAAATAATGGGTCAATTAGGGAAGAATAAAATTTTCCTCATAGCAATGAAGGCTCAGTTGAGAGTAGTTAATAAGAATTTGTAGTGGAATTGCTTGGCATGGTAGTGTGAATTCTTCCAGTGGTAATTAGTAAAGTGGGAATGTAGGAATAGAAGGCAAGGGGTGGCCAGGTAGCACAGCAAGTAAGAGCACCAGCTCCAGTGTCGGGATGACCTGGGGATCAAATCCGGGCTCAGATACTTAGCACCACACCCAGAAATAACTGGCTGTGTAACCTCGAGCAAGTTACTTAACACCAATTGCTTTAAAAAAAAGATTAGAAGGCAAATGGTGTTGGGGAAAGACTGACAAGATTTTAATAGCAATGGGACAAATGGGAAAGGGAATCAAGAATGGAAGATAAGATCTAAATGAACTGGTTAACCATAAAGTTAAGGCTATGAAGTGAGGAAAGATGGGCCAGAGCAATAGACTGGGAGAATAGGGGGGCATGGATAGACTGTGGTGAGAAGTTGTGATGAGAATGAAGAATAGGTTTAAATAGAGGGAAATATGGAAGGGCAGGAGACTACAAAAAGAGGAGGGAATTTCAGAGTTCAGAATGAAGGAGGTGGAATAATTATAATTCATAATGAAATTTAAGATATGACTATCTCTAACTGGCTAAGGTATAGAGAAAACATTGGACATGAGGGTTGAAGAATTTCATAAGTTGGGAGATGTGTATTTGAAGGAGCATGAGTATCTATTTTGTACATCTCCGGATATGAAAGGAGGGGTTGGTTTGGAGAGAAAGGCTACACAAAGCCCTTGAAAAAAGGAGGAAAAATGATCTGGAAACTAGTAGGTCACAACGACTAGAATCTGAACAATATTAAATGTATGGATAGAAGGAATGTTCAAGAAAGTGAGGTTACAGAGTGATGGTAACAGAGAAAAGGTATGGAAGTGACTGTAGAGAGTGTTAGGAAGGATGTTTAAGAAACACGATAGAAGGAACAATAGCACCTATTGTAAGAAGTGAAGTGTGTGACAAGAAGAGATTAAGGATGAAGGAAAGTTGGCATTGATTAAGCAGGGGTTCCACAGGGCACAATGGAAATGGAAAGCAAAGGATGATGTGGTCTGGGAGCAGTAGACTTGAGTTGGATGGGGCCAACAGTATGGGAAGATGCTGTTGAAAGAGAGCTTCTTTAGCAAGCATTTAAATGGTTTTTAAAGATTTTTCAAAGTGCTTTATATACTTTATTTAATTTGATCTTCACAGAAACCAAAGTAGGTGGCCCCATTTTACAGATAAGAAAACTGTGACTGAGAGGATTTAAATGATTTGCCAAGGGTCAGGCAGATAGCTAATGTATGAGACAGGATTTTAATTCAGACACTCGTGCCTATGTCCAGTGAGATATCCATATGTTGCTTATTCTGATTCCCAAGGGTCGATATCCCTGAATAGTTGGAGGTGGGAATTTGCTAACCATAGGTGCCAGAGTCCTGAGATGATGGCCTAAGTTGATAAGTGAATATTCCTTTTCCAAATAGAGGAGAGGTAAGAGAGGGAATATGTCAAGGTGAAACCAGTGGTCACTCTACAAAGACTGCATTGAATTTTAAGTTGTGCCAATTTAGTCCTAACATTACATATTGGTGGGAAATGAGGCATGTCTGAAAGATATTGCACATATGAACATGACTTTGGCTCTATTTCTTACCTGGGATCTGAATCTCTGGTCTTTTTAGTAACTGCATTCATCTGTGGACAAATCCCAGAGCAGCCCCAGAATTTGAAGTATGGCCCTAGTTAACTACAGCTCCAGGTGAAGTGTCTGAAACCTGGTTGAGTGACTGAGACTTTTGTGTTAGAGTTCAGACCTTTGTTTTTTTTAAATTTTTCCCGTATTCTTCTAGTTCATCCTTCAATTCTAACTTCATTTCACCTCCTTCATGATCTTGAAACAATTTTTCTCTATTTGAACCAAGCGCCCTCTCTGCCCTGTAAATCTTTTTGTTACTTTGTCTTTCCACTGTCCCCGTTCTGTTAATCACCAAACCAGGGCACCCTCACCATCTATTTTCTTGGCTGGGTCAGGTGCTAATTTATGCTAACATCCACAGGGTTTTCAGGGCTATTCAGCAATCCTTTTTATTCACTTATGATTGATTTCTTAATCTCTCTTTAGGCTCCAATTTTCACCAGCATTGCCCTATCTCTATGCAGGTGACCTTGTCTCCTATTTTACTGACAGGATCAAGGCTAGCTGTCTTTCCCCAACTCACTTCCTTTATTCCTTTGAATCTTTCTCTATTTTCACTTGTTTCTCCATTTTTCTTCCAGTCTCAGAGGATGAGAACCCTCCCCCCTCACTTAAACTAAGGCTTGTATCTGTGTCCTTACTCCCATCTATTATCCCTCTATCTTTGGCATCTAACTCTATTCAGCATCCTCTCTTTCTCTTGTATCTTTATCTCTCTTTCTCTGTCTCTCTCTTTCTCTGTCTCTCTCTGTCTCTTTCTCTCAGTCTCTCTCTCTCTGTCTCTCTTTCTGTGTCTTTCTATATGTCTCTGTCTTTCTTTCTCTGTCTCTCTCTGTCTCTGTCTGTATCTGTCTGTCTGTCTGTCTGTCTCTCTCTCTTTCTGTCTCTGCCTTCACATATGTTTAGGTCTCCCAAATCCTGAAAACAAAATGAAATATCTTTTCTTGATCCTGCTATTCCCTCAAGTTATGTTTCCATCTCTGACTCTCCCTTCATCACCAAACTTCTCAAATGCATTGTCTACACTTGGTGCTTCTGTTTCCTTTGCCTCTGCCTATTTTGTAACCTTGTGCAGTTTGATTTCTGTGCCCAACACTACTATTTAGAAGGCACTAGTGGACTAGTTTTTTGAAAATCCAATGGCTTATGTCCTCTGGTTTCTTTTAATTTCATGAGGATTTCAATGGAACACATGGGCTGAGTTGGCTCTCATTTCATCTCATCATGTGACCAATCTTTTTTGCTCAGACATTTCTCTAATTAAAGACTTACTCTGCTTCTCCTTCATACGTCCTTGTTTATAATGTGTCATAACTTATTCATACTCACCATTCCCCTCACAACTGACTTTTTCAAGATTATCAATTTGTTTCAGTGACTCTGGCATTCCATAATTCAGAATGTGATATGGCAGTTAAGAAATACAGTGGGCTCTTAGGCTGCATGTGGAGAGGCATAGTACCCAGTATTGAGGCATTGATGACCTAGCTTGTCATGCACTCTGATCAGAACACATCTTGAGTGGTGTGCTTAGTTCTGGGTACAATAGTTAAAAAGATATTGATAAATTGGAGACTTTTGAAAGGAAGATGACAAGGATGGTGAAGAACCTTAAGAGTAGACCATATAAGGATCAGTTCAAAGAACTAGGGATGTTTAGCCTAGAAAAGAAAAGACTCAGAGGGAATATAATAGCTGTACTTAAATATTTGAAGGAATGAACTGTTCTTTTTGATCCTGGGAGGCTCAGTTAGGAGTAAGAGGTGAAAATTCCAAAGTAACCTGTTCAGGCTTGTGAGGGAAAAAGAAAATCCCCCGAATTATAGTTTGAACAAATTAGGATAGGTTTCATGGGGAAGATTTGGAGCTTCTCATAACTGGAGGTATTTTAACAAAGAAAAAATGACCACTTGTCAAAGGCTTTGTAGGAAGGCTTTCTATTTGGGTGTGGGTTGGTTTCGATAATCTCAGAGGTCCATCCCTTCCAATTTGACTTCTATGGTACAGTGATGATGTTTCTGAGTTTTTTTTTTCTGATGGTATATTCTGTGTATTTTACAGGAACAGTACAGTGTTCCTGGTGGGTCCGAAGATATAATTTTCAGTCCCATTCCGGGGTATATAAAATGCCTATTTCCGCCAGATTTTCCTTGATATCTCTTCTGAATCATTGATATTTTTATGTTGTTTGCTAAAGATTTAATGGAATATTCTAAATCTCTAAAAGCTGGTAATGTGGATAATTTACAAGGTCCCCCCCCCCAAACTTTAGTATAGTTTTAATTTAATTAAAGCATATACACACATATTTGTATGTGTGTTTGTTATATATAATATATGCATTATATATACACAAACTTGTATATATACACATATGTGTATTTGTGTATATTGTGCATTTGTATGTACATATACATAGACATGAATTCTTAGTTAACTCTGTCAGAAAGAATAGAATTTATTGAATTTTCATCTCAATATGTGAAAAGTACCATTGTTCATGCATGAAAAAAAGTGCAGCTGTATTGTCAGTCTGTTTATTTACATACACAACAAGGTTCCTGATGTTTATCCCTTGCTGAGTGTAAGCACTTTTAGGTGATTTAAAGTGCTTTTATGGAGAAAAATACAGTTGTAGCTAAAAATACAGAGCTAAGAATAAAGCAAGCAAATAAACAAACAAAAAATAAAAACAAAGATCTCTGAATTTACCTGGGAAAACATGTGCTGGTGTGGAATATGGGCAATTTTAAATGGAAAGAATTTGTTTTTACCATGTGATCTTGTGCTTCTGCATGTGCAGGTCCTGTGGGTAAATTGTCAGCAACTTAGCTTGAAAACATCTTTTCAGTATTATAGTATTTTCTATTTCTTTTTCATGAATTTTCTCATTGAAATGTATACATGATTATAGGATCAATTTGATTTGATTTTTTCAGCATGGGGGACTGTTGATATAAAGATTTCCTTCATCAATACATGTAAAAAGCTCAAAAATGATTTACTAGAGAATTGTCCAAGGATTTACTTAGGGTAACAAAGTTAATAAGTATTACATATCACCTTTGATCCCTAAAGACATATAGATAGCGCAGTGGATAGAGGGCTCAGGCTGGAGTCAAATCAAGCCTCATATGCTTCCTATCTGTGTGACCCTAGTCAAGTTACTTAACCTCCATCTGCCTCAGTTTCCTAAATTGTAAAATGGGTATAATGCTAGTATATGCTTTTTGGGGTTGTTGTGAGGAAAACATGAGATGATAACTGTAAAGCAGTTCCTGACTCCAAGCCCAGCATACAATCCACAACCTCTATATGGTATTAAAATTTATTAGACATAAGAAAATAGTTTTATCCCATTTATTACTGAGAGGCAGTCTAACCCTCAAAGTTATAGAGGAGTTATTTGGAAGAAGTATACTTCATATATATATATATAAATGAAATTAGTATATATCTATATATATATTATATATATGTATGCTAATGAAATTACAGGTTAAGGTCTTCCTTATGAAAAATAAAAAATGCATATACCACACAAGTTTGGGGAAGGTCCTATTAATCAGTTTTAGTATTTATACAATTATAAATGCAAAGAAAATATTTTAGAAGGTCTTTCAGGACTAATGAATAGGAGTCCTGATAATACAGGCATTTAAGCAAAATTCTGTAGTGACATCATTACCGACCCTCATGACTTTCAATAGAAAAAAGTCAGCTGTAACCTCAGAGTTCAAGTTCATTTATTTAAATTTGGTGAGTCAGAACATAAAGACTTACTGCTGGAGGATTCAAAGAACAAAGTACTGGAGAAAGATACTTTGCCTTTCTTGTTTGCATTTTTAAGGATTGGCATGTATTGAGTCAGTTAATAAGCTTTCATTAAATGTTTATTTCCTTGCAGCTAAAATCCAAAAACAACCCTATGATCCTCTGAAAGTTATTGACTCTTGACAATATTTTAATTTGATCTTCCCAATGTTACCTGTGCTAATGCTCAACAATGATCCATTTAATTACTGTTAAATAGCAAATCAATTATGTATTAAGCATCTTCTATATGACAGTTGCTGTCCTGGGTCCTGAGATACAAGTTCAAAAAGTAAAAAAAAAATTCCTATTATTGTGCAGCTTAATGGGGAGAGACAACAAATGACATATGGAAGTATATATGTATATACATAAAATATAAAAAGAATAAATACCAACCAAATATACAAATTTGAATAAATAAATAAATTTGAATAAATGTAATACAAATATAATACAGAAGTGAACAAAGTGGTAAATATAAATTAGTTTGAGAAGGAAGGCTTTAGCATTGAGTGGGATAAGGAAAGGTTTCATGCAGAAAGTGATCCTGGAATGGTATCTTGAAGGAAGAAGAGGTAAGAAGGGAGTACATTCTAGGAAGGTGGATGGCTTGCATAAAAACACAGAGACTAGAAATAAGATGTTTGGTGGGAAGAAAAGAGAGAGACCAGTTTGATTGGGTTGCAGCATATTCAGAAAAGAGTAATGTTCATTGAGGCTGGAAAGTTAGTTTGGCGTCAAATTGTGAATGTTTGAAAGTTAAACTGGAGTTTTTGTATTATTCTAGAGGCAATAGGAAGCCAATGGTATTGGTTAAGTAGGGGAGTCACATGGGCAGATTTGTGCTCAAGGAAAATGACCTTTGGCAGCATTATGTAGGATGCACTGCAGTAGCTAGAATTTTTGGCAAGCTTACTAATTGTGAGGTTGTTGCAATTTTCTAGGTGAGAAGTAATGAGAGCCTGAAAGAAGGGATCAGATATTACAGATGTTGTGAAAGTAGAAATGGCAATGTTTGGCAACTGATTGCATAGGTGTGGTGAGGGAGAGTGATGTATCTGGGATAATGCTGCATCTAAAACCCTGGGAAATTGAAAAGGATGGTGATGCCTTCAACAGAAATAGAGACATTTGTAAAAAGAGGGATTTAGTAGGAAAAAATAATGAATTTAATTTTGGACATACTAAGATAGAGATGTATCTCTAGGACTTTTGGTTTAAAGTTTTCAATAGGCCATTAGAGATTTAGGACTAAAACTCAGGGGAGAGGGTGAGGTTGGATAAATAGACAAGTGTCATTAAGGTAGAGATTATAGGTAAACTCAATGAGAACTGATGGAGTTATATGGAGTGTGAAGGAAAAAGAGAAGTCCTAGCATAGATCCTTGGGGTCTTGAAGTGGATGATTAGACAGCAAGAGAGATTGAGAAGGAAGCTTCAGACAGGGAGGAGAATCAGAAGAGATAAATGCTATGAAAGTCTGTAGAGGAAAAGCTATCTAGGAAGATGGTGTGGTCAACATTGCCAAGTCTCACAAATGGGACAAAAATGATATGTGGATTGAGAAAACAACATCAGATTTGGCAGCTAAGAGACCATTGGCAATTTGGGGAAATCAATCCATACTTCACAAATTATTCTCAAAAACAGAAAGAGAACACCCTACTGGAATACTTTTATGACACAAATAAAGTCATAATATCTAAGCCAAGGAAAGATAAAACACAGAAAGAAAAATTTAGGACAACATCATTAATGAACTTCAATGACAATAAACCTAATATCATTGACATTGTAATGTTGAAGTTCTTTGTATCTCAAAGCTCAGCTTACTTTTGAAGAGACACACACAATTAATAAAATAATACTGGCAAGTTCTACCTACATAGAACTTAGATTCGAATGGTGAAAACATCCATTTTTAGCAATTTATTTAACAGAGCATAATTTTAGTTTATTATTTTTTTTAAAATGTCTCTATCTCTGTCTATACCATCCATATTTCTCTCTCTCTTTCTCTCTCATTCCTTCCCTTCCTCTCCATGTGTATCTGTATGTATTTCTGTCTCTGTCTTGCTCTCTTCATCTGCCTAGCTATTTATTTGAGACTGGTTGTCTCTGTCTTTCCCAGGCTAGAATTTCAGGGGTCACTCATGACCCAGATCCCACTGTTGATTGCTGTGAAAGCTTTTGACTTGCTCCATTTCTTCCCAGCTAGTCTGCCCTTCCTTAAGCAGCCAGGTTCCCTCTCCCACCTACCCTATGCACTTGATAGAGTCACTATATTGTTGTGGGACTAGGTGTGGACATCTGATCAGCTTTGGTCCTAATGAAGCTAGGAACTCAGGAGCTCAAGTGTTCACTAATGTCAGCCTCCCCAGTAGGAGGAATTAAAGATATGGGTCACCATGCCTCTCCAGGATCATGATTTTTTAAATGGACCTCTTTAGATAGCAATATGACATAGTAGAAGGATAGGAAAATAGTTCCTCTAAGGGAGGGACTGATCCCTTCCCCTGCCCACCCCCAACATAGAGCCTTACATAGAGAAAGTGCTTAACTGTTCACCTCCAGTTTGCATCTGCTGCTCTGATTGGTATCAACTCCAAGGAACAAGATGCCCCCTCCCAGGTTAAGCTTATTACCTTTAATCTCATCACCATGTGTTAAATCAAGGCTTGATTGATACCACCATGCTCAGTCTCCTCTCCTCTCTGATTGGAGGGGTGGAGGGTGGCATACCAAAGTCTTTCTTTATAGAGGGCAGAAACTGAACTCTCAGCTCCCTCTACTCTCTATATGTTACTCTTCCTTAATTCAACTCCACTGCAAAGCAGATGCCCCCTGGTGTCTCCCTCCCCCCACCCCTTCTTCACTCCTTTTGTGTCTTGTCTCCCCACGTTAGATTGTAAGCTCCCTGAGGGGGCAAGGGCTGTCTTTCTTTTCCTTAATTGTATCCCTGGTGCTTTGTACAATACCTGACACATAGTAGGTACTAAATAAATGTTTATTGAATTGAACTGAATTGAATCGGAATGCTTGTTGAAATTAAAGTTGAAGCAGTAGAAAGAGTATATAACTTGTTGTCTGGAGGGATGATTTCCAACCTTAACTCCAATGATCACTGCCTATATCACCATGGGCAAATCATTTAACCTCATCCATCCAGCTTCTTCATTTGTAAAATGGGCATAGCAATATTTTCTTTTAAAGAGATGTGAGGAAATACTATAGAAATATTAAAATATCCTATAAGTAGAAGTTATCACAATCTTCATCAAGCGTTCTGGTATTTGTGTAGTGGATGGATATCTGGCTTTAGTCGGGAAGACCTGACACATAGTGGCTGTGTGGCCCTGGGTAGGTCACTTATCCTCTCAGGGCCCCAGGTAACTCTCTTAGACTAACAGGTACAGAAGTGTTACCATCTACATCTATAGAAAGAACTTCCTAAGTGAGAGTTACGCACATCAGTGTAATCGGTGGTCTAGACCAGTAACAACTCTCTTTAAAATCTAAGCAAACTGAGTAACATATGCATCAGGTACTGCCAGAACTGGAAAGTTTCAAGTATAGACCCTATCTGTCACCTGAGAACCAACCTAGTTAAGTATGGACAGTTCATCACTGGAAGGCAGGCCACTGGCCAATGACTATTCTGACCACACCAACTCATTGAAACTATTTACTAAGCCACAGATAGGCTGCAATCTCTCCTGGTTAAGGAAGTACCCACACTGATGAAAACCCATGAAGCTTTAAAGTGGGGAAAGTATTATAAATTTAAATTTGAAGCTTAAAAACATGGCTTTTTCTTTTCTCTCTCTTTCTTTTTCTATTCTACCTAACATGGAGCAAAGTTATAATTAACACTGCTACACCATAGGCTGAAAAATTGGGTTAATTAAGGCAAAATCAATTGTCTTGATTGATTTGACTGTTAAGCTAGTCTAAGTAGTTAGATTAACCATTTGATTATGAGACCACAATCATTTATTAGATGATTACTATGGAACTGAAATCATGCTAAGCAATGCAGTCATCTTAATAATAGTTGATATTTGTATATTTTTAAAGGTCTGCAAAACATTTTATAAGGGTTATCTTATTTGATCCTTACAACTACCATGGGAGTAAATGCTATTATTATCTCCAGTTTACAAATGAGAAAACTGATGCAGGAAATGTTATGTTACTCAGGATAACACAACTAGTAAGTGCCTGAGGTAAGATTTGAACTCCAGTCTTCCTGACTCTAGGATTACCTCTTAATCCATTATACTATCTCACAAATGAATAAATGGTGCCCGAATAATCAGCCATTATTATGGTTAAAAAAATTGGAAAATAGGAGCAGCTGGGTGGCACAGTGAATAGAGCCCTGGCCCTGGAATAGGAGGACCTGAGTTCAAATGCGGCCTCAGACACTTAACAGAAAAACTAGGCGTGTGACCTTGGGCAAGTCACTTAACCCCAATTGCCCTCTAAAAAACAAGAAAAAAATTAAAACAAATTGAAAATGTTGAATTTTGCCATATATACCCAGAGAGGCTTCTCTGGACCTAAGATTAGCAGCCTACAAGATAAAAGGAAAGCTAATTATAATTTTGTATGAATCCTTAGAATATTCAATTCCAAGCAGCACAAGCTGTGATATTTCACAAAGAAATATGGAACTTCATTTACCATTAGAGGTATTCCATAAACAATAGCATGGTTTGTAGTAAAATTAAATGAAGCAGTGATGGAAATTTTATCTTAACCCTGAAAACATCCCATAATGCTAAAAATAGATGGAATAAATGTGGAAGTGATCACAAAATGAGAAGCTTAGCTGGAAATAATATTAGCTCACACTTACATGGCACTTTAAATTTTGCAAAGTGTACTTCCCTGCAAGGTAGGTAAGTGAATTTTATTACCCCTATTTTACATTTGAGGAAACAAGGATTAATTAAATATGTTACATGACTCAGAGTCATAACTGGAGTTTGGGATTTAGTCACAGAACATTTCCACAGGGTGCCAAAAGTTAGAGGGTGCTAACCGTCTTTACCCTTAGTAGGTATAGACAATTTAGCTTGGTACCTGGTTAATGTGAATTATTAGTTAAAATGAAACTATCAAATAGTAGGCTTCATTTTCTGGCAATTGCTTGGCCTGATCATGTCCTGCTTTCTCTGATGGTAGAAGCCTCGCCATATGTTCAGTGGACTTTGTCTTTGAGAGAAAGATTTAACAGACTGATTTTACATTGATTAGATTTAGAACTGTATAACTAGCCTGTATCAGATTAAGATTTCGATAATCCCTGTGCTTAAGAAAACCAAGTAACTGCTGTTCCTTTGAATACAATTTCTGAGCAATCTGAAAATTAAAACTCTTAAGAGAGAAAGCTGATAATACAATGAAAAACATCATCAGACTTGAACTCTTGGGAAAAGATACAATAATAGAATCTTTGTTTTTATTTTCGTGGTGAGAAAGTCTTCCCAAATAGGGGTTCAGTAATTAGCGATCAAATTGCAGTTAAAGGCATCTTTAATTTAAGTCTGCAGTTCAGGCTGAGTCATTTTATCCATAAGGACTCCAGATCTGATGGAAAATTTCTGTCTGACCAAGTTAGCATAATGTACTCAAGTGTCCTTGTGAGGGCAAGGATCAGTAATCATAGGTCAGTATGGATGAAACCACTATGCATCCGAATAGACCAGTTTCATAGTGCCATTAGTTTCCATTGTACACATGTAAATCTGGGAGAGTGGCATATTGGACAGTAGGACAGATTTGGAATCACAAAGATGTGGATTTGAGTCTTGCCTCTGACATATACGAACTGCATGATCATGGGGAAATCAGTTAACCTCTCAGTGTCCTGGGGCATTCTTTTAGACTATAAATTATATGTAAATTGCTCATCTACATTGATGGAAGGAACTTTATTGCATCAATAAAATTTCTTTTTTTTTTCACCAAAAAAATTTCAAGTTGGAACAAGATAAATCAAAGGATGTAGCTGGAGCTTTTTTTTTCCTTTTTTTTTCTTTTCTATTTTTTTCTCTCTTTTAAATTTTGTTTTTGTTTACACCATTAATTTCCACAAGATTTTGAGTTACAAATTTTCTCCCCATTTTCCCCTACCCACCACCCCACAACGGAGGTCTCACTGAATATCCCCTCCCCCAATCTGCTCTCTCCCATATCTTCCTCCATCCCCCCTCCAACTTTCCAGTAGGGCATGGTGGATCTCTATGCCCCAGTGCCTGTATATCTTATTTCCCAATTACATGTAAAATAGTATTAATAATATATATATTTGAACATTTTATTTTAAAACTTTGAATTCCAGATTTATTTACTTCCTCCCTTGTCACCCACCCTTACTGGGAAGATAAGCAGTTCAGTATAGGTTGTACATGTGTGGCTAATGCAAAACAATAACATAGTAGATATATTGTAAAAGACTGACTATATTTCCCTCCCTTCTATCCCACCTCCCACTTGTTCTATTCTCTACTTTGATCCCATCCCTTTTCAAAAGTGGGTGCTTCCAACTTCCCTATCCCCCAGCCTTCCCTCCCTTCCATCATCCCCCCTGTCATCCCCTTCCCTTCCCCCACTCTCCTAGAGGGCGAGACACCCTATTTAGTGTGTATTTCATTCCCTCCTAAAGCCAAATTCAATGGGAACAAGGTTGACCCATTCCCTTTTGCCTTCCTATGCTTCCCCTCCATTGTAATCATTTTCCCTTGCCTCTTCTATATGAGACAGTTTACCCCATTCTGTCTCTCCCCATCTCCTCTCATTATATTCCTCTCTCACCTCTTAATTTCACCTTTTAAGTATCATCCCTTCCTGTTAAATTGGTCCTCTGCCCTCTATCTATGTATATACCTGTAAACATATGTACACACATTCACATATGTATTCATATGCCCATATACCCTCATATTTAGACATATATATGTATATATATGTATATATATATACACATACACACATATATTTCTATTCCCTTCAACTACTGAGAAAGGTTTCATAAGTTGCAATTATTGTTTTTCCATGTAGGAATGTTAATAGTTCAACTTTGATAAGTTCCTTATGATTTCTTTTCCCTGTTTACCTTCTCATGCTTCTGTGGCTTCTTGTATCTGAATGTCAAATTTTCTATTCAACTCTGGTTTTTTCAGCAAGATTGCTTGAAAGTACTCTATTCCACTGAATGACCATATTTTACCCTGAAACATGATACTCAGTTTTGCTGGGCAGGTGACTCTTGGTTTTAATTCCAGCTCCTTTGACCTCCAGAATATCATATTCCAAGCCCTTCGATCCCTCCGTGTAGAAGCTGCCAGATCCTGGGTTATCCTGATTGTGTTTCCACAATATTAAAATTGTTTCTTCCTGGCTTCTTGTAATATTCTCTCCTTGATCTGGGAATTTCAGAACCTGGCTATAATATTCTTAGGAGTTTTCTTTTTGGGATCTTTTTCAGGAAGTGATCAGTGCATTCTTTCAACCCTATTTTGCCCTCTGGTTCTAAAACATCAGGGCAATTTTCCTTGAGAATTTCTTTTTTCTTTTTCTTTTTACTTTTTGGAGGGCAATTTGGGGTTAAGTGTCTTGGCCAAGGTCACACAGGTAGTTTTTGTGTGAAGTGTCTGAGGCTGGACTTGAACTCAGGTTCTCCTGACTCTAGGGCCAGTCACTGCACCATCTAGCTGCAAGCCCCCTCCCCTGCCTTGAGAATTTCTTGAAGGATGATTTCTAGGTTCTTTTTTTTATCATGACTTTCAGGTAGTTCAATAATTTTAAAATTATCTCTCCTCCATCTATTTTCCAGGTCAGTGGTTTTTCCAATGAGATATTTCACATTGCCTTCTATTCTTTCATTGGTTTGGAAGTGTTTAATAATATCTTGGTTTCTCATAAAGTTCTGAAGGAATTATTCTCTTCAGTGAGCTTTTGAGATTCTTTTTCTATCTGGCAAATTCAGCTTTTTAAAGTATTCTTCTCCGCATTGCCTTTATGAGCCTCTTTTGCCATTTGAATTTTTCTATTTTTAAGGTGTTATTTTCTTCATTCAGTTTGTTGACTCACATTTCATAATCTTCTTGCATAATTCTCATTTATCTTCCCAATTTTTCCTCCACTACTCTTATTTGGTTTTCAAAATCCTTCTTAAGCTCCTCTATGGCTTGTAATCAGCTCATATCTGTCTTGGAAACTTTTGGGGCAGGAGTTCTGGCTTCATTGTCTTCCTCCTCTTCCATGCTTTAATCCTTTTTACCCCCCAAATAAGAATCTAATATTGGTTTGCTCTGCTTGCTTTGCTTCCTTTGTTTGCTTGTGTTGCCACTCAATTACTTGACTTTTGAGGTTTTTGCCATAGTAGAACTCTGCTACCAGAAAAGAGAGCTTTGTCCCAAATCGCTGAGACAAAATCTCAGCTCCTGGAGCTATTTGTTGTGTGCCCTTTCTGAAGCCTTAACAAGCTCTGGCAACTAGTCATGCACCCTAGGACCTCCAACCAGACAGTGATCCAGATTCAAGCACATTAAGACAAGAGCAATTACCCCTCAGAGTGGTCTCTTGGTCCCCCTACACTCTGCAGGCCAGGGGCTCTGAACTTCTGAAGCAGCCCTATTGCAGTGGCTGCATGGTCGGGGCACCTCAGCCACTTCTCCCTCCAGGGATAAAGGCCAGACCACACTCCCATCTCTAGGAACCCAAAGTCCACACTGCACTGACCTCTCACTTTGTCCTTATCATCTATGGGTTGATAATTCTGGAAACCGCCACAGCTACTGGTGATCTGAAGTCTTCCCAGCCAGTGGCTGGTTGTGGCTGCCCAGTGGCTAAACCCTCAGGCTCCCATATGGCTGGGGTCAGCTCCCAGAGAGCTGCACTGCCTGCTTTCTCTCAGCCTGCCAGGCTGTGTTTAGCAGGAAGTTAGCTTCTCTGTGTCATTTTGTGGTTTATGTAGCTCCAAAGTTTGTTTAGAGTCATTTTTTTACATAAATTGGAAGAGGTGGAAGCCAGAGCTATGCAGAAGTCCTGTTTCTACTCCGCCATCTTGAACTGGCCCCATAGCTGGAGCTTAAATAACTTAACATTGTTTTGCTAAAAAAAATGGTCATTGTTCTTCCTTCCTTCCTTCCTTCCTTCCTTCCTTCCTTCCTTCCTTCCTTCTTTCCTTCCTTCCTTCCTTCTTTCCTTCTTTCTCTAAATGAAAAGTTATCATTCTTCCCTCTTAAGTGAGAAATAGTCACTCTCTTTATATGATAAAGTAATACAGCACAATGGATAGAGTGTTGGAAATGGAGTAAGGACGACCTGAATTAAAATCTTTACACTTCTCTGTCTCAATATCTTTATCTATAAAATGAGTCTAAGTAGTACCATCTTCATAGGATTCTTTTGAAGATCTAATAAACTAATATCTACAGCTATATCTATCTATCATGTTTTTTAAATCTTAAAGCATTCCTAATTGTTAGCTGCCGTCATCATCATCCTCCTCATATTTTTATATTTAGCAAATATGTATTAAGTTATTACTTTGTTCAATGCACTGTTACTGGCTGCAAATGATAATTCAAAATTAATAAGAAAACTCTCAAGGAGCTCACAATATTTTAGGGAAGAGCAGATATGCAAAATTATGAAATGGAATTTAGTTATGCATAAAAGAAATATGAATCAGTTACTATGAAATTTAGAGGAATGAATGATCATTTCCAGCCAAGCAATCAAGGAAGATATTGTGAAGAAAGTGGAATTTGAGCAGAAACTTGAGTTTCAGCATTTGAGACTCCTAACATTTGTTGGGAGAATATTGAGGGAAGGATAGGGCATTTCAGATATAAGAAACAAAGTAAGCAAATATATGAAAGTCAGAAAGCATTGAATGATTTTTTTTAAATGAGTGGCTCTCTCTCTCTCCACACACACACACACACATATACCTACACATACACACACACATATATATATATACACACATATGTATACATACTTATATATATATATATAATGTGTGTTATACATACATTATGTACTAATGCATTGTTAATCCTCTTAGTGTGTCAACAATATTTTCACAAGTTTTCTATAAGAGGGTTTTCATTCTGATATTGTAGTGTTGGTAGCCAACTCACCTGATCACATATTTGAGTTGTTTTCAAACTCCCAACTATATGCTCTAATATTTATCCTGAAAATGTGTCTTTCAAAAGAACCTATTCTTTAATATGTGTTCTGCCAAATAGAATATATGTGGATGGACAGAAGTCTCAGTACTTGGAAATTCAAGAGGAGTGTTTATAAAAAATGTAAATGCATTTGTGATTTGCTAACAAAACGACATCCCTGGACCTCTCCTTTATTGCCTATAAAATGTGGGAATTTCACAGGATATCACCAAAAGTCCTTTCTAGCTTCCAAATCTATATCCTATGTTCTTCACTTCTAGAGTAGTAACCTTTTTCATTTTAATCTATATTTTCACTCCCAATTATTTTTTTGGGGAGAGGGAGGTTAATAAGTGTTACTTTTTTAATATTGGGACTCCTTGTGTAGAAACTCCCTCCATGGATCTAGATAATTATCCTTTTGAAAAATTATTATCATTAGGGGCGGCTAGGTGGCACAGTGAATAGAGCACTTGCCCTGGAGTCAGGAGGACCTCAGTTCACATCTGGCCTCAGACATTGACACACTTACTAGCTGTGTGACTTTGGGCAAGTCACTTAACCCCAATTGCCCTGCAAAAAAAATTATTATCATTAGAGAATTGTTTGGAACTTTGAGAGCTGCAATGGCTTGACCATTATTATACAGCATGTATAATGCTCATAACTTGAACTTAAGTGTTACTGATTCAATGGCTGGCCCTTTATCCACCATACTAGGCAGTTTCTTTCAATCACTTAGATATCCCTTTATGTATTCTTTCCGTGAAATTAGTGATATCAGATGACTTTAAAGAGTATTTTAGAATAATTTAAGTATGTAACTTTGAAGCAAAAACCAATTGATCTATTTCTAATCAACTGAATTTAAAGTTACAAATGGGGAGGAAAACTAGAAGTAAGCTAGGGAAATACTATTTTAAGCATCTATTTCTTTTGTCCTTTCAAAATTCATTGCTACAAGCATCCATCTTGTTTCAAATAGATGTCTCTGTTGGCAATAATAGAGTGAGAATATACGAAGGGAGAGTTTAAGTTGTACTGCTAGTTTTATTTTGTCTAGATGTGTTATTATTTTGGTTTAGAAAACTACTGTTGTAGAAACTCCCTTTACCAGTGCATACTAGTGACTCAACCCTCTTGTAGTTTTTGAGAATTACCTTAGAGAATTGGGAGGTAGAGTGAATTTACCAGGTCTAGAGTAGAACAGGTAGAGAATCTAAACCCTTTTTCCAGGATCTAGGACCAAGACTACCACAATTCTATTCACTCATTCATTCATTCATTCATTATTTAATGATGTTTCTTATTTATATTACTATTGAATTTAATCGTATTTAAAATATTATTATGAATTAATTTTTAATAGAAAAATAAAACAGTGGGGAAAATATTCCTCATTCTCTTTCCCTTTTCCGTAGCTGTATGCTTCCAGTTTTTTTCCTACTTCAAAGTTTAATTAAGAACTTGGGCCCTTTACAGCCCATACCTCCACATGATATAGCTCTGTTTATCTCTGCTATTAGGGAATAAGGGGGTTTAAGTGCTCTTAAAGTATTTACGATGCTATTAAAACACACTCACCTATAATGAGTACTGAGTCTCGTGCTATGATCAGTCTTTCAGCTGCATTGAGGATGGAGTATGATTAATTTACAATCATTTGAATTTTTAACTGGAATTCAGCATGGTGAGAATGACAAATGTTTAAAAAACCAGCTTTATGATGTCAAGGTCACTGGAGTGACTTAGAAAGTGTGAGTTTAGGGGAAGCAGCACAGTGTAGTGTTTTGGGATGACCTTGAAACCATGAAGACTTCATGTGAAGACAAATATTGGCTGCATAACCCTGAGCAAATCATTAACCTTTCAGTGCCCAGATAACTCTTCTAAGACTTTCATCTGAAGAGGAAGTACTGAGCTACATTGGTAGAGGGAGTTTTCTTACTTGGGAATTCCCTATGCCAGTGAAATCACAGGTCCCAATAGCGCCCTATCCCCATCTGAATTCACCACTTACGAAATGTGGTAAATACCTTTACCTCTGTAAGCAGTCATAAGTAGCAATTTTGGTGCCCTAGTCAAGCAGCATGAGATATACCCACAAATCATCGGCATAATTCTTGTTGTCAAAATGTTACTATAGGATTAGTTATAATAATTTTATGTTTTAAGTAACCAGCCTTGCTGTCAACATGATTCATTCATTAACCAGCAAGAAGGATCACATGTATTAATTTTTTGCAAGGTCTTTGAGGGCAGACTTTCATTTTTGTCCTTGTATCCCCAGTACTTGCAATACTACCTGGCATGTTATTAGTGTTTAATAAATGCTTGATGATTCATTGATTTATTGGTCTCTGAGCAAAACCCTGATGATCCTATTCTAGTTCTGACTCTACCTTTGTGTCCCTTGTCCCATCTCTAAAAATGTAATAATATTTGCGCTACCTACTTCACAGTTATGATTTCTTAAAATTGCAATGCCCCATGTAAATATAAACTCTTATGATTAGATGGGTTGGAAAGATGGATTTTTAAATGGTATCTTACGGAGTTTCAGTACGGAAATGCAGATGCTAAATACCTTTGACCTGTTCATTTACGTTCATTCCATTATGAAAGTTCTTCAAAGACTGAAGCATAATTAAACACAAAAATGTTGATCTCTACTTCTCTGATTTTTGGTTATAATGGGAATCAGCTGGATTTTAGAAAATTATTCAGAGTTCAAAATATAGCATATATTTTTATCCCTGTTTCCAAAAACTAAGGCACTGATTTTAAAGAAAATATTCTACTAAAACATGTCAAGAAAGTGTAAATGATCTTATTTTTTGTGATAGTTTTAATATTTCATTAAAGATTCTATCATGAGTTACCAGAAGAAAATAGCAACTACTAAGTCTAAAGTTAACATCAGAAAGAAACTCATGAATACAATCAATCTTATATTTAAAGTGAATTGATCAGGGTGGCCAAGTAGCACCGCAAGTAAGAGCACTAGGTCCAGTGTCAGGATGATCTGGGGATCAAATCTGGGGTCAGATACTTAGCACCACACCCAGAAATAACTGGCCGTGTAACCTTGAGCAAGTTACTTAACCTGATTGCTTAAAAAAAAAAGTGAATTGATCGCTAATAATTTCTAGCATTTATATAGTGCTTTAAAGTTTTCAAAGTGCTTTATATGTTTTCTCATATGGTCCTTTAGCCTGCTCGTTTATGTTTACTTCATCATGAAAATTCTTCAAAGACTGAAGCATAAATAAACCTAATAGTGTCAATCTCTACTTTTTAGATTCTTGGTTATTCTGGGAATCAGTGAGCCAGGTACTATTGGCTCCCTTTTAGAGATGAGGAAACAGGTGCATAAAAAGATTGAATGATTTACCCAGTGTCTACACAGCTAGTGAATTTTGCGACAGGATTTGGATTTAGATATTCCAAATAACAATTCCTTAATTCCTTCCAAGACAGTCAGTCAATAAACAATTATTAAAAGCATACTGTATGCCAGACAATGTACTAAGTATTTAGGATACCAAAAATAAAAAAAAGCAAAAAATACCACTAAAGGAGTTCACATTCTAATGAGGGAGATTGCATGCACATAACTATATTACAACATATCAACAGAATAGATAGACGGCAATCTCTGAGGAAAGGCATTTATAACAAAGGCCAGGGGTAGGATATTGAAAAGATTTTTACAGAAGGCAGGATTTGAGCTGAGTCCCAAAGTAAGCTAGGGAAGAAGAGACAGAAGTGAAGGTGTAGAACATTCTAGGCATGCCTAAGTGTAAAGATACAAGGAATGAAGAGATGATTTTTTTTATTTTCAAGGAACATGGACATTGAGAAACATCAGTAAGGCCCCTGTAGCTGGATCATTAAGTACACGGAGGACATTGAAATGTAAGAATGCTAGAAAAGTCTTTAAATGCCAAATAGATGACTATGTTTGATCCCACAGATGTCAGGGTTTATTGAGTGTGAGTGACATGGGTAGATCTATATTTTAGGAAAATCTCTGGCAGCAGAGAAAAGGATCTATTGGAATGTAAAGAGAAACTCAGTGAAGCCACATAGGGGGATATTTCATTGTTCCAGGTGAGAGGTGAAGAGTATCTGAATTAGGGCTGTGGTTCGATGAGTATAAAGAAGGCATATAAATGAGAGACATTGTGAAGTTGGGATTGACAAAAAATTGACAACAGATCGAATAGGGTGGGGTAAGTGAGAGTGATGAATTGAGTATAACGTTGAGATCATGAGTGAATGTGACAAAGAAGATGGTGGTCCTTAACAATCATAGGTAATACAGGAAAAGGAGAGAATCCAGGGGAAGGGAATTGAGTTCTCTTTTGGACATGTTGACCTTGAGAAGCCTCTGGCATATACAATTTGAGATATCAAAAAAGTAGTGGGTGATGATGGCCTGGAGCTCAGGAAAGATATTATGGATGGTTACCTAGACCTAAGAAGATATGTATATTATCCATGGGAATTGATGATCTTAAGCACTTTTGCATCTTTAAAATGGAGTTAATCAATCTGAAAAGCCACAGTAGATAAAGAATCTCAATATGCCAAAAATATGATTGCCTTCTACTTTGTTTGTATCTTATGTTTGACTATTTATATACATATTCTTTCCCCCATTAGAATACAAACTCCCTGAGGGAAGGGACTATTGTTAGCTTTCTTTGTATCTCCATCACCTAGTAAATGCCTCCTGGAACTTAGTAAACAATTCGTGCTTGTTTGATATCTTATATTCTGTCTTCACTCACTATGACTACTACTACTACTACTACTACTACTACTACTACTACTACTACTACTACTACTACTACTTTACCTAATATTTATATAGCATTTTAGAGTTTGCAAAGCACTTCACATATCATTTCATTTGATCCTTTGATGCTCCTAATACCTTGGGAGGTAGGAGCTAATGTTATTCTTATTTTATAGATAAAGAAACTGAGTGTGAGAAAGGTTAAGTGACCTGCCCAAAGTAACAGAGTTAGTAAGTGTTGGAGGCAGTATTTGAACTTGTCTTCTTAAACCAAGAACTTTAGAGCTAAAAGATATTTTTTTCATATGTTTATTCCTGCCTTACACTGCCACTGTGAAGTAGATAGATATTTTACAGATCGTTTGTCTTTGAGAAACCACAAAGTTCTTTTTATGACTCTAAGCTTCTTCTTGAAATAAAAGATCCCACTTTTTAAAGTCCACATTTATACTGATGGTAAATCTTGTAGTATTGAAACCTTAAAAAACTTATGCCAAAGATTGCCCAAGGGGCAACGGAGAAGTTCATGATGGGTGTGAGCAGGCTATAACCCATAGGAGAAGTGTAAAGTATGTTATCAAGGAAATATTTATTTGACAAAAAAAGGAGTTACTAAAAATGTATGAGAATGTATGACTACAGATGGATACCCAGTGTGTTCTTGTGATACCAACAGAATGTAGTGAAGGTTTCCAGCATGTTGGATGGTATCCCTTATGGCCAAATTTCTCAAATATGCTCCCTTCTTTCCTCTGACACTGCCATGACTCTAGTGCAGACCCTTATTACCTCCCACTTGAACTAGTGCTAAAGGCTGCTGATGGGTCTATTTGCTTCAAATCTCTTTCCACTCTTCCCTTCAATGTGCAAAGTCACTCTCCTAAATTATATGCCCCTCCCCCATCCTCCCATTGTCTTTCTGTTGCTTCTGGGAGCAAATACCAAATGCTTTGCTTGATGTTTAAAGTTCTTCATAACTTATCTCCTTTCTACCTTTCCAGTTTTCTGACACCTTACTCCCTACCACATACCATAAGTTCCAGTGAATAAAATCCTCCATCTCTCAGCTCTGGGCTTTTTCTTTAGCTATCCCACATGTCTGTATATGTTTGTATACATTTGTTTGCACTCTGTCTCCCCCATTAGATTGTAAACTCCTTGAAGGCAGGGGCTGTCTTTTGTATCCCCAGAATTCAGCACACTTCCTGGCTCATAGCAGGCACTTAAAATGTTTACTAACTTGAATTAAATGGAATAGACAGGTTATGGACTTAAAACTCTATGCATCAATTTCATTCCTCCCTCCTTCCCCCCACCGGCTTTGAAAACCCAGATGTTGGTGCTTCCCTCTCTGGTAACTGATTAGGTATGGATGTAATGGGTCAGACAGCTGGAAATCTGTCTGCTGATCTGGTCTCTGTCTGTTTGTAACTTCTGCTTGTAATTGTTTATATTCTCTGAAGTTCAGGGTGCTGACCTTTTCCCCCTGAACTAGGTAAATGACATATGTTTGATTAAAGCAAGATTGTTAATCCATTTTGAGTTTCTTTCCTTTAGAAAAGCAGATCTAAAAACCTGTGTTGGCAGCCATCCTACGTATGCTAGGTTGCTTGCTGCTACCATAGCCTATAATGTTCCTTCTAATTCACAATCTGGGTCTTATGACTCCAGTGTTCTCTCACCTAGAACAACATGAGGTAGGGGATTATAGTGGATTTAATATTAGATTTGGAGTTAGGGGACCTGTGTTTCAATTATAATATATTATTTGCTACTTTTGTGACCTTGGGCAAGTCATTCCCCTCTCTGTGCTTTTTCCACTTCTATTAAATAAGGGCATTAAACTGCATGTTCTCCAAGGTCCCTTCCAATTCCAGTGATAATACTACAAAACCAGCATGTCATCATGATAAAGTGGATAGCACATTGAATTTAGGGTCAGGGAGACTTGGGTTCATATCCTCCTCAGACACTTACTAACTGTAGGATCCCTTAACCTCTCTCAGTCTCAGTTTTGATATATGTAAAATGAGGACATTGGTGCAGCTACATAGTGCCATGAATAGACCAAGGTCCTGGAGTCAGGAGGACCTGAGTTCAAATCCAGCCTCAGACACTTAACACTTACTCTCCGTGTGACCTTGGGCAAGTCACTTAACCCCAAATTACCAAGCATCCCCTCCAAAAAGCAAAAATAAAATAAAACAGAGTGAGAATATTGGACTTGTTGGCCTTTACAATACCTTCTAGATCTAAATCTTTGAATCTATGATCCTTCCCCAAAATAAAATCTAGTAGCAAGTTGGTTGATAAGGAAGTATTGATGTCTTAAAATGGAGAATTGTGGAATGAGAAAAAAAAGTGTCAACAGACCTTTTTAAAAAATGCCCAATAACTGCATCATTATGCTTTTTATCTACATTCTTAAATTTTTTTCTAGAATCTTTTTCTTAGAAGACAGTTGAGTGCTGAGTATCATTTCAAAGTCTATTTTGCTGACTATATTTTCAGGATTGTTACACCCAGGGAAAGGGACTATTTAGGTTTCCTTTTAAGTCAGCACAAGAGGAAGCACAAGAGAATATTAAATGTAGTATTTCCAAGGTCTTATTAAATATTCAGCAGTGTTCTTCCTCTGTGCAGTCAGTACATCAAGGACAAGTGCTGTAAAACTCACTACCAAACTGAAATGAGCCAAATAACCTGGAAAAAAATGGCCAGTTTTCTGCAGGGGAAAGTAGAAAGGAAAAAAATAAAGGGTGGGGCAGGAAACTGTTTCAGAGCTGTATCATTGTGAATAAAAGAGGGAAGCATCACCTAGATCATCATTTTCCAAACTAATTTCACCTCAAAATATTTTCTGCCTTGCAATTTATCAGCAGAACCCATACATGCAGTCTGAAGATATCTTATGTCCTTGCAGTAAGAGTGCTGGATGAAATTTTAGAGAAAGAAAGAAGGAATAGAGCATATTTTCATACTGTAAATTGCTAAAAGTAATAAATATTTTATTTAGGCTAAGTTCATGTTGGGATATAACTTTGTGTTGGAATAACCATGAAGATGAAAACATTTTTCAGCGTTTCACCAGTTATTGTTGGGAGATTTTCAGGGAGTTTTTAAAGCAAATACAGGGAAGAAGAAATAGAAAGGGAACTTGGTCAGGAAGGGTTATCCTTAGGGTCATCTTCCATCTTGTCATCTTGTAGATTATTGAAAATCTAGCATTTCTGGTCCACTCCATAAAGACTCCGACAGTTGTTGTTTGGACCTCCTGGAAAGGGAGGTCAGATCTTTGACCTACTAAGGGCAGGTCAACGTCTGAGAAGTGATTGAGTGGGATGAATTCTCATCTTTCCTTTCTGTTCCAAAATTGAGAAAGATTCTGCCCCTTTAACCAAAATCAATTATGCTTTCTTTTAGAGTAGGGAGAAAGAGACTAAGGAGGGGAAATCACTTCTGCCACTTTTTATAATTGCAGTTGCTATTCAGAATAGATTATACAAGTTAACTTTTTCGTACCCACTAGCTCCTTTTCCCTCTCAATTTCTGCCTTTTCCCTCAATGCTGTTTATTCCTCTTGTTATATAAAAATAAGATGTCTTGTCTCATTTTTAAATGTCAGCTGTGGTGACTGAGGTTGGGAAACAGGAGTCTGGGACAAATCAGAAGACACATCTAACTCCTAATGTGAGATATGGGACAAGAGAGTGACAGTAATGATTTCTTCCCTGGAAAATATTCTGGTTGTTGTGTATTTATTATTAAGTTTGTTCAGCATGATAAACAATATAAGTAATAATCAGAGACAAATTAACAGCCTGATGAGAATCTAAGGTATAATTCCATAGATTAGAGATTTTTATGTTGAGGGGGTACTAAAATTTAGACAGTTCCCTTGCCACTATGTTGGTACTTTTTGGATTTTATACTGGAGTTTGACTAAGATTTTTCCCTATTTCCCTTCTAGAAGCTTACTCATATATAAGGGTATTTACGGGGTAAGGTACCACTACTAGCTACTGACACCCATCACCAGCATTTATCTTACATTCATATTTAAGAGGGGAAAATATTACTAGACATTAAAACTTACAGAGCTGTTATTCGCAGCACCCAGGACACCAACAACATAGGAGACGCAGTCAGAAAAATGTTGACCTTATTAATTCAGGCGGAAAATACAGTTAGTTGAGTGAATGGAGTTGCCTAAATCATTCAAATAATACAGGCCCAATTGTGTTCTTTGGTTCAATATATGAGTAGCTGCCTCAGTTCTTAACCTACTTTACTTATATCGACAGAGCTCTTGAACGGGATATTACTTAGAAAAGTTACATTTCACTCCATTGGTGATTTTGTTGGCGTAGTATCTAGTGAAGAAAAGTCTTTTCTCAAGGCAGGCAACCCTCAATACTTGCTCTTCTATTTATAGTCCTGGTGATTTGGTTGGATCACAAAAGAGATTACATTGCCACGTCACATAACTTGTATGCACACTGATTTGTACTTAGGTTACCCTGATTTCCAAGCCAATTCTCTGTTCCCCATGTCATACTCTTTCTAGTGTTTATTTTTAATTAAAGGTCTAAAAATATTCCATATGTAAAGGAGTTTGGCAACCTCTTTGATCCCTTCTATCTTAAATATCCATTAATTAGTACAAATTTAACCACTCTGGCCCCATAGATCAGTGCTCGGCCCCTGGCTTCCATTCCCCACACATATGGCACACTCCCATACAATTAGGAGCATCACATGGTGGATTTTAAGATTTAAATAGTTGTGTGGAATAACTGCATGGGTTGACGGGGTAATGTAGTGGATAAAGCACTGGGTCTGGCAGTCAGGAAGATCTAAATTCAGATCCAATCTGAGATACTTCCTACCTGTGTGACCTTGGGGAAATCATTTAATCCCAATCACCTCTGATCTTCATCTGTAAAAAGGGGACACACTGGAGAGAGAAATGGCAACCACTTTCATATTTTTGCCAAAAAAACAAATAAACAATAAAAAACCCCAAACCTCATGAACTTTGTCCATTGGGTCATGTAAATTTTGGTATGTCTGAATGACTGAACAACAACATAACTCAGGAGTCTTGAGTCCACAGCTGTTACCCCCTTTTGTGGCATTCTTACACACTAAGTTTTTAAAATTGGGAATCTCTACAGCTGGATTCGATTCAAAGAATGATTTTTCTTGCACATAACTTTTTTAAGAAAGTGACAAACAAGGAAAAAAGAATGGATAATGAGTTTTCACTTAACTTGCTGAAATACAGGTAGCACTGATTCAGTTTAATTTCCTATATGTCCTAGTAGATAATAAAAACTATGATGTAATTCTATATTATTACATGTAATTATACATTATTAAATATTTAATAAATAATTCAATATTCTATAATTACATTATATAATGATACTCTTTCCAAGCCCTGAAAGGTACTCTTATAAAGACTTCTAAATCATCAGAGATTATCTTTTACCTGTATAGTTTTACTCTGAACTAATTAAATATCCAGATATTTGGAAATTATTGTACTCAGACTTCTAAACATGGTAATCCAAGCATGGTATCTATGGTAACCCTTAGCTAGTTAGAATATTCCATTAATCCAATTATTATAAATAGGAGTTTATTGTAAAAACTAAAATCTCCTAATACCATTTCTCGTCTCATTCCATATTATATGCTTAATTATTTTTATTTTTTTGCTTTTGGGAAGGCAGTTGGGGTTAAGTGACTTGCCCAAGGTCACACAGCTAGTTTTTGTGCCAAGTGTCTGAGGTCAGATTCAAACCCAGGTCCTCCTGACTCCAGGGCTGGTGCTCTTTTCACTGTGCCACCTAGCCGCCCTGCTTAATTATTTTTAAACACAAATATGGCAAACCAATTAACCTATGATTCTTAAGCAGACTTAGATCTAGAACTGTAAGGTTCCTCAGATGCCATCTATTTGAATCCTGAGTATAATTTTGACCCATACTGATTAAATAATTTCATAAAGGGTGCCCTAATAAGAAGATATGGAGCCATGATTCAAACTCAGTTCTTCAGAATCTTTAAGTCCAATTCTCTGCACCATTCCAGGCTCCTACCATTTCTGAAGAATGCACAGACTTAGCTTCAGTGAATGATGAGTTCTGTTTATTTCAACATCGCATGGATTAAGAAGAGAAAAAAAAAAAGACTTGCCAAAAATGTTTATTCCTGAGACACCTTTTCTTGTATTCCACAAGATTCGATCACTCAACTAAAACTCTGAAGATTTGGGTTCTAGTCCTAGCTCTTCTCCTACCTTGATGAATAAACCCAGGCAGGGCAATTCTCTCTAAACCTTTGTTTTCTAATCTCTAAAATTAGGGGTTTAAACTGAATTAGGGATGGAGGAATGTGAGATTGTATCCAATTTAACACCCTCATTCTCACACAGTAGTAAGAGGACATGTCCAAGGTCATGCAGATAGTAATCGGCAATAAACTTTGGAACCCCATCCTCTGATTCCACATAGAACATTCTTTCCATTGTATTGCACTCCAAATGATGCCTAAGGTCCCTCATTCCTCTTGCTCATAGTAAATGCTTGTTTGAGAAAGATTTCTTAGATTGAAATGAGGCCAGAGAATTTTTTTCATCACAGCACAGTCTGATACTCTGAATGGTTCCAGTATTAGCAGTAGTCATGTTTTGCCCACTTTTCAGGAGGTTCCTCTTGGGGTTCATACTAGGGACAGCTTCACATGGAAGTACTGAGAAAGCGGTGTGATATCCAAAAAGTTTTCTTTAAGACAAACAGATTCAAATGGATAAATTGTCCAGAACAAGATGATTGGGGAATGGAAGGGAAACAATAATAAGAACTGGCTCATAGGCAATCCTATTGGTCTTTTAATTTCTCAGTTTTATGGAATCAGATGCTTTACAGGAAGTTCTGATAACTTTTTAGTTCACATAAAATATCCAAATTATCAGATCGCCAAATAGACATTGCAAAACACAATTTCAGAAAAGGAAATTGAATTAGCTCTAAGGGATCTACCAAAGTAGGGGTGGAAAAAGACTTTTGGTCCAGGTACATAAGAATTTTGTCAAACTCAAAATATCTTTGTTGTGCCTTTCCTTGTGGTGGCTAAATAAATCTCTTTTTGTTAAAGTCAAAATACAATGCCTTATACTTATAATATTAAATCTAAACTACCAGAGGATTGACCTGAACGACCACTTCCTACAATTGAAGCATATGACGATGAGGGTGATGATGATGTTGTTGTTCTTCTCCTTCTCCTCCTCTTTCTCCTCCTCCTCCTCCTCCTCACACTCAGGTTACATTAGAAACATATAACCAGCCATTTCCCCCAAAAAACCTCCATTCTCTCAAACACTCCATTATAACAAAGAAAAACAACAAAGCAAAATCCATTAATGCAGCAGATCTGTCAGCATAGTGCAAAACCCCTCTGTCTGGATAAAATAGTCTTTAAGAATGGTTGTGTCTAAAAAAAATCATCAGTTTCTGACCCTATTTATGATGAATTTCTTTGAACCTAAGTAGCCTGATATTCAGACACATAATTTCAGACACTCAACAAAACCTTTGAAGTGGGTGGGACCCAGGGACATCTTCCTATCCCAGTGAATAATTTTTTAGACAATATTTATATTACTTCCAATTATCATTGAACGTTTTGTGCACTTTATTGAATAACATTCTGCCAGGTGGTGCAGTGGGTGGAGCACAGGACCTAGAGTAAGAAAAATTAGAGCTCAAATATAGACACTCACTATGTGATCTTAGGCAAATTATAACCTCTCTTTGCCTCAGTTAATATTATCCCCATTTTACAGATGAGCTCAGTTTCCTCATCTGTAAAATGGGGATACTATTAGCATCTGAGAATCAAATTTTTGTGAGGATCAAATGAGATGTTAATTGTAAAGCTCTTAGCACAGTACCTGGCACAAAATAAGCTCTATATAAAGATAGCTATGAATGTTGCTGCTGCTGCTGTTGTTACTACTACTACTACTACCACTAGTATAACTACTACTACTACTAGTATAACTACTACTGCATAGCCTTATTTGGAACTAGTATCCCATATTTTTTTCTGTTTCTTTTTCTTTCCAAAATTGGGGGGAAAATCAAGCATCTAGTTTTTGTTTTGGTAGCACAATGGTGGACAGTTGTTCACCTGTGAGCAGATGTTTGATTTCACTAACCTCAGAAGAAGTTAAAGTAAATTTTGGCTGATCATAAAGTCAGCACACAGTGCAGTCATAATTGCTGCTTCTTGGTTGGCCCTTGAGGATATAATGAAAGAGACATTTTCTATCTCCAGAGGCTGTGATTCTGGGAACAGAAAAGATTGACTAATTAAGGTAAAGCTCATTCCCAAGACGTGAATGTGCATGTGATCCCGGGGTTTCTGGTGACATATAATGCTGGGAAAGAAGTGGATTAATGACAAGCCATAGATGTGTGTTTTTGTGAATTAAAAAAGTCAGTTCAATGAACTGAGTGAAATGTCAGGTTTCAATCTTTTCTTTTCCACTGACTATCAAAATTGACTTGGAAAAGTCATTGGCTTCTCAGTGTCTCTGGAACCTTATTTGAAAAATGAAAATAATGCAGGACTCCCAAGAATGTTTTAGCTTATGAAAAAATAGTAATTTGAGAGTATGTACTCACTCATATGAACAATCATGTATTAAATATCAACTATGTACAAGGTACATGGTTGGTTAACTAGGTGGCGCCATAGTGGATAGAGTCTGGAAGACTCATCTTGAGTTCAAATCTAGCCTCAGAGGCTCACTAGCTTAGTGACCCTGGGCAAACCCCTTAACTCTTTTTGCCTCAGTTTCCTCATCTGTGGAAAATGAGCTAGAGGAGAAAATGGCAAACCACTCCAATATTTTTGACAAGAAAACCTCAGATTATAGTGGAGATCAACAAAGATTTGGACATGAATGAAAAATGACTGAAAATGGGAAATGCACACCACTAAATAGAGAAAATACAGTGACAAAAATTCAGTCAATTAACCATCATTTATTAAATACCTACTATGTGGCAGTCCCTATCTTGGTAGTGGGGAGATAATAGACCAAACTTAAACAGTGTTTCCTTTCAAGGAAACTTCTCCAATATGTACAACATGCCTGAGTACACAGAGAACAAATGCAAGGTATTTGGATTGGGGGGCATTAGTAGTTGGGGAGATCTTGTGAACATTAAGTCCAAGTGATTTATTTTTTAAATGAGGATACTGAAGTACAGGGTGGTTAAGTGATTTTTCTGAGGTCACCTATATCAAGGGCAGGATTTGAAGACTTTTCAGTGTTGGTGCTTTTGTCACTAGTAAATATTTCCAAGCTTCATTTAGAAGGGACTGGTAGAGCTGGATCTGAAGGAAGTGAGAAATTTTGTAACATAAGTGGCACAGAGATGGGAATTATTGTATAGGATCTGAGAAAAAGAGAGAAGACCTGCTTTCCTGGATAAAAACCAAAATAATCCTTGCCCTCAAGCAGCTTTCATTCTGTTGTAGGAATATAGCATGTATACAGATAAGTAAATACAATTTAATTTAAATAGGGAAAGAACATTGGCAGTTGTATAACAAATGCTTCATATAGATATCAAATTTTGGCATTAATATACTACTTGAAAAGTCCCTGAAAAAGTGCTAATTTACAATTAATGAGTCATCTGAATTTTCCATTAGTATTCTTTTTTCCTCCATCAAAAATTTTTAAAAAGCAATTGAGGTTAAGTAAATTGCTCAAGGTTACACGGCCAGTTATTTCTGGGTGTGGTGCTAAGCATCTGAGCCCAGATTCGATTCCCAGGTCATCCCGACACTGGGGCTGGTGCTCTTACTCGCTGAGCCACGTGGCCACCCCCATCAATTTTCATTATAAAATAGGACATATGTTTCACTTGACATTGTCAGGTTTTGGATGCAGCAATGTAGGGGTGATATTATGAAATATGAGCAAACCAGTGTCAATGTCAATGGCAAATGACTTTGGATGTGGGAATGAGAGAGACAAAAGTCAATGGGTACACAAAGAGACTTTCTTGAAGGCACACAGTATTAACAGAGTCTAGATTCACACCCAGATCTTCTGACTGTAATTCCAGTGTTCCTTCTACTATACTCTGAAGGTTGTAAGTATACATGACTGGAAAAAATGGAAATGACAGTGGAGGACAGATTCTGCTTCACCACAGTAGATAATATTTTACAGTTTCAAATTCCCAAAATAGAAAGACGCCATGTAAAGGTCTGGCTCCTTTTCATGCTCTGCCAGAGTGATGATGGAGGACAGTATAGATTTCTTCCATTTGTTACTTATAGGAGGTGAAAGACTTCTTGGAAACATAAAATTCAACAGTAGAAAATTTAAATAAAGAAAATTTAATTGAAATATTCATGCCAGATCAACTTTTATTTTATTTGATTTTTTATGAATGTGTCCATCATTTTAAAATTGAGCTTCATTGTTCCAGTAATTAGAGCTAGAATTCTGAAGAAACATGTCTTTTTTTCCCTCTTTTTTATTTCCAAAAGGATTTTATTTTCTCAAAGACTTCTCAGGGGGAGCTGGACATTATTGAACTTTATAAAAATTTGGGAAAATGCCTTACATGGCATCCACTTAAATTAATACTTTATTTAAGGCAATTGGGGTTAAGTAACTTGCTGAAGGTTACATGGCCAGTTATTTTTTTGTGTGGGTGCCAAGTATCTGAGGCTGGAACCAATTCCAGGTCTCCTGATGCTGAGGCCAGCGCTCTTACTCACTGCATGAGTTGGCTGCCCCTAAATTAATACTTTTCCAAAATAAAGCCACTGGACAAATTATAGGAAGAATTATTCCAGAGAAGGGGATCGATGAATAGCAGAAAGATCAGGAAAAATAAAAAGGGAGACAACTGAATCTAACCAAAAGTTTCATGATAATCTCTGTGATTCAGCAAATTATCTTTAGGATCTGGCCACCTGAATGAGGCTAATGGATGCTCAATCTATTTTCTGATACCTTTGAACACTTTAAAAGAATCTGTTAATACTTAATCTGTGCTTTCTATCTTTGTTCATTACTTCCTCCACAGGTGGTGATGGGAATATCTCTATGCCTTTTTGTCTCTGTTTCTCAGTGAATTTTCCTTAAGAGCCCCACCAAATATATTCAAAGTCTAATCTGATTCTTTCAATATTTTGTGAATACCTGTGCAAGATTAGAGTACTACATCTGTAGAACAGGGATCATAACAATAGCTACTATATGGAGTTACTGTGAGAATCAGAAAAGAAAATACATGTGAAGAATTAGTAAAACCTAAAGTACTATAGAAATATTAATTATAACTAAGATTTATTTATTTGGGTTGTATGCCAAATTCCTTGTAAGTTCATTTTTACACCAGCTTCTTTTGGTTGCTTTGTGACTTTCTTCCTGTAGAAAACATGAAGCTTCTCATGAGGCTTTGACATCTTTGGTTTTCCAACACAATTTTTAATTTCTTCCCCTGTATCCACCTCCCTACTGAAGTCACTGAATATTAAGGTATCTATTGACTTAGACTTGAGATTTTATAAAATTTTTTAAGCACTTTGTATTTTATCTCATCTTAGGCAATGAGTGTTAATATACAAGCAGTGATGATCTTCATGGTGCTCTATTTCATGATAGTTATTCTGAGAACATCAAAGAAAGATGATGAAATCTCACTTTGAAATATTTCTTGTGGCCTCTGAGGCCTTCTGTGACCTTTTGGACTATATTGTCAGTGGTGGTATTGGATTAGTGCCACAGAAGGAAGGATAATAGATCCTGGGTTCAAAGTTCACTTCTACCATTTACCACCTCAGTGAAGCTCACCTTACTTGGTTCAAATTACAACATCCATAAAACACATGGGTTGGTGGAGCAAAATGACCAGCCTGATTACTTCCAACTCTATGTCTATGATCCTATAAACTCTTTAAGCCATCTTTCCATATAGCTACAATTTAAGACATCTTTTTAAAATTTCAACTGATAATGGCACATTGTAATGGAGAAGGAACTTGCGATGTCATTATGAGGCCTGGGTTTGAGTCTGGTTCTGACACCAACTAAAAGGGTGATCATGGGGCAAGTAACTTAACCTTTATGGCCTCAGTTTCCTCATGGACAAAAACAAGAGAGTAGACGAGATGGTCTCTAAGGCTATTTCTAATTGTAGATTGCTGTTCAGTTATGACCTACTCTTTGTGACTCCATTTGTAATTTTCTTCTCAGAGATACTGGAGTGGTCTGCCATTTCCTTCTTCAGCTCATTTCACAGATGAAGAAACAGGCAGATAGGGTTAAGTCACTTCCTCAGGATCACACAGATAGTAAGGGTCTAATTTAATAGGAAGGGATGATACTTAAAAGGTGAAATTAAGAGGTGAGAGAGGAATATAATGAGAGGAGATTGGGAGAGACAGAATGGGGTACAGTATCTCATATAGAAGAGGCAAGGGAAAATGGTCACAATTGAGGGGAAGAACAGGAAGGCAAAAGGGAATGGGTCAACCTTATTCTCATTGAATTTGGCTGAGGGAGAGAATGACATACACACTAAATAGGGTATCTCACCCTACAGGAGAGTAGGGGGGAAGGGGATGAGAGGGGGGATGATAGAAGAGAGGGCAGGGTGGGGGGGAGGGAAGTTGGAAGCACCCACTTTTGAAAAGGGACAGAATCAAAGTAGAGAGTAGAACAAGTGGGAGGTGGGATAGCAGGGAGGGAAATATAGTCAGTCTTTTACAATATATCCACTATGGAAATGTTTTGCATAGCTACACATGTACAATCTATATTGAACCAGTAAGGGTGGGTGACAGGGAAGAAGGGAATAATTTGGAATTCAAAGCTTTAAAATCAAATGTTTAAAATATATATATATATATATACACACACTATTATTAATATAATTTTATATGTTATTGGGAAATAAGATATATAGGCACTGGGGCATAGAAATCCATCGTGCTCTACTGGAAAGTCGGAGGGGATATGGGAGAAGATATGGGAGAGAGTAGATTGGAGGAGGGGATATCCAGTGGGATTGCTATTTTGGGGTGGTGGGTAGGGGGAAAAATGGGGAGAAAATTTGTAACTCAAAATCTTTTGGAAATGAATGATCTAAACTAGACATTAATAAATCATTTGATTAAAAATGATAATAAGGGCCTGAGATCAGATTTGAACTCAGGAAGATGAGTCTTCCTGACTCCAGGCTCAGCATTCTATCCCTTGAGTGGCCTAGCTGCCCTGTTCCTAGCTAGTGTATACTACATATTCTTTTAGGTGGTTACTGCAAGAGAACTTACAAACCATTCTTCTGTTTATCTGCAATTTCTTTTGTGACCTTTTGTTACATAAACAGAGTATCTCAAAAATCTAATGCAGTTTTAAGCTTTAATTGGTTAAGGTTTTTAAGATACCCGGTATACTGAGAATCTAATAATAAAGCATGAAATACACTTGACTCAGAATTATAAGACTTAGGTTTGAATCCTGTCACCTAAAAGTACTGACACTAAAAGCAACTAAAAGTACTACTAATAAGCAAGTTACTTAATGGCTCTGAACTTTAGTTCCTTCTTATGTAAAATGAGGACACAAAACTTGCCTTTTTCCTCTTTTAATTTTAGTGTAAGCAGAATGTTTTGTAAGAGTTAAAGCATTGTATAGATGTGAGAAATAATTTGCGATAATAGATGTGGAATTATTACTAATAAAATTAATGCTCATATACGTGTGGTTCAGTCTCTCAAGCAGTATGTCAATTTGTTGGTAAATGAACAAACACAGAATGTAAAGAGAATTCATATTTATCATAGGGAATAGAGAGTAGATCTATGATTTCATGGGCATAGGGCGCTCCCAGAGGAAGAATCATTCTTTATCATTGCCAATCAGTACTTCCTCTGCAAATGGCATTCTTGGACAGTTGCCTAGAGCATTAAGATGTTAAGTAATTTGCCCAGGTTCACATAGCCAGTATAGATCAGAAGCAGAACTTTAACATAGGTCTTCTGGGTTCCAAAACTATCCCTTTATCTACTATGCCACACTGTCTCTCACAATGCAGGAATACACATATAATATGTATGTATATGCATACATATATACATATAAGTACATACATATACATATATGTGTATATATATGTCTATCTATATATTCTCTCATGGGAAAAAGGAAGAGATATGGGCTAGGTTATGGTATATCTAGAGAAATTTTGAACTGGTTGAATGGCTGGACCCATTGATCAACTTCAGCCTGGGAGTAAGTTTTTATTAGAATGCTCATGAATTTTTTAGTGAATTGGAGAGTGGTACATATAATATGCTTATCCCAGTTGTTGATGACATAAATCTGGGTGAGGCAACCATCATATTTGATGGCAGGTAGAATCCTAAAAAGTTCTTGAGAGGTTAGAATCCTTTAGACTGGATCTAATAAGTTGTAATTAGGTGGCAGAAGTGGACAGGGAGCTAGAATTGGAATTCAGAAAATCTGAGTTTCAGGGCGGCTAGATGGTGCAATGAGTAGAGCGCTGGTCCTGGAGTCAGGAGGGCCTGAGTTCAAATCCGGCCTCAGACACTTAACACTTACTAGCCTTGTGACCTCGGGCAAGTCAGTTAACCACAATTGTCCTGCCTTCCCCTTCTTCCCCCCCCCCCCAAAAAAAAAAACAAAAAAAAGAAAGAAAATCTGAGTTTGGCAGAAGTGGTAGCATAAGTCCATAATCTCTTTTCCAGGGGAAACTGAAGATGGTAAAACACTTGAGCTCAGGAGCTTTGAATTGTAATTGAGATAAAGCAGACTGATTTCATGTCTACATATCACCAGTATGCTAAGTCTCTGGTAATGTATCACTGTAGTGAATATGATAGAGAATTAATTAGGGAACAGTAGAAGTAGTACCTTGCCTTAGTGAGGGCCCAGTTGTGATTAAATGACATAAAATTTCTTGAACTCATTAAGTGTGATTTCATGACTTCTTCTATCTCATTTCAGCAGGATTAGGAAAGGAGTGAAGAAGGCAAATGGTGAATAATCCATGTTTGAGATGTTGGCAAGTTAGGAAGAAAAATAAAATATATACTATATAGATCATTTAAAAAATAAAATAGAGTACCCCATAAAATAATGCATACCCATCACTGAAAGTATCTTAGTAAAGGTTGAATGGCTATTTGTAGAAGACATTATATCAGAAATTCTCTCACTGGAAAGAGTTAGATCAGGTTTTTTCAAAAATCCCTTCTGTCTCAAGCCTTTGTACACAGGTAAACTATAGTAGTTCTAATTTTAGGTAATCAATGGTTGCTCATTAATTCATTCTGATTCTCCTTTGTTAACAAGGTATGGTAATTGATAGGGCAAGTGATTTTGAGAGAGTAGAGTAGAATTGGTTCAACATTAGGTCAAGATTACGAAGGGAGGAAAATGTACACAGAGCAGTGGTGATAGGCTGGGAAAGTAGTGAGTAGAGGGACAGCAGGTTACAATGAGGGCAAAGAACCAGGTTAAGCATAGGGAAAGATATAATGATAAAAAAGATTATTCTCAGATAGGAATTTTAGAGTTCCTATATATGAGTAAGTTAATTTATTTTCAAACAATATCCCATAATATGTATATATCACAACTTGTGGAACCATTCTCTAATCTATGGACATAGACTTCATTTCCTGTTTTTATACACATAAAAAATGCCACTATGAATGTTTTAATCATTATGGGGAGAAATAGTATGGCATAGGTAATAGAGAGTCAGACTTGGATTCAAGTTTTGCCTGACACACCTGCTGGCTTTGTGTCCCTGATCAAATCGTTTAACCTCTGAATGCTCTTAGTAAATCTTTAAGACTATTAATTGGAGAGAAGATGCTGACCTGTATTAATAGAAGGAGTCTTCTTATGAGGGAGTTCCTCAAACTAGTAAAATCATTACTAAGTCCCTAACCCTTTGGGATATTATTTCTGTCTTTGATCTCTCCCATGTATCTCCCTAGAAATTTACTTAATTAGGTTATAGAGAATCAACAGTTAAATGCATTTTCTTGCATAATTCCCACTTTTTTTCAGAATCATTTGAATTATCATTATTCATAATTCCCCATCTCCAATCTTCCATTTCATTTTTAATTTTCCTTTTAAAATGTTATTTATTTAGTATATTTTTTCTCTAGCTAATATAATAACATTTTTAACTTTTGTTTTTAAAACTTTGAATATCAAGTTCTCTCTCTTCACCCATTGAGAAAGTAAGCAATAGGTTATGCATGTGTGATCATGCAAAACATTTCCATAGTAGTCATATTGTGAAAGAAAACATAGACTAAAACAATAACAACAACAAAACCCTCAAGAAAAAGAAAGTAAAAAAAATATGCTTCAGTCTGTATTTAGAGAGTCAGTTGTTTCTCTGGGGGTGTATAGCATTTTCCATCATGAGTCCTTCAGAATTGCCTTGGATCATTGCATTGCTAAGAATAGCTAAGTCAGTCACAGGCGATCATCTTTCAATATTGCTATTAATTTGTACACAATACATTTCACTTCACATCAGTTTATAAAAGTTTTTCCAGGTTATCCTGCTCATCATTTTTTATAGCACAATAGTATTCCATCATAATGACATACAACAATCAATGGGCATCCCTCGATTTCCAATTCTTTGCCAACAGAAAAGAGCTACTATAAATACTTTTGTACATATATATGCTTTCCCTTTTTGTCTTTTTTATCTTTTGGACGCAGACTTAGTAGTGATATTACTAGGTCAATGGTTATACATCGAATCTCTCATTTTAAAACAATATTCTAAGGCAATCGCTTGCCAAGTATTTCTGGGTTGACCTAAGCAACACTTCTTTCTAGTACAGGCATGAAATATTTCAGTAACCTCCTAGCAAATCTTCCCAACTCTACTTCCCATCCTCTCTAAACCACAGTCATATCAGTGACAGCATTATCCTTCTTGGTCAGGTAACTGCTTAAATGAACAAAACAGAAACTTCCATTGGTGATTCTTTACTGTCTACTCTTGCTTATCACAACTTGCCACCTCTTGACTTTTCAAGTCTTGTCTTATATGATTCCCTTCCCTATATCTTGCAGTCTAACCATACATGGTATGGTAGGAAGAGAACTGTTTAGGAGTCTGAGTATCTATATTCAAATCCCTCCACTGCCATTCACTACCATTTGCATTTGGGAAAAATCACTTTACCTTCTTGGGTCTCATTTTCTTCATTTGTTAAATAAGGGAATCAAAGTAGAGTAGATAGCCTCTGAGGTCCCTTATCACCCTAGATTTATGATCTAGCCATTATTTTTCTTAAGTTCTTTCCTATATTTGGAATACTACATTCCAATCCAGTCATTAAAATCCAAATTACTGCTGTTGATTCTGGGAAGTCTTCACTGAGTCCTTTGACATATATGTGTGTGTGTGTATATATATATATATATATGTATATGTATATATATATGTATATGTATATATATATATATATTTACCCTTAGACCTTGTAAATTACTTTCATTCACAACCTTCTAATGTTGTTATTGCAATAATATCTATCATGTTATATTTATTTTTGTCTAATTTTTCTAGTAAGTTCATAACTTGGGACCTTGTCTTTTTAAAAATTTGTGCCTCCACTAGGTCCTGACACCTAAATAATTGTCTAAATTGTCTAAAGAATTGCTTAATCTAGGGTGGCTAGATGGTGCAGCGAATAGAGCATCGGCCCTGAAGTCAGGAGGACCTGAGTTCAAATCCAGCCTCAGACACTAAACACACACACACACACACACAAACACACACACACACACAAAACTAGCCGTGAGACCTTGGGCAAGTCACTTAATCCCAATTGCCCTAAAAACCACCTCCAAAAAGCAAAAAAAAAATTGTTCAATAATTTATTTTCATTCACAGGTATTAGATTACAATGTTAAGTATTTATTTACATTACTTATTTGGAATCAGTAAAATAGTCTCTGTGTGATTCTTCCATGAGTTTGTGATTCAAAAACCTGCAAAAAGCTCATTCATAAATGGTAGCCATTTTCAACCTGCATGTATCCACAGAAGAAAAATACAGCTAGACACATTAGAAATAGGTGGAGAATTATTGGAATTGCTTCCCTGAACCTGAATTCTGGCTCTGTTTTCTTCAACCTGATAGTTCCTTTACTACAGAAATAATATTCCTAATCTACTCATCTCAGTGGAGTCATTAAGTCACTAAATGGGCACTACAGTGATAAGGCTGATATAAAGAGCAAAGGGAAGCATGACTGATCACTTGGTATTGTACTAATTTTCCTTAAAGAATGTTAAAAATCTCTAATGTTCATTTGGTTCAATATACTTCATAACTCTCTTTCACACCTAGGTTTTTCTGCCCAAAGTAGACTATTATGGGAAATATAGTGGTCATATTAAAAGGTTTTGTTGGGTACTAAGAGATTTTTGTAACTGAAAACTATATCATGAGCAATTTGTGAACATTGTTCAAAGTATGCAGATAACCTTCAGTTTTATATAAAATTGGAAGATTCATGGAAGATTCAACTATGAAAGGAGAGAGAGAGATAGAGAGAGAGAGAGAGAGAGAGAGAGAGAGAGGAAAAGGAAGAAGAGAGGAAATGGAATTGAAAAAGGAATGAGAAAAGATCCACATTTCCATCCTCTTTCCAAAGACTAAATATCATCTTTTTAAATTTTGTTGATATATTTCTGATATATTTTATTTGTTCATCACCTTCAATTTAAAATATTTCACTTTCCTTCCCTAACCAGCTAGTCATCCTAATTAATCAAAGAAAAAGGCAAATCAGGGAGAAAACCAGCTCAGCAAAACTAAACCATATAGCAACAAATTATGACAATATATGTATGCATTGTTCCACATCCTTTGTCACTACTACAAAAAAGGAGATGCATTTCTTAATTTGGAGACAAGCTTGGTCATTTTTATTTCATAGTATTTGGTTTCTATTTGTTATATATATACACACACACACACACACACACACACACAGATACATACATATATGTATATATATATACACACACACACACATACATTTTCAGAAGAGCACACATTTTTCTTGGTTCTACTTGCTTTGCTCCCAATCAGTTCACACAGATCTTCCCATAACTCTCTTATTATTTCTTAAGGCACAAACATATTTCATTACCTTTGTGTACTTGAATTTGTTGAACCAGTTTCCAATTGATGAACATCCTTTCTGTCTTCAGTTCCCTAAAAAAGTGCTGCTGTGAATATTTTATTCCACAAGGATCAATTTTTCCTGTCTTTAATCTCCTTGGAGTAAATACTTAGAAGTGGGAACCCTCAGAGGATGTTTAATCTATCTGGTAGCTAATGCTTGAATTGCCTTTATAATCCCCACAAGCAGTCAAGTTTTTCACAGTGGCAAACACAAAGGTACAGTAAATATTTGTAATCTTTCTATGTTAGTATATACAAATAAAAGGCAACCTAGAAGCATTTAACAATAATTTATTTCCTGCCCCCCTATTTGTATACTGATGATAACACAAAGTACAATGTTTGGGAGTTACAGCAAGACAGACTTAAACTCAATAAAAGGAAGAAGAATCTAATAAATAGAATTTTTTTTTTTTGATGTAGGGTTAAATGACTAGCGTAACAGTTGGTAAGTGTCTGAGTCAAGATTTGAACTCAGGTCCTCTAGACTCAAGAGCCAGTACTCCATCTACCACAGCACCTAGCTACCCTTATAAGTGGACTCTTAAAAAATAGCAGATAATCCCTTATGATGTGGGAAATTGCTCATCATCTAAAGTATTTAAGCAAAGACTGACTTTGGCAGAAGAAATTCTTTCATTGGGCAGGGGATTAGACAAAATAATCTTTGAAATTCCTTATATTTCTATGATTCAGCCCTCATACAAAATGTAATCGCTCCAGTTTAGGGGAGTAAAGTATTCATTCATTCCCATTCTCCCTTGTTGGATTACATCCATGCCCTGCCCTGTGGCCATGTGTATCCTCCATGACTGTGCCCTATTATTTTTCCTTTCATTTCTCTATATTCTCTCATTTATTTGAATAACTTCTAGAGGTTCAGTTATCTCTATATAGAGATTTCTAATGATTTTTACATTTTATGCACATAAAGTATTTATATATGATATATGAACATTTATGCCATTTATGATGAGCTTGGATGGGGATAGATTTTTCTTTCTCATTTGTATCTCTTATTCTCTTTCCTTTGAAACTTCTCTCCTTCATAATTTTTTTTTTTGCTTTATGGAAGGGGGAAGGCAGGGTGATTGGGGTTAAGTGACTCACCCCAGGTCACATGGCTAGTAAGTGTTAAGTGTATGAGGCTGGATTTGAACTCAGGTCCTCCTGACTCCAGAGCCAGTGTTCTATTCACTGTGCCATGTAGCTGCCCCATCTTCATCACTTTCTGTCTGCATCAAGGTTACAACACCTTTCCATTTCCTGAGGTTTGTAAATTAGGTCATAAAGTTTGTGAATCCATATCATGAAGAGCTTTATAAGCTAAACCATTTTAATTTTTTACTAGGGGAAGTTGGGAGCCCATGGAGATTATTGAGTAGAAAAAGGGACATGGTGAAATATTCACTTAGGAAAAATCACTTTGTGAGCAATTTGCAGGATGTATTGGAGTTGGGAGAGAACTGAGTCAGGGAGACAGAATCACAAGGCCATGAAGCTAATATAGGTGAAAATTGAAAAGAACCTGAATTGAGACGATGTCTGTCTGAGTACAGGAAAGAGATGGGTTGGGTGACATGTTGTGAAAGCAGAAATGGAAAGATTTGGGATGGAAAGGACTAATTAGATGATTTTTCATAAATTGTGAATTAGATATATCTGACCAAAGGTGAATCTCCTATATTTAACCTGTATTGTGTGAGGGAATTTGTACATTTGTCATGTTCTAGACTAATACAATAAATACAAAGAACTCTTCATTTTTACACCCTCTGGGAATATACAGTTCCTCTGGGTAAGAAGGAGATGTGGGGGAGGAAGGAAGGGAAAGAGATTAGTTTCCCTGGAATATAGAAATGAAACATTGTCCCCAGACCAATATCTAAATCACTCACAAGAATGGATGATGGGGAGTTTGATATTGTGATATTGCGGTCAAAAAGATCTGAGATTCACTTGACCCCACCATATTTCTTAATGATAATTTTAATAATTAATTTAAAATCTTGGAGTTCGGGAAGTGTTGTGTAGTTTTAAAAAAAATAGTCACTCTCTTCTTCCTCAGTTTTTTAAATTAAATTTCACTTATCTCCCATTTTTTTTCACATCTGGAGCAAGTTTCATAAAATGTAACTTATGGGGGAGGCTAGGTAGCACAGTGAATAAAGCACTGACCTGAGTTCAAATTCATCCTCAGACACTTAACATAAAATTAGCCCTGTGACCTTGGGCAAGTCACTTAGCCCCAACTGCCCTACTTTCCCCCCTCCAAAAGAAAAGAAAAAAGAAAAATCTAAAAAAAAGAATGCCAAAAATAAAATAAATGTAAGTTATGTAAAGAACAGAAGGAGAGGACTTAGATGAATTTAATTTATTTTTTCCAACCTGGAGGAAGAGACCAAGACCAAGGTCCACCAGTTCCATAAATGAAGATGGTATGGATTTCACTGGATTGTGGCATCCAGGTTAGGAGAGTGGAAAACACTTAATTTTAAAATAACAACTCTTACTGAGTGCCAAGATCAGTTAGCTCTTTGTTGCTGAAATAAGTGTTACCAGTGCCTGCTAAATCTAACTATCCTGGACCAAAGCAGTGGTGTCCCTACCTAGCTATAGTTCTGTTTGAAAAAGCTGTCCTTCTCATGCTTATAACAGCAAAGTATTTATACTATCATAGTTAGGGTCCCCCCCCCATCCAATTCGGGTTCAAGATAGGTTGCTTTGAGATTTCAGAAAACCTTAGCCGTTCTGAAATATATTTTATATCTCTAAAAGAAAAACTCGACCCTATTTTGTGCTGATTCCTGGGAGGATGAATACAAGGTCCTAGCTCCAATGCACTATATTATCTTAAATGTCTTTTAAAGTATCACTCACCTACAAACTTTCTTTTGGAGTGAATTTTCTTTTCATCACCACAGATATTCTTTCAGGAACAAAGGAAGAAGAGAAATTTCTTCTATATAAAGAAAAACTGCACAAATGTGCAAGCTCAATACAGTGCTTGAAAAACATTACACCTACAGGCCTTATTAATTTTACACCCACGGGTCTGATTTACTTTCATAAAAACTCAACTGAAATGTCCAAGTAATATTTAATTCTTTCTCATCTTGGGTATGTCTTCTCTTAGACTCTGATCAAAGTCTTCAATACCAGAGATCACTCACTCTTTATTTATTTCTTTTTCTTTTTTCTTTTACAGTTCATTGCTTTTGCTTCTTTATTCTTTATCCTGGTTTCAATCACAACCTTTTGCCTGGAGACCCATGAGGCTTTCAATACCATTATAAACAAGACAGAACCAGTCATCAATGGCACAAAAGTTGTTCTGCAGTATGAAATTGAAACGGATCCTGCTCTGACGTATGTAGAAGGCGTGTGCGTGGTGTGGTTTACATTTGAATTTTTAGTCCGTATTGTTTTTTCCCCAAATAAACTTGAATTCATCAAAAATCTCTTGAATATCATTGACTTTGTAGCCATCTTACCTTTCTACCTGGAAGTGGGACTCAGTGGGCTCTCATCCAAAGCTGCTAAAGATGTCCTCGGCTTCCTCAGGGTGGTGAGATTTGTCAGGATTCTGAGAATCTTTAAGCTCACCCGCCATTTTGTAGGGCTGAGGGTGCTTGGACATACCCTTCGAGCAAGCACTAATGAATTTTTGCTGCTGATAATCTTCCTGGCCCTTGGAGTTTTGATATTTGCTACCATGATCTACTATGCTGAGAGAGTAGGGGCTCAGCCTAATGACCCTTCAGCTAGTGAGCACACACAGTTCAAAAATATCCCTATTGGGTTCTGGTGGGCTGTGGTGACCATGACCACTCTGGGTTATGGTGATATGTACCCACAGACTTGGTCAGGTATGTTAGTGGGGGCTCTGTGTGCTCTGGCTGGGGTGCTGACCATAGCCATGCCCGTGCCTGTCATTGTCAATAATTTTGGAATGTACTACTCTTTGGCAATGGCAAAGCAGAAACTTCCAAGGAAGAGAAAGAAACATATCCCTCCAGCTCCTCAGGCAAGCTCTCCTACCTTTTGCAAGATGGACTTGAATATGGCCTGCAATAGCACACAGGGAGATCCATGCCTGGGCAAAGACAATCTATTGTTGGACCACAACCGATCAGGTAAGACACAACACCAAATGCATGCCTCCTCAAGCCTCCCAGAACATTATGTTCTGTAGGCATAAGACAAGAACCTCATTTTCTGCAAATACAACCCAGTTCTCAGTCCTCTCTCCTTACTACTGTTCCTGAATGTGCTAGGCTTATGAGAGAGGCAAAGTTGAAGCCTTCTTAAGCTAATACTAACTAGACTTGCGCATAGCTGGCCTATACAGTTTTCTTGCTTCAGTGCGAATGCTTTTTGCTGATGGTGCCAACCTTTTCTTTTGCCTGTGTCTTCGTTGGTCTTGTGCCAATGTTTCTTTGTGTTCTTGCACGATGTAATGGTATGAATATCTTGCTATGTTTCTCATTGTTAACCTCCATGACATTTTGCTTGGTGTGTTTGTCTCTTGTGTCAGCTTTACCTCAGTCACTCGGTGGCATACATTATAAAAAAAGTTACACCAAGCCATCGTTTAAAAGCAATGGATGCTTACACTGTAGAGGCCTGAATCCCAAAGAAGTCATATGGAAAGTTGCCCTCTAAACCTCCAACCACATAGCATTTGAATGGCTAGTTTAAAATATATATCATCCTGGAGTTAAGGGCAAGCATTTCACCATATTCATTTTAAAATTTGTATTCAAGTTTTAATTCCATTATTGTTTTTTTTAACATGCTACCCATTTAGACTATTTCCCTCCTCTTTCAAAGCTGGCTATACATGTTTTGTGAATGATTTATTATTCTGGACTCTCTATACTGCTTTCCCCATCTATTTCTTGGAAGGGAGGCAAACAGGTCCAGATTGATGATTTTATTCACATAGAAGACCTAGTGGCTGTGGAAACTCACTCTACCAATGTAGATGGGCAACTCACCACTGCCTTTAAGTCTTATATTGTTACCTAGGGCATTGAGAGGTTGAATTGGAAGGAAGAATTGAAATAATGTCTTCTTGACTCTAAGATCTCACCACCAGTGGTCCTTAAAGTGTGGTCTGGGGACTTCTGTGGGTCCCCGAGACCCTTTGGAAGGGCAGATGAGTTCAAAAAGGCTTTTATAATATTGCTAAAATATTGATAGATATAACCCAAGTAAACAAAAGCCCTTTGGGGGATCCTAAAGAACTTTTAAGACTATAAAGGGGTCTTGAGACTAAAAGTTTTGAGAACCACCAAACTATGCCATTCTGCCTTTCATTCTCCCTACAATGATGTAGATAATTGAAATTGAACTGAAAGTTTGTTGAAATATAGTTTACTGAGATGGTAGCCTATAGGTTTATCTGCAGCTATTCATTTCTTAGCCTGGATGAAAAATTTACAAGGTTGTTAGTTAACAGACCAAAGATTTTCAATTTTATAAAATTTTCTCAAACAGATCACTTAAAACCCATTCTTGTGCAAAAGTGACTTAAGATGATCCCATATAAGCCATTAGTCTTAATTTAGTAATTCAATAAATAAAGCCAATGATGGGAAAAAATCAAATGCTTTTTGGTGACCGTGAACTTACTTGTCAGCACACAGGCATTTATATAGGGCTGATGGAAAATTAGGACACACACACACACACACACAGGCACACGTGCGTGCATGCATTCATGTGTGTGTGTGTGTGTGTAGATTTCATCCTGGTATTGAATGACTGGTTGAAGATTTGATTGACTGAATCTCAATTGCTCTGAACATTCTTTCTAAATAGACATCTGAAAAGAAGCCCCAAAATGCTGATGAGTATTGTGACTTGTAGTTCAAATGAGAGTTCTTATAGGATAGTTCTCAGGAAATACCTTCAATGTATTTCCGTGAAAGAGAATCTAAAAGAAACCATGCCCTCATGAAAACAGAGCTAGCAAGCTTGTGTGCATGCTGGCAAAACCTAAGAGTCCTTGAGAATTTGATAGAAATCGACAAATCCATACTTTGAGGACATCTTGAGAAGCTGATTTTTCCTTGTTGATTTCCCTGGATAGCTCTGTTTTATGGCTTTAGAAATGAGCATCCTCTTTTCTGCTCAATGAGACATTGTGAAAAACTTTACCTGTAGGTAAATAAGCTCAAATAGGTATAGTTGGTAAATAGCTCAAATAACTATGTTACATCCCTTCCCTAAATAGGCAATCCTTTCTAATGTATTCTCATTTACATTAAAATCATTTTCCTTTAGACAATGGACATCACCACAGGGGCAACATGTCAACAACAAGATTGTCAGTGTTCTCATAGTCTATTCCCTGAAATCTATTTCCTATTAGGCAAAACCTCCAAAGATAGCAGAAATGTCCCAGGAAGAGTTAGTCCCTCTCCCAGTTTAATAATGTTTACCTTTTGCCCTATTTAGATGATTGTGACTAGAGATGAAAATTCATTTCCCTCTTGTATCATGAGTTGATTACTGTGTTTTGTATTGAGTGACTGGAATATCTGGCAATCAGTGTAAACCTCTATGTGCTGTGTCATTTCTTCATTCATTACTGTCTGTAAATGGGCATGATGCTTTGACCAGTGTTATCAGGTGAAGACAGTGCAGGAAGTGAGCAGCCATTGTCACCCCCTGAAAGGCTTCCAATGAGACGCTCTAGTACCAGAGACAAAAACAGAAGAGGGGGAGCCTGTTTCCTACTGACCACAGGTGATTACACGTGTGCGACTGATGGAGGGATCAGGAAAGGTAGGAATGAATTTTATCAGCTTCTGGAGGGTCATTCACCAGTTAAATGCTGAAAAAAAGAAATGAAATGCAAATGAATTGCTTTTGAGGAGAGATTGCATCTAGTTCAATGTACTTTTTCCCCCCTTTGTCCATCTCCATTGTTTTTTCCTTGCCAAAAACATTATTTCTTTTTTTTGCAAAGCCTGCTTGGTATTGCATTTGACAGTCATTTATTTCACTCTTTTCTTTTTTAGATCTCTTTCATTTTTTGTTTGTTTGTTTAACCCTCTCTCTTATGAGCAGGGTTATAATGCAGGGGTGTGCTGGTAAATGGTTAATGACTGGCATTCTAGGAAAAACAACAATAAAATACAAAAAAAGTGTTACACACTTTTAAGTTTAATCTGCATCATTATTAACATTTTCTTCATCACTTTCTTAAGTTGAGGAATAAATTAGGCGGTAACTGAAGTTTAATTTGTATCATTTGCTGATTTCTGAGGTGTCAATTCTCATATTAGACATTTAACAAACAGCTCTCTGAACTGGTACAAGTTAGCTTCAGCATACCCCTGAAATTAAAACTTTTTTTTTTTTTTTTACTTAATCACTCACCATTTCTTCAATGTGATCACTTCGGAAGTCTGGAAAATGTACCGAATTTTTTTTTTCCATCGCAAATCACTGACAGTAATTCATATTTAATGTCTTTTTAATTTCATGTAGTGTATCTTTAAATGATAATTGAAGAATATTGAGCATTTTTAAAAAGTACTGAACATTTTCAAAGAATCAAAATAAATATGTAAACTCCAATCAATTTGTGCAGCTTCTGCCACTGATTTATGTGAGAATCACAAGTTTTATGTAATAAGGCAAAGACTACTTTGACTAATATATCTAATCACTTGAAGAGTGCTTCTATGCCTTTATGAAATAGAATGATCTCAAGAGAAACACTAGAAAATATTCCCATTTCCTTATCAACCAGGGATTATTCTTTAAAATATCCTTTAGACATCATCAGGCATTAACATCCATGAATCTGTGTGATTTCTCCTGGTAGCTTGAAGTTAAAACAACAGGAATTTAAATTTCCTTTTAAACAGACATTTCTAAAGAGAGGGAGACTATATGAATAGTTTAATTCAGTTCCATCTCACATTTCTTTCAAGTGTGACTTAGCTCTGCCTCTGTTTATGATTATTTTTATAAATGTTCGATTCTTCTAAACATCGGTATAATTGTCCCTTTTTTCTTTTTAAATATATCTTTGAGTCTGTAAATACAGATCAGCATTTTCATTCCACTTTTTCTGAAGTCTTGGTCTATACATTGTTTATTCCATACTATTACAGCTTCAATTTCAATTCTTCAATTTATGCATCTGTATCAATATGTATACACGTGCATGTATACCTTAAATATATGCATGCATGTATACGCATTTGGAAATGTTTCCTTTTTAACAGAAACAAAAATCTGCTTATAGGCTGAACTTTTTTTTCTGTGATCTCATTAAAAGAATAGGAAATAAAGCTATAATGCTATCTTGCTATAGATTATTAAACATTGATTTCTCTATGAAAAAAACTGCACAGTCATTGTCCTTTAAAATGATTACCTTTATATAGTCATATCAGGTGCCTATACATATGTATACACACATATATGTATATATACATATACATACACACATATGTGTATATATATATATTTTTTTTCTTTAGTTCTCCACAGACTTGCTCCAGGCTATCCTCCATACTTCCTCCTTGTCCATTCTTTTTAAATTTATCATTACAGTCTGTATTCTTTGAATCACTTCTAGTTTTTCAATCTTGGCCTTTCTCTTTGTCTTCTTACTTTAGAGTCTTAATTTTAAGAAGAGAAGCTTTTCTCTATTTGTGGAATGCAGGATAGGTTTTTGTTTTATTATATTCTGCCCCCCATTACATCTTCTTTCTATGTCTCTGCATCTTAAAGTGATGTGAAATAAATTTAATAATTATTCTAGTAACCTCTCACTTTGTTGCTATTTAACATTTAAACAATATGATTTATCTCTTACTCTTAATTCTAATTTTGAGATATTATATTTATATTAGATACTTAAACTGTGATTAATTGCATTTCAACCCTAGGATAATATAGATTTAGGATGTTTTCTCCTATATTTTTCTTTCTCCTTTTTTTTCTCTCAGTCTCTGTTTTTCTCTGCCTGTTATTTTGTCTTTGTCTCCATCTCTTCCTATCTATCTCTGTTTCTCTCTTTCTGCTCAGTTTCTGTCTTGTTCTGTCTCTATCTCCCTCTGTCTCTTTCTCTGTCCCTCTATTTCTGTCTGTCAGTCTCTCTGACCCTCTGTCTCTCTTTCTGTCTGTTTAATCTTTCTCACTCTGTCTCTGTTTCTCTGTCTGTCAATGTCTCTCAATTACCTATTTTTAATACATATACCAAAGTTTACATGTAAAAAGATCTCTCTCTATGATTTTTATACGAGAATATTAAAAATTTTCAAATCATAAAATGAAATAGTAGATGTGGGTATTTTGCAAAGCTAAAAACATTTTTTTTTGCCAATGCAAGGCAATATTATTATTATTTAATTTGAAATTACAAACCTGCATGCATAAGATATTGAAGGATGGATTCCATACATATAGTAATTCTGTGCCCATATTTTACCCCTGAATTATATTTCCCTTCTCAAGTGAAATGATTATTTGGAAATGTGATCTCCATTTTTTTACTTATCACTTTAATTGATGAGTTTCCTACACATGGAATAATAGAAAGTGAAATAAATTCAGTGGTAGAGGGTCCTGGATTCAAATTCTGTTTCTACCACATGACTGCCTGTGTTACCTTAGGCAAGTCACTGAACCTATCATGGCCTTATTTTCCTGTGTGGGCTTGGAATACATGACTTCTAAAGTACCTTCTAGTTCTGAATCTATGAGCCTATGATTTTTTTCAAATTAATATTCAACTTTATGTTGATTTGACCCCTAAGTCTAGTAACATCTACTTTCTTCTCTAAGACTCTTTAGTGTTTTATTTTTCCTCATATTGATGTGGCTCCTCCCTCCCTTCCCTCCTCTCATTCCCTCCTTCACTGTTTTGCATCTTCCTTCTTCCTTTATTCTGTACTGTCCTCCCTTCCTCCCTCCATACCTTCGTTCTTCCTTTCTTCCCTCATTTTCTTCCTCTCTCCCTTTCTTTCCTCCTCTTCTTCCCTCCCTCTTTCTCCCTCTCTCCCTTCCTTTCTGTCTTTCCTTCTGCCCTCTTTCTTTTCTTCCTTCCCTCTATCCCATCTCCTCTCCTCCCCTCCCATCCGCTTCCCCTCCCCTTCACCTTCTCCTTCCCCTTTCCTTTCTTCCCCTCCCCCTTCCTCATCCCTTGTTCTCCCTTCCCCTTCCCACATTCCCCCTTTCCTCTTCCTCTTTCCCCTTTCCCCATTCCCACTTTCCTATCCATCTTCCCCTCCCCCTTTCCCTTCCTCCTTCCCCATTTCCTTATCCTTTCCCCTTCCCCCTCCCTCTTTCCCCTTCTCTTTTCCTCTCCTTCTTCCTTTCCCTTTCCCTTTCCTTTCCCTTACCCTTTCCCTTTCCATTTCCTTTCTTCCTCCCTCCTCATTCCTTTCCTCTTCTTTCCATTTATTTATTTTATTGGTAGTAATATCTAATCATTTCCTTCTCCATTTTTCTCTTATATTTCATATTGGTTTCTATTATTCAATATTTGACAAGGAGAAACCTAGCTCTCTCCCCACCCCCTATTTGAATGAAAAGCTTCATCACTGTATTTTTGAGGTGTTCATTTTTATGTCATTCCAAGTAGTAACATGAGTATGCCCCATTTTAAGAAACCCTGATGTGATAAAATATGAACTTGCAATCACATGGAGTCACCTCAGTCTCTCTTTAATAATGAGGTCTTCCCTATCATTAAACATATGTGGATATTTATACAGAGGTTTTAAGGAAGAAATATTGTATAGATGAAGGCATATTTCTATGTAATGAGTAACAGTTTTCTAAAATTTGGCTTAATTAAACAAATGCCATTGAGTCCTAAATATTCAAGCCAAAATTTAGGAGGAAGGAGGAATTTCTGAATCTTACAGAATCTCAGTTCACCTCAGGTCTCTTATTGCATATGCTCAGAAACATAATTTTCTAGGGAAATTAGATTAAAAATTTGTTGTAGGCAAAATTGTTTATTAAAATTTCTTATCCAGAATAAAGCCTATTGAAATGAAATGAAACATATGTGGTTCAGATGCATTGTGGAAAATATAAATTTCTTAATTAATTAAATATTTGCTTCTAAATACGATTGAAAACCTTGAAAGAATAATAATGAAATTAATTCAAATGAAATTATTTACAGAATGAAATGATAATTATTTTGTTGATAATCCCATTACAGAGGATTAATTATGATTAAAAATAGCACTTCAATATTTTAGTGTATTATAAACAAGTTCTTCTTAGTAAAACTGTTTAATTTCTAGGACAGTCTCCACATTATCATGAGGATGGAATATGGAATTTTATGTGACATTGTATGAGACAAAAATGTTGTAAATACAAAAAGTCATGATTTATACCACTTTCCAGCATATTTGCCCATTTAATACTACAAATTCACCTTGGGAAATAAGACTACTTCAGTTTTTAGTGAAATATCTTGAAGTTATAAGAATGATGATTAGGAACCCTTCAGTTCTCAAACTCCCTGTTCTTGAATAGAGAACAAAAATTAGTTTCTGAGGCAAAGATAGTTAACGTGAATGAAAATTTACCTACCATACACAAATATGGAAAGCTAGAACTAGACTTATAGTGTTAACAACCAGTGGATTGGTGGAGGTGGATAGGATGACATTCTTAAAGGATTTTTTAAAAAAAGAATCATAAAACCAAAGACTTTCAAAGTTGGAGAGGACCTCAGTAGGACTTTTGGTTAAACTTTTGGTTAAACTCATGGGGTCTATTAACTTTTTTTGAAAAGCATTTTGACACCTGTATTTCATGGATGGATTCCTTTTTAATTTTTAATTCTCCATATTTTATTCTCTTCATTGCCAGTACATATTTTTCTGTGAAGAGCTCCCTAGGTTTCACCTCTCCATCAGAGGTTTCAGTGAGACATAGAATGCTTAAGAATCCATGCTATGGGCTCTCATCCAGTTTCTGTTTGAAAATCTCCAGTGAGAGGGAGCCTTCTATCTTACAAGTTAGCCCATTCCACTTATGGGAAGCTTTAAGTGTTAGGAAGAGGAGGGCACCCTGCCATTCAGTAACTCAAATGGAATGTTGATGGTTAAAAATGATCTCACAGTTATCCTTTGGTCATCTATAAGCAGAACTGAAAACCAAGTACCTTCCCACGTTTAACTTAGAGCAACAAGGATCCAACCTTTTCAGCAAAATTATTTATTTTGTTCCTTACCAGAAGTTGGTGAATTTAAAAATTGTAAAGTGACTTAAAATTTAATTTTTATTTTGGGGGGCATAGTGTTGGATCTATGATTTCATCGGTATACATATAAATTCAAGTGTGGCAATCCCTTCCACTGATGCAGATCAACAGTTCTTCTATAATTTAGAATTTCTTGGGAGACATTGAGAGGTTATCTGTCACCATCAAACAACTAATGTGGGAGGAGGTCAGTTGCCTATCTACCTTGCCAAGCAGCAGCTGAAGTTGTTATTCATTATTTTTTTTATTAGCAATGATTATAGATGGCTCTTCCCTTAGCAGCAGCTTTTGCTTTGAGTGAGGTCCCTAGTTTAAATGGTTTGACCTAAGTGTAGCAGACACCTTTTAGGGAGTCTAAGGATCCCAGAAGGAAACACAGGATATTTGATATCTGCACAGTGGATTGATGGAGAATTTTGTAGAACTGTACAAATGGCAAATTCCCTAAAGCATTTTCCAGGCTGTACCTCTAAGTATCCACTAGGGAATTTCATATTTCTTCTCCATTAACATTTTTTCTTAAATAGAGGCAGTTAGGATACACCCTTCCAGTGGCAAACTTGAGCCGTGGGGGGGGGGGGAAGAGAGAGAGAGAGAGAGAGAGACAGAGAGGGAGAGAGACAGAGAGACAGAGAGAGAAACAGAGACAGAGACAGAGAGAGACAGACAGAGAGAGAGAGAGAGAGAGAGACAGAGACAGAGACAGAGAGAGACAGAGACAGAGAGAGACAGAGAGAGAGACAGAGAGAGAGAGAGACAGAGAGAGAGAGAGACAGAGAGAGAGAGAGACAGAGAGAGAGAGAGAGAGAAAAAGAGTTGTCCTTGAAATCAGAGCCATCCTTTAACTTAAAGAAAATTCTGTTTCCCACATCTCCAAACTGCTTATCTTTTCCCACTCTCTACAATGACTCTTTATCTCCTTGAAGTAGATGAATGTTGACAAAAGTGACTTTTGACAGGAAAGAAGACTTATCAGTTGACTAGTGAAATATACTGGAGGGCCATAGACAATGAAAAGGAACCCTTTATTCCACAAGCTCCCTATACTTGAATAGAAAATAAAAAAAAATGTTTTCTGAGGCAGAGGAGAATGACATTAAGGAAAAAAAATCTAGATTTCAATTAAATTTCTTATACACTTGGGGGCTAATCAGTAGGCAGCACCAAATGCAGGCTTTATTCCACTAGATACAACAGTCTGGTTTAACATATTATTATTATTTTTTTTGAGCAAGGAAGTAAACATTTTTTTAATGATCCCTAGATAATGACATGAAATGCCATAATTTAATATTGAAATTCCATCATCCTTTCTAATTTTTGACACTTGGAGATTTTATACTTGGGTTAAGTGTTCTCAATTTCCTGTTTACATTTTCTTTGTAATCTTGCCATGGAAGTGCATAAACAAACATGTTAAGTGAATGATTGAAGTATGAAATGAATCTAGAAATAGCCTATTTTTTCTGCATTTCTCCCCCTAGAAAATGTCCTTAAAGTAATCATCATTTTGACCCAGTGTATAACTTTCTAAAAATTATGTTTGCATAGTTTTATGAGAACTTTGAATGCCCCGTGCACCAAAGTTTAATCAATACTAGAGATGGTCTGAGGAAAGATCACTTTAGGACTATGTTTTTACTACAATTGCGATGGCTTGAGTTGATTGCATTTGAGTGGCAGCTAGAGGGAACTTCATTTTTTTTAGAGTTACAAATTGTCTCAATATGGAGTTCTTTGTAAAGAAGTCTTAGAGCTCAAAATAGCACTTTTGATTAGCCTGTTTTGTATTGTTTGTCTGTGTCTATTTTCTGGTTGAATTCAACTGATGTCTGTGCATTCTTTCATAAAAGGATATGAAAAATCCAGAAGTTTAAACAACATAGCGGGCTTGGCAGGCAATGCTCTGAGACTCTCTCCAGTTACATCACCCTACAGCTCACCTTGTCCTCTGAGACGATCTCGATCTCCCATCCCATCCATCTTGTAAACCAAACTGCACCAGGAGGCTAAATTGCATCAATTCAAGTACTGTTTACCACATAATGGAAATAATTAAATGTAGCATTGCTGTAGGTTCCATTAAAACAATAGAAATCCTGCATGATACTACTATTATCAGAAGTCAGAAATGCCACTTGGGTAGCTAATGAGTCTCAGCTTGACTCTACAGATTATCTAACATAGTGCTTCTTTTCCTCCTCTGCACTAAATTTCTGGCAATTGTTTTCTGGCAATAAAGAGACAGATAGTGTCAGATATTGGCCAGTATATTCAATAAAATAAGCATATTTTCAGGGAGATCTATTTAAACCAATGTGCTTCCAAATGACTACCACTCCATTGGACCTACCTTCATTTCTTGTGATGCTCTAATTCATTCTGAAGATGTCTGGAACACTGTCTTGATTGAACAAATTATCAATATGACTTTGGTCAAATCATTTGCATGGACCATCCTGTCTCCATCACCTGAAAGCAATGTTACAGTAAATGAAAATCCTGGATGGCTCTGGATGCTTTTTGTTTTTTTTTGTTTTTGTTTTTTGTTTCTTCCACATTGAACCATCCTGCTGATGCAAAAGCAATGGGAAATGGTTCGCATGTATAATTGTGGGGTGGGGGAGGGAGGAGGGAAATAAGGGGCAAGGGAGGAGGGAATGGTTTCTCCTTTTTCTAATTCTTTGAAAGAAAAAATATATTTTAAATGGCTTATTTTTTTAAATTGCTTTTTATCTTCTAAAATGCTGTAATGGAGTTCTGAATGTCTGGTTATTTGCACACAGATAACTGCAAAGAGGTTGTCATTACTGGTTACACGCAAGCAGAGGCCAGATCTCTAACTTAATGACTTGGGGAAGGCACAAAACATGAGAGAAAGGTAAATGCCAGACAGGCTTGCATTTTTTTGTTTTTTTTTTTCCTTTTTAGCTAGGGAAGGCTACTTGATACCATAATCATTTTTTCCCCTTCAACATTTTCTAAAGAGGCCTAGGGCCAAGTCACAACCCAGAGGACTTCTGCTCTTTTTTTGGGGGATGGAATGGGGGGGGGTTGCAAATGCAGAAGGGCAGAGGTTTTAAAGGAATTTCTTTGACCAGCCTTAAATCTGTGACCTAGTAGGTCCATAAGAATTCCAGGCAGTGTTTTTTTTTTGCAGGTGCTTTGTGTCCTGTATGTTGTTTCTGTCTGTCTGTCTAACTACCTGTCTTAACTGTAAACTTCATCTGTCTCCATAAAGCACAGAGATGCCTTAGGGGGAAAAAAGGCTTCCATCTTTTAGTCCCAGGTTTTCTCCTTTCCCCCTATTCAGTCCAGCCACCATACTTCATATGCAAGTTAATAATGTCCTTTAGACTACCTACCATGCACTATGAATGGTTTTGATAAGCAGGGTTTAAGTAGAGGGTTTAAAAAAAAACTATTTGCTTTCAATTGCCAGCTGGAATGTCAGTTCTACTACATAGCAACCAGCTTTCATCACTACACTCCAACTAAGCCTTCAAGGAGTCGTATTCAGTCTGTGAGGAATAGAGTCTGTTTATCAGTCACTATGAATGAATAGCAATATTAGATCTGCTGTTTAAGGATGATGGGGGGGGGAAGGCAATGTAAAAAAGAGGAGTAAATAAATAATTCCTTCTGAGGCAGACAATATCCCTGGCATTGTTGAATAATATCTGCTTCTCATATGTTTATTTTTGTTAGGAACACAATGACCACTTTTCTTATTGACCATGTAACATGTATTAATTAAATTGATATGTATGAGCCCTAGAGCATGAACTGCATGTCAAAATCCTTGTACAAAAGTGTATTTATCTAAACATACATTTCTGATATTTAGAGATGTACACTGATGAATCTTACTCATGTCACCTGTAAACAGATATAAGTATCAACAGCTTTCTAGCAAAGGAATTAATACACTGTCTGGTGCTGCTGTTATTAACTACAGTGTTGCCCAGACTTTTTCATGGATTTTTGACTGCTGACAAGGGACAATGGAATTTAGCCATACCAAGGACTATACTGGAAAGAGACTACTGCTGCTGCTGAATGGGCCCTGATAAGCATGCCATGCCTTCAAGAGGTCCCTACATCTTCACTTGGATTTAAAGATGACTAAAGAACTATGGACTAAACTTGGTGCTCCCATTGTGAGAGGCCTGCCAGTGGACTAACCAGTGTTGATGAACCCATTGTAAATAAATTTAATAAAAGAAACACACATTGTGCATGGGGTATCAGCTTTGGTCATCTCACTTCAAGAGTAGCTGAATTTGTGGTCATTGATGGCCTTCTTAGGCCGCTTGCAAAGGCCCAAGCCTCTATGTATTTCCTCATGGGCCTCTCCCCACCCAGTAGGTTGTGCTGTGAATCAAAGACACATTCAGTGATGTTAATTTCATGTATGTCTGTCTTAATTTCCTGCACACTTACTATATTTTTTTTTGGTAAAAGGTTAGTTCTTAAGCAATGCCCCTATCTTTTGTTAGAAGCCATTGACATGATTATATTTGTTCATTATTTTATAATTTCTAGTGTCTGAAAACATGCCTATTTTCTTTTTCATTTATTTGAGTAAACAACTGTTATGGCTGGAAAAAATGTCACTAACTTTGTTCATAGTATAAGTCTTTTTCATTGTTACCTCAAGAATATAAATATTATGAAAAAATAAAATTCTGGCAAGTGAGAATATTTTTTTATTACAATAATCATGAGCAACGTCAGTAAATAGTGAAATATGTAATCAAATTATATCTTAAAATGTATATTTTGCATAAGAGAGATATTCTTTGATGAATTATTCTTTGTGAGTTTTGTGGTAACTGAAGCTAGTCTATTACATGTCTCTGAAGCTTTGTAGTTGAAACTGTTATAAGACTATTTCATCTTGTTGAATGAACATCTCCAGAATCTGTTAGTCACCCTGGGATCCTGGATACAAGGACCTATCCCAATTATGAAACTCTGTATTGTGGACCTTTTGTGAACATTTCAAAGTGCATGCACAACTTTGGTGAAAACCAATGATAATGTAACTAATTGAAATGAAGAATAAAGGGTAAATGAGTTGGGGATGAATTTGGATCCTAACTATTAAATGGCTGAATTTTTTATTTCTTTCCCTTTTTTCCTTTGTTTTTACATTTCTCTTTCCTCTTGAAGTTTCAATATCTATCCATTTTTACCCTATTCATAGAAGCACCTGATCCAGATTTCTAGATGTAAAATGTAGTATAAATGAGTCTCAAGCAGATACAAAGTTTAACAGGCAGGCAGGCAGACAGATAGACAGACAGATAGATAGGCAGATAGGCAGACAGACAGACAGATAGTAAGACAGGCAGACAGAAAGAAAGATAGACAGATAGACAGAGACAGAGAGAGAGAGAGAGAGAGAGAGAGAGAGGCAGATAGGCAGGTAGACAGGCAGACAGACAGAGAGACAGACAGAGACAGACAGACGGATAGAGAGACAGACAAACGGATAGATAGACAGACAGAGACAGATAGATAGGTAGACAGGCAGACAGACAGATAGACAGACAGACAGGCAGGCAGACAGACAGATAGATAGACAGACAGACAGACAAATAGATAGAGATAGATGGATGCATGGATGGATGGATGGATTATAAAGATAGATAGATGGATTGTCAGATATAAAGGTGAATTTTCTTAATGTAGAATGAGAGCAAAAAACCTTCTTCCTCTTCAATACCCCCCCCCATTTCCTAATGTCTATTACAAATCTGGATCTGCATTAAAAATATTTGAATAGAGTATTTCCTACCAAAAGTCATATATGGTGAAATAACACCTGACATTTACATGGTATTTAGTAAAGTCTGCAAACTACTTTAAATATATGACTTCATTTGAACTTCAAGTATTAAAGGCATTCTTGTTATTCCCATTTTTTTTCTGATGAATAAAGTGAGGCAAATGCATGAGGTGACTTTCCCATGGTTAAACAACTAGTATCAGAGGCAGGAATGAAATCTGTGATTTTTAAATTGATCTTTATATCAAAATTTAATGGTGATTATTTTCCATTTAAAAGCACTCCCTTTCTCCCTTCCATATATTATTTATTACTTTAAAAAATAGTGATCCTACATCCTCTATCATTAAAAATCTGTCCTGTTAATTATATTTGGATAAATACCTCTTTCTGAGTCTCTTAAGAAGATTTACTCCATGATTTCTCTCCAGTTTGGGTTCTCTTTACTGCGATAATTCTCCTGCTACCTGAAGGTTACCTCCATCCTTTCTCCTAGCAGCTTCACTCATTAACTTGGACAACTGATCTTCTGATGAGATTTAATTTAGACATACCACACATTTAACATGTAAACTATTCTATGGCATTACTCTGCAAATTATATTAATTAAAAAAAGTAGACCTGTAAAATCCCAAAACTATAGACAAAGTTAAATTAGAAAACATAACAATTAGAAATAGCTAGGTAAATTAGTGGATAAATTGCTGGGTCAGGAGTCAGAGTTCAAATATAGCCCCAGACATTCCCTAGCTGTGTGACCTTAGATAAGTCACTTAACTTCTGTTTGTCTCAAAGGAAATCAAAAGAGAAAACATGACATTTGCTAAGAAATTAATACCCCATAATAAGTCAAAGGAGTTTCTCTATTACACTTTACTGGATAGATAATTGGCATCTGGAGTCAGGAATACTTGGTCTTTAATACTAGTAAATAAATCACCCTGCATGACCCTAGATAATTTGCTTAAACTATCTGTATTTAGTTGCCTTATCTGTAAAATGGGAATAATAATCCCTCAGTCTGTGGGTTGCTGTGAGAATAATATGAGATTATATGTGTGTATATATATATATATATATAGTGCTTTGTGTCAAGTATTATTAAAATGGTTAATTAAGAAACTATTAAGAGGCTCAGAAAAAGAAATTTGTCCAATATAATTATAAGAATAATTTTTAAAATATAGTTCCAGGATGTAGGATCACTATAAAAGAAGGGAAGAAATATATGGGGAGAAAGATAGAGGACATTTTAAATGGAAAATAATTACCAGCAAAATTTGTTATAAAGATTAGAATTAAAAAAATATGAAGGAATTAAACAGCATTCATTTTATTATGAAGCTAAATCATGCAGCAGTCAGAGAAATGATTCTAGAGACTATGAATATATTAAAAGACTACATTACAAAGCAATGACTCAAGAGAATTTATTCCATGCCTTGAAGATTATTAGAGCTAAATGAATCTAGAGAATCGATATTGACTAATAGTCTAAGACAATTAAAACACATTAATCTGAATTTTCTTCCTATTTCTCAAATAGAAAAACCAAAGAACAAAACAAGCAACAAACCCTCTTCTCCACTTCTCAATGCCCAAACCCATATTTAAATGCCTTTATGATTTTGGAATTGATGTTATATATGCACATTTTCTACAGAGCAATGTGTTTCCCTTCTTGTTATCAATCTAAGTCCTTAATACTTTCCTATATTCCTGTAAATCAGCTCCTTTCAGAGTACAACCTCTTTCATTGTTACTCTAGAGTTAAATTAGATTCTTGCATAGGGATTACATAAATTCTATTTTGACAGGTTAGTATTTTGTTATCTTTATTCAATATGTGCTAGTAAACACCTAAGTAGCACATACAAAAAAAGACAACCTTCATAAAGAATTTCAGTAACAAAGCAAGATTTTTCTTTGTTTGGTGTCACAACAAAGTTGATAGAAGCCTGACACTTCCATCAAACTTAAAATTTGGATCCTTTCTATAACGTAAAATGGGAAGATGGGGAAAAAAGTCTAAGGGTCTCCAAGAATTCTCAGGAAGGATGTGTTGCAATGCTTCTTGAAAATAAATATTGTGCCCATACAATGAATTTTTGTTATATCAGGAAAGATACCTACTAATCTTTCATTGCCCCACATGACTGAATCTGAAGAGTACATTACTCAGAGCCTAATCAGGACTCAGCAAGAACTAAGTGTCTCAAATTTGAGGCGGATGATTGCCAGATAGTTTAATTTTCAATTAAAGAGCTGGGAGTGGCACTTTTTTTCTTTCAGGAACTGATTGGTTGAGAACCCAGCAATATCCAGTAAACCTGATAATCTTGCTTTTTTATATATGGAATATCCTTAAGTCTAATATTCTTATTCTCAATAGAAAGACTATAAGACATGACTCCATAGTCAAAGGACCTGGGTACAAATACCTCTCTGATACTCATTACCCGTGTGACATTGGGAAGGTCATTTTACCTCTCTTAGCTTCTATTTCCACATCTACAAAATAGGCATAAATTATGCCCTGTTATGTACATATCTCATGCAGTTGTGAGCCTCAAATGAGATAACATGTAAACTAATTAAAGTACTACATAAGTGTCATAATGATGATAATGATGTCCTTCTAACACAATTATTTTTTAATGGAATAAGCTAGTCCAATAAATACCTTTCAAACAAATGTTTAGAGATGAAATACCAAAAGCCATGTTCCTATAGTCAAAAGATCTCAATTCTAACTCCTTCTTTGACTCTTATCACGGGTGAGACCTTGGGCAAGCCATTAACTTTTTAGGACCTCATGTTTCCTCTGATGTAAAGTGACTAAATGACCTCTGATGTTCTCTCCCCATTTACATCTACAATCATATGAAAGGGAATACAAAATGTTATACACATACAAATACCCTTGGCTACCAACCATTATTTCCTGTTGGTAGAAAAAAAACACTTATTACATACCTTAATTTAAAACTTCTAACTAATGTTTCACTTTTTCCTTGTCTCTGAAAAAATCCAGAGCTATTCTCCACCCATTTGTTGAACAGGCAAGGCTTTCCTTGAAGCTGAAAGCAGAAAGCTGTGAGTATTTTCAATTAACTAGATAGCTGTATTTAAGTTTACCTGTGATGTATGTGATTGCTCCCACAAGCCAAATGCTTGGCAGATGCTGAATGAATATCTCTCCATGTTTGCTCACTGCTTGATTCCATATTAAAATAAGTCACAGTCACGAAGAGAGTAGCTGTCCAGTCTCACCTCAACTGACTTCATTTTAACTAGTTAGGAGAATTTGATTTGTGATGAAAGTTTGAGTCTTCTTCACTTCCCCATAAGCTTCATATGTGTAGACTCTGTGTTATTCTTCTTTGTATCCATATTTCTGAAAACCTTGTACAGAACAAATATTCAACAAATGTTTGTTTAATAAATAAATGAACAAGTGAGTTCATGGTCAAATGAATGACTATTCCCTTGATCATTACTGTGATTCTGCCACTAAAATGCTCTTCCAAATGCAGTACAAGTCCATTTCACCCAGCTTCAAGATTTTTATTGGCCCTTCTTCTCTTGTTAAAACTGTTTAGTAGGTTCTCCCTTTCTGACTTGTTGCTTATAGGGTCACTGCTATCTTTCAAAATTATTTTGAGCAAAACATTACAAAACAGCTTTAAAGACATTTATGTAATAGCTCCATGGATTGTTCATAATGAGACAATTTTGTTTCCATGTAGCCAATGAAGCAACATACAGTGTTATCTACTTGATTACCGTCTAATACCATATTTTTGTTCTGACTGAGTTCTGAGTGCAGATAATTAGCCTGATTTTCTCCACTCAAGCTTCACAGAACAGCAAACAATTCCTCTACAGGTGTGTAAAGGCTTAAAAAAAGCTTTTATACTTAAGATATATTTCTATGGGTCAGAGAAGGAATTAGCCTCAAAGTCAAGGAGACCTAGCTTCAAGTCTTCCCTCTGACACATAAGGTCTTAGTTAGCCTAGTCAAATCATTTATTCAATGAATTTTTATTGATGCTTAAATTTAAGCCAGGTCTCATATTAAATATTGGGTATACAAAGAAAGATGAAACTACCAAATCCACAATAAACAAATAAAATGGTCCTTACTTTCAATAAGACAACATTTTAATGGAAAGTGTCAATGTGAAAATAACTATTTATATACTTGTATATGGACATAAATGTGTATATATATACACACATATACATACACATGCATATATATGTATGTATGTTTGTATGTGTATGTATGTATAAAGGTGATATCAGAGGAGGGACTAGAGAAGGGGGAGAGACCGGGAAAGCATGCCTATGAGAAATTTAGATTTGAGCTGAGTGATGAAGGAAGCCAAGGAAGGAGGGAGAGAGACCATTGCATTGTGGTGGTGGTGGTGGTGGTGGTGGTGGGGACAGCCAATATAAATGTGGTGGTGGTTGTTTTTTCAAAGAGGACCAAAATGACATCACTATGCTAGAGTCAAGTTACAGTGTGTCCAATTGTTACTGATCAAATCAAAGGGAGCTCAGAATGTTTTACCCAAGGTTGGGCACAAATAGTTCACATGAACATTTAGGGTGGATTCTCCAAATTTGCACATTTCACATTTCTTTTGAACTACTTCAATTCTACTTTGCTCAGAGTGCACAGCACCTTTTCTGATGACGGTACACCATGCTGAGTGGTCCTGTGTCAGTGTCTCCCATGTCACACAATCCATTTCAAAAGTTCTTAAGAGAGACATTGAGAGTTTCCTTGTTTCACTTTTTTTCTGACCACCATGTGAACACTTATCCTGTGTGAGTTAAAGTAGTCTTTTTGACAAGCATACATTTTGCATTTGAACAACATAGCTGACCTATTAGATTATCAAGCACTGCTGAAGCCAGTGACCATTTTACCTCAGGTTGAAGTCAATCCCTCCTTAGTTGTAGTTCCAGCTGAAGAAGGGGTTTTGAATGCCATTAGGTTCCTTTTATGTGGCAAAACATCTGATGCTGATCTATTCCAGCATAGATTTACAAGGTAGGGGGTCTCTTGTTCATACAAAAGCTAACTGAAATTTTCTAGGTTTGGGCAAGAGGAGGTTATTCCCCAGAAGTTCAAGGATGCCTCTATTGACCATATCTATAAAGGGAAAAGGATTGTCCTGTGACAATCACTAGGGGGTGGGGTGGGTGGTCCTCTCTCTTAGTTATTGCTGGCAAGATTCTTGCCAGAGTCATTCTTAATAGGGTGATCCTTCACTGAGAAGATGGTCATCTACCTGAGAGCCAGTGTAGTTTTAGAAAGGGCCAAGGTACAGTTCATAGGAATGGTCAATGCAAATGAGCAGAGGCAGGAGATTGGGTGCCATGTGTTAGGAATAGTAAACAGACCAATGTAGCTAGATTGTAGACAGCTTGGAAGGGGAAAGGGGAGTAAAGTGTAAGAAGATTTGAAAGAAAGAGATCATTTTGTGAAGAGCTCTAAATGCCAAAAAGAGGATATTTTTCATTTGATCATGAGGATAATAAGAAGTCAATGAAGGTTATTAATTAGGAGGTGACATGGTCAGAAAGAAAATCGCAATCTATCAGTTATTGAGCTATGGTTCAAGTTAATCCCAACAGTAACAAAATTTGATAAACAGTTGCTGGTCTGCATTAGCACAGGGAGATTTCTTTTCAGAAATTCCTACACCAAAGAAATCAGAGATTAGGAGAAAAATAATTGCCTACAATGAAGATTCTAATAAATTCATTGTCATGTAGGACTCCAATTTATTATTACTAAAGTTTTAAAAGTATATTTCTTTCAAAAATCAAATGACAATAATGCATGGAAGGGCTTTACAAACTTAAGTAGCTATTTATAAAGGTAAGGTATTATTTTCATTGCTGACATGTTATTTCATAGTTCCATGGAATTGTTGGCTTGGCTACTAGTTAAGTGCTCTTAGCATGAACTGAATCTAAGACATTGATTTGACAGAAATTTGGGGTATTGATGGAAGAAGGAAAAGAAGAGGCATAACTAGAGCTGACTGGTATTTTGTCACAGGATGCAAGAATTAAAAAAAAAAATACCAATAGCACTTATTTAAGCTCCCTGAAGAGGTAGAAACAATAGAACCTATTACTTATCTAGTAAAAATATTCAGTTAAAATTAGAAGTTACCAAGCAATATGATTCTTCTTTTCTGTGTTCCTTTCTATTCTTCATGTGGTTCTGACATGACCTTTTCTCCTATTCATAGAGGTGAAAAGTAGCTTTTTCTATGCTTAAAAAATGTTTATGATACCTTTGCCCCCACTTAATAGTATTTTATTTTTTCCCCAATTACATGTAAAGATAGTTTTCAGTATTCACTTTTATAAGGTTTTGAGTTCTATTTTTTTTCTTCTTTCTCTCCCCAAGACAGTATGTAATCTGTACAATCCTGTTATACCTATTTCCACATTAGTCATATTGTGGAGGAAGAATCAAAATAAAAGGGAAAAAACATGAGAACTGTATTTCCCTCTACCCTATTCCCCACCCCCTGTCTTTTCTATTTTCTCTCCTCTCACCTGGTCCCTCTTCAAGTGGTTTACTTCTGACTACCCCCTCTCCCAATCTGCCCTCTTTTATATCACCCCTCCCCAACCCCTCCCTATTTTCCTGTAGGGTAAGATAAATTTCTATACCCAATTGAGTGTGTATGTTATTCCCTCCTTAAACCAAATCGAATGAGAGTAAGGTTCACTCATTCCCTCTCACCTCCCCCTCTTCCCCTCTACTATAAAAGCTTTTTCTACCCGCTTTTATGTGAGATAATTTAACACCTTCTACCTCCCACTTTCTATTTCTTCCAGTATATTCCTCTCTCAACCCTTAATTTTAGTTTTTAGATATCATCCCTTCATATTTAGCTCATACCTGTGCCCTCTGTCTATATATATTCATTCCAACTACTCTAATATACTGGTCTTTTTTTTTTATCAAGAATGATTGAAAGTCCTCTATCTCATTGAATGTCTATTTTTTTCTCCTGAAGGATTATGCTCAGTTTTGCTAGATAGGGGATCCTTAGTTGTAGTCTTAGCTCCTTTGCATTCTGCAATATCATATTCCAAGTCCTCTGATCCTTTAATGTAGAAGCTGCTAAATATTGTGTTATTCTGACCATCACTCCATGATAACTTGAATTGTTTCTTTCTGGCTACTTGCAGTATTTCCTACTTGACCTCAGAACTCTGGAATTTGGCTACAATATTCCTGGCAGTTTTCATTTTGGGATCTCTTTCAGAAGGCAATCAGTGGATTCTTTCAATTTCCATTTTGCCCTCTGGTGCTACAATATCAGGGCAGTTTTCCTTGATAACTTCTTGAAAGACGATGTCTAGGCTCTTTTTTGATCATGACTTTCAGGTAGTTCAGTAACCTTAAAATTATCTCTCCTGAATCTATTTTTCAGGTCAGTGCTTTTTCCAATAAGATATTTCCCACTGTCTTCTATTTTTGCATTCTTGTTATTTTGTTTTATAAATTCTTGATTTTTTTTCCATAAAGTCATGAGCTTTTGTTTGCTCCATTCTAATTTACAAGTAATTATTTTTTTCACTGAACTTTTGGACTTCTTTATTTTTCTATTTGGCCAATTCTGCTTTTTAAGGCATTCCTCTCATTGACTTTTTGGACCTCTTTTACCATTTGGCATAGTCTGTTTTTAAGGTGTTCTTTTCTTCAGTACTTTTTTGTATCTCCTTTACTAAGTTGTTGACTCATTTTTTCATGATTTTCTTGCATCATTCTCATTTCTATTCTCAGTTTTTCCTCTACCTCTCTTACTTGATTTTAAAAATCATTTTTGAACTCTTCTGTGACCTGGGACCAATTCACATTTTTCTTGGAGGCTTTGGATGTAGGAGCTTTGACTTTGTTGTCTTTTGAGTATGTGTTTTGATCTTCCTTGTCACCATAATAAATTTCTATAGCCAGAATTTTTTTCTTTCTGTTGTTTTCTCATTCCCCCAACTTATTACTTGAATTTTAACTGTTTGTTAAAGTAGGGCTCTGCTTCCATGGTGGAGGGCACACTGTCCCAAGGTTTGGGAGTTTCATGTAGCAGTTTTCAGAGATACTTTTAGGGACATATAAGTTTTCAGTTCTTTCAAGGTGATATGATTTAAGGAGAGGTGTCTGCTGTACTCCTGACCTCTGCTCTGCTCTGTGAGCAACCACAAGCATGCTTTTCTTCCCTGTAACTGTCAGGGGGGTTCCCCCTCCACTATGGCCTCAAGGTCTGCTATACTTGTGCTCCTCCTCTCCCTGGCATTGCCATCCAGGCTTGTGATGCAGATCTGAGTAGGGGCAAAGCAACAGAGTCCTGTCTCAGTGCTAAGCAAAAAGATCCCTATAATCTTCTGACCAGTTGTTTGACAACTTTTAAAATATATGATGAAGGTCTCATCTTGAAATTTTATAAAGAACTGATTCAAATGATAAAAATACAATTTATTCCTGAGTTGATAAGTGGTCCAAAAAAAGCAGTTTTTCAGGGAAAAATTAAGAAGCTCTAATTAGCTATATGCAAATATGCACCACATCACCAAATAATATAATATGCTTCCTTCCACCTAAGCCACAATCCATATGAAGTCCTCTCCAGTTGGATTCCGCTTTGGTTCCTCTCTCATTTGGTAGAAGTCCCCCATAATAGCATTTACTTCCATAATCTCTGGGCTGTTTGATTGCCTTCCCTGTCCCTGGAAGGCAGTGTTTTTGGGGTCTTACTGCAAACAAGGCCTTAGTATCACAGGTCTCACATATGTACAACCTAATTTATCTTCAAAAAGTGAATTTAAAAGCACTTTCTATGCTACTTGCACTAGATTCGTTGTTCTGTGTTTGCCCTGAAATATTTGGTTATGGATCTGAGAGGGAAAGTAACTACTTGAGGTCCTTGATCATTAACATTTAGGTTGTAAATTTTAGGGGTTTAATTCATGTAACAGGATGAAAATTCATTTCTCAAAGGCTTTTTGGCCAATGGCCAGTTTTGGAATGAGCCCAATTTTATATGGTAATGGTTTGGCAAGAGACTAACTTTTCTTTTTGGGATAGAGTGAGAAGTGAATCAAAGGGAAAAAAATGTCATTTAATGGAAAGGATTCCTAAGTGTACGTCACGATCCTTTATTTTAATCACTGCCTTCACTGTTTAAATTCACTTTCTTATCATGATTACTGAGAAAGCAACAATAACAATAATGGTAAAATTAATAGTTGATATTAATATTGCACTTTAAGATTTCAAAGTACTTTTCTTGAATTTTATCTTTTGTTCTCTAAAAAAAAATTACCATAAAATAGATTCAGGAGAGATAATTTAAAAATTATTGGACTACCTGAAAGCCATGATCAAAAAAAGAACCTAGAAATCATCCTTCAAGAAATTCTTAAGGAAAATTGCCCTGATGTTTTAGAATCAGAGGGCAAAATAGAGGTCGAAAGAATCCACTTATCACCTCCTGAAAAAGATCCCCAAAAGAAAAAACATTTACAATAATAACCCAAATCTAAATGAGAAACCTTCTTTCCTTTAAAACTTTTCAGATTACCTAATACAAACTTTGAACATACCTTTAATTTCCTAACTGGTTAAAAGCCTGCTGCAGCTTGAGCAGATAGGGTTAATTTAACGATTTGATAGTTCTAGCCAGAGGGCAAAAGAAATAGCTGGTTTCCAAAAATCAAGGTAGTTGAATCCCAATAGAAACCCCAGGCTAGTATTAAACATATTTCTTTTTAAACTTCATCTGTATGCCGTTGATTGAAATTTTATGATGTTCTACATGTGCTTTGATGTCTGTAAGCAATCCTTGCATTGCTAGTGGTGGTAGTGAAGGGAGATTGTGGTGAGCTGATCATTTGAGCATGAAAATTCTGAGCTGCATTAGAGCTAAAACTGATTAGGTGTCTTCATTCAAGCAGTAGTATGGTGAAACCTTGGCAGTGAGAGGCTACATAGAAAGGGATGAATGACAAAGGTCAGGTAAACAAAGCAGGTTAAAACTTCTGTGCTGATCAGTTTTGAAAATGTGTCAGTGAGTGGCCACTGGACTTTCACTCTGAGAAAGGAAAGAAAGAAAGAAAGAAAGAAAGAAAGAAAGAAAGAAAGAAAGAAAGAAAGAAAGAAAGAAAG
>NW_027185720.1:5777498-5802722 GCF_028583685.1 Petaurus breviceps papuanus | reverse complement strand
AAGAAAGAAAGAAAGAAAGAAAGAAAGAAAGAAAGAAAGAAAGAAAGGGAGGAAGGAAGGAGGGAAGGAAGAAAGAAAGGAAGGAAGGAAGGAAGAGAGGGAGGGAGGGAAGGAAGGAATAGAAGAAAGAAAAAGAGAGAAGAAAGAGAAGTAAAGAGAAGAGAGAGAGAAGGAAAAATAAAGAAATGGAAGGAGAGAAGGGAGGAAGGGAGGGAGGAACAGAGGGAGAGAAGAAAGGGAAGGAAGTTCATGATTCCCAGACAACTATTTGACTTAGAGTTAGAAAATTCTTTGTAACTTCTATTATATACTGATAGATGAGAATGACATTAAGATAAGAACAAAAGATCACTTGAGAACACATTCCTTCTCTTATTATGCATATCCTTCATCAATGGAAAAGTAAGTCTTCATTTACAGAACTCAGTCCTATGTATTGAGCTCTCTTTAGTATCCATGATTAGTTTTACCATTGATATACCTGGGTCCCTTCTGAAAACAAGGAAAAAGTTTTAATATTCTGCAAATAATGCCTCCTCTTTTATTATATATATATATATATATATATATAAAACATCCTATCATACTAAATTCTAGCAGGTCAATTTTCAAAATAATACAAATCATTTTAGAGGAATGCTATACAACTTCACAGTCTAAAGCTAGGAAAAAAGTAGTAACGTATTATACAAGTCAAAGAAAGACATTTTCTTGCTATGGAGAAACTCCTGAACATCACCAGGATCAGACATTTAATGTGAAACATATGAGTAGAAAGGCAGTACGAAGGTAAGTAATGAAACATACAAAATTGATTCTCTTTTAAAACCTGAGTTTGAATAGGCCCATAATCCATTAAGTACCAGAGGTTGGCAGCTTTTCATTACATAAGAGGGAGAGAGAAAAAGAAAAGTGAGAAATGCAGTCAACCCTCAATGCCATAGGAGAACAAACTCTTTATATCAGACACAAGGAAACTTTTATTTTCTGGTGGAAATGCCTCTTATCTATAGTCATTAAGCATTAGATGTTTTTTGAATCAGCTATTGTCTGCCATTGCATAAAAGAAACAACTCTGGTTATTTTTATTTAAAAATCACTTTTGCAGGTTTCTATCCCCTTTCTCATTACAAAGACACATTTTAATATATTCCCACTGACAGTGTTTTGCGTTTTAATGTTCACAAGGACATCCAGAGGACAAATTCCCCCAAAAGACCTAAATTTAAGAGTAAGTTATGTTATAGGAGTATATTCTTTTCTTAAACTTTGAATCTATTGACTGAGTTTTATAGAAACCAGTAATTGTGGTCTTAATACACGAGTATCAGATTACAATGACAAGACTTCTTTTTTTTTTTTTTTGCTTCAGCTATCTCTAAGAGATTTCTTACAGACCAAAGGAAAAGAGAAGGAGACAGTGAGAAGGCCTAGGATACTCTCTGTCCTGACATCAATATCCAGACTAAGATTTAAAGGCAGAACATTCTACATCCACATTCATGTTTCATTTGCTTTCTATCAAAAAAAAAATGAGCTTGACTATATGAGCATGAGGTCAATTCCTTAGCCAAACAAGAAGGATTTATGAAGTAAGCATTTACTTTCTGCCAGGCAATATTCTAAATGCTAGGGATACAAAATAAAAAAAAGGCAAAACAAGTGTATCTCTTGAGGGTGTCACCTTCTAGTTGGGAATGGAGAGACACTACACAAACAACCATGAACATATTAGATATATACAGAGTAGATAGGAATTAATCTCAAAGTAAGACATTTGCACTGGGAGTGGAGAGATGGGATTTGAGCTGACATTTTGAAAAAGGCTATTAGGGAAAGGTGAGAAGGGACAGCATTCCAGGCATGGGACACAGTGAAAAGGCCCACATGTATTTCTTTTGTACAGAGCAGTGGAATACTATCAAGCTATTATGGACGTGACAGTTATTTTCAGGAGGTGCCAAACTAGAGGTACCTTTCTTTTGAAGTCAAGGGCATGGTGCATTGGTTTCTCTGAGATTTGAGAGAGGAAATTACTCTATTTTGTAAGTCACCTCACTTTAGACATATATGTTGATTGGACAATTTTTTTTTCAAATGCTTTATTAACTTCTGATTTGCATCATTAATTTCTACCAGATTTTGAGTTACAATTTTTCTCCCCGTTTTCCCCCTACCTACCACCCCAGAATAGCAGTTCCACAGGCTATCCCCTCCTCCAATCTGCTCTCTTTCATACCTTCTCCCATACCCCCTTAGTCTTTTCCAGTAGGACATGGTGGATCTCTATGCCCCAGTACCTGTATATCTTCTTTCCCAATTACATGTAAGATAGTATTAATAATAGCATATATATTTAAATATTTGATTTTAAATCTTTTAATTCCAGATTCATTCCCTTCCTCCCTTGTCACTCACCCTTATGGGAAGATAAGCAGTTCAGTATAGGTTGTGAATCTGTAACTAATGCAAAACATTAACATAGTAGATATATTGTAAAAGACTGACTATATTTCCCTCCCTCCTATCCCAACACCCACTTTTTCTATTCTCTACTTTGACCCTGTTCATTTTCAAAAGTGGGTGCTCTTCCCTCCCCTGCAGCCTGACCTCCCTTCCATCATGCCCCCTCTCATCCCCTTCCCCCTACTCTCCTGTAGGGTGAGATACCCTATTTAGTGTGTATTTCATTCTCTCCCCGAGCCAAATTCAGTGAGAATAAGGTTTACCCATACCCTTTTGCCTTCCTATTCTTCCCCTCCATTGTAACCATTTTCCCTTGTCTCTTCTATATGAGATAGTTTACCACATTCTGTCTCTCCCCATCTCCTCTCATTATATTCCTCTCTCACCTCTTAATTTCCCCTTTTAAGTATCATCCCTTCCTATTAAGTTGGTCTTGTGCTGTCTATCTATGTAAGCCTGTAAGCATATATACAAACATTCATGTATGTATTCATACTCCAGGATACCCTCTGATATAGACATATACATACTGAGAAAATTTTATCAGTTACGATTATCGTTTTTCCATGTAGGAATGTTAATAGTTCAACTTTCATCAGTGGCTTATGATTTCTTTTCCCTGTTTACCTTCTCAAGCTTCTCTTGCTTCTTGTATCTGGATGTCATTTTCTATTCAACTCTGGTTTTTTCAGCAAGATTCTTGAAAGTCCTCTATTCCACTGAATAACCATATTTTCCCCTGAAAGATGATGCTCAGTTTTGCTGGGTAGGCGGTTCTTTGTTTTAATGTCAGCTCCTCTGCCCTCTGGAATATCCTATTCCAGGCCCTACGATCCTTCATTGTAGAAGCTTCCAGATCCTGTGTTATCCTGATTGTGTTTCCACAATATTCAAATTGTTTCTTCCTGGCTGCTTGTAATATTCTCTCCTTCATCTGGGAATTCCAGAACCTGGCTATAATATTCCTTGGAGTTTTCTTTTTGGGATCTTTTTCAGGAAGTGATCAGTGGATTCTTTCAACCTCTATTTTGCCTTCTGGTTCTAGAACATCAGGGCAATTTTCCTTGAGAATTTCTTGGAGGATAGTTTTAGGTTCTTTTCCCTGATCATGGCTTTCAGGTAGACCAATATTTTTTAAATTATCTCTCCTGGATCAGTTTTTCAGGTCAGTGGTTTTTCCCATGAGATATTTCACATTGCCTTCTATTCTTTCATTTGTTTGGATACGTTTATCATCATCTTGATTTCTCTTAAAGTCACTAACTTCCCTTTGCTTCAATCTAAGTCGAAGGGAAAGATTCAACTCATTGAGCTTTTGAGATTCTTTTTCCATGTGGCAAATTCGGCTTTTCAAGGTATTTCTTTCTTCGTTGCCTTTTTGAGCCTCTTTTGCCAATTGAGTTAGTCTGTTTTTTAAGGTGTAATTTTCCTCAGTCAGGCTGTTGACTCTCATTTCATAATTTTCTTGCATGGCTCTTATTTCTCTTCCCAATTTTTCCTCCACTTCTCTTATCTGCTTCTTGAGGTCCTCTGTGGCCTGTAACCAGTTTGTATTTTCCTTTGAAGCTTTGGTGCAGGAGTTCTGACTTCACTATCTTCTTCCTGTTCCATGCTTTGCTCCTTTTTGTCCCCAAAATAGGAGTCTAATGTTGGAGTCTTCTGTTTGTTTTGTTTCCTTTGTCTGGTCATGTTGCCCCTCAATCACTTGACTCTGGGCTTTTTTCCACAGTAGGACTCTGCCACCAGACAGGGGAGCTTTTGTCCCAAATGCTGGGTTTTTCTCAGCTGTCAGAGGGATTAATTGGGTCCCCTCTGTGAGGCCTCCACATGCTCTGGCTAGCTGGACACACACCCCAGGACCTCCACCCTAGACTGCAATCCAGATTCAAGAAGGTTAAAGCAAGAACGATTACCCTCAGACTGGTCACTTGGTCCCCTACAGTCTGCAGGCCAGGAGCTGAAGCTGCCACATGGCACTGGCTGTGCCAGGCATCTGAGCAGCTTCTCGCCCTGGGGGCAGAAGCTGATGCACTTCTGGCTACTGGTCCCAAAGTCCAGACTGCACTGACCTCTCACTTTGTCCTTAGCATCTTTGTGTTGATAAATCTGGAAAAAGCCATAGCTGCTGGTGATGTGGAGTCCCTCCAGCCAGTGGCTGGTCAGGCCTGCCCTGGGGCTAAAACCTTCTGCTTACATGGGCCTGGGCTCCCTAATCCTGCCGGCTGGGCTGTCCTCAGTGGGAGGTTAGCTTCTCTGTGTCATTTTGTGGGTTCTGCACCTCCAAAATTTTGTTCAGAGTCCCCTTTTTACATGGATTGGGGAAGGTGGAAGCCAGAGCCGTGGGGAGGTCTTGCTTGTACTCAGTCATCTTGACTCCGCCCAGCCTGATTGTCTATCTTTGAAGTTTTACATGACATGATAGGAAATGTCAGAAAATTCATTGATTATACGTTTTAAATTATTTAATCAATAATATCTCCAGACACTTCTTTCAAATAGTAGAAATAGGTGACTCAGTGAATAGAGTAATGGTTTTGGTTACAGAGGACATGAGTTCAATCTAGCCAAATCTGGGCAAGTGGCTTAACCTCTCTGGTCTTTGATTTCCTCATCTGTAAAGGAAGAAGAGGAAGGGAACATAAGACAAGGCAAAGCAAAGGAAGGGAAGTCAAAGAACAAAGGGAGGGAAGGGAAGGAATACTAAACTAGAGAACATCTGAAGGCCATCTTAATGTTACATTTATGCTCCATTCTATTTGTTATTTCTCTTAAAGTCTGCTTTGCTATACAGACTGGAAGTTTGATAAAGTGATTTCACTCCATGTTGTCCTTTTCTTTATGTTTCAAGACCCCTATAATATTGACTAAATAAACATTTATTAAATTGAATTGAACACTGTACAGAAGTGATTCAAATGCATCCTTGCAAACTTGTCCATTTTTTTCAAACACCATGATTTTTGGTAGTGGTGTTGAGTGCAATTTACATAATTTTAAATAGGGCATTTTAGAGTATTTTAAAGTTTACAAGAAAAACAAAACTACATATATTACCTTGTTTGATCTTCAGAAGCACCCCGTGGTGTGGGTGCTGCAGTTCTTATTAGTTTCATTTTATAAAAAGATGAGGTATCTGGAGTTTGTAGAGGTTTTATTACTTTATTAATGTAAATATCATAGGAAGGACTCAATACCAGTTCTCATATATATATATGTATATATATATGTATATATATATGTAATATATGTGTGTGTGTATAATTGTTTTTTCCACAAGCAGAAAGCTGACCAGAGCCCTTATTTACTTACTCATCCCAATAGCACGATCTTTCAGTTTGAGGGCCATGTTTGAGACAATGGATCAATCTTTCTTTTTCTTTGATTCTTTTTTTTTAATTTTATGTTTATTTTTACTTTACAATATTCATTTACACAAGATTTTGAGTTACAAATTATCTCACTATCTTTCCCCTACCCACCACGCCAAAACAGCAATCCCACTGTATACTGCCTCTCCCAATCTGCTCTCTCCGATATTCTCCCCCATAGCCCCTCTGATATTCTTGTAGGGCAAGATGGATCTTCATGCCACAGTGCCTATATATACTATTTCCCAGTTGTATGTAAAATAATGATGATGATGATGATAATAATAATATTTTTTAAATATTTTATTTTAAAACTTTGAATTCCAGATTCTTTCCCTTCCTCCCTTGTCACCCACCCTTACTGGAAGATAAGCAATTTAATATAGGTTGTACATGTGTAGTTACACAAAACATTTCCATAGTGGATATATTGTGAAAGAATGACTATATTTCCCTCCAACCTATCCTGCCCTCTACTTGTTCTATTTTCTACTTTGACCCTGTTCCTTTTCAAAAGTGTGTGCTTTCAACTACCCTCCCCCCAATCTCCTCTCCTTTCTATCATCCCCCCTCTGCTTTATCCCCTTCCCCCCTACTTTCCTGTAGGGTAAGATACCCAATTTACTGTGTATGTTATTCCCTCCTTAACCCAAATTCAATGAGAGTAATGTTGATCCATTCCCTTTTGCCTTCCTGTTCTTCCCCTCCATTGTAATAGTTTTCCCTTGCCTTTTTTATATGAGAAAATTTGCCCTATTTTGTCTCTCCCTACCTCTTCTCATTATATTCCTCTCTCACCTCTTAATTTTATTTTTTTAAATATTATCCTTCCCATTCAATTGATCCTGTACCCTTTGTCAATGTATACCTGTACACATATATATATATATATATATGTACACACATACTCACATTTGTGTTCATATGCACATATACCCTCCTATAGAGACATATATATGTATGGATGCATATATGTGTGTGTGTGTGTGTGTGTGTGTGTATACACACACACACATCTATATTCCCTTCAACTATCCTCATACTGAGAAAAGTTTTATAAGTTACAATGATCATTTTTTCACGTAGGAATGTAAATAATTCAACTTTGATAAGTTCCTTATGAATTTTTTCCCCTGTTTACCTTCTCATGCTTCTCTTGTTTCTTGTATTTGAATGTTAACTTTTCTGTTCAACTCTGGTTTTTTTATCAACAATGCTTGAAAGTGCTTCATTTCATTGAATGACTGACCATATTTTCCCCAAAACCTGGGAACTCTGGAACCTGGATATAATATTTCTAGGAGTCTTCTTTTGTGGATGTTTACAAGAGGTGATCAGTGAATCTTTTAAATTTATATTTTGCCCTCTGCTTCTGAAATATCAGGGCAAATTTCCTTGAAAATTTCTTGAAGGATGATTTCTAGGCTTTTTTTTTAATCGTGGCTTTCAGATAATCCAATAATTTTTAAATGATCTCTCCTGGATCTATTTTCTAAGTCGATGGTTTTTCCAATGAGATATTTCACATTGCCTTCTATTTTTTTCATTTGTTTGGATCCATTTAATAGTATCTTCAGTTCTTATAAAGTCATTGGTTTCCATTTGCTCCAATATAATTCTGAAGGAATTATTCTCTTTAGTGAGCTTTTGTAATTCTTTTTCCACCTGGAAAATTCAGCTTTTTAAGGCATTCTTCTTCTCATTGGCTTTTTGGGCTTTTTTTTTTTGCTATCTGAGTTAGTCTATTTTTTAAGGTGATATTTTCTTCAGTCAAGTTGTTGACTCTCTTTTCATAATTTTCTTGCATCATTCTCATTTCTCTTCCCAATTTTTCCTCCTCTTCTCTTACCTGATTTTCAGACTCCTTGAGCTCCTCCATGGACTGTAACCAATTCATATTTTTCTTAGAAACTTTTGGTGCAGGAATTCTGACTGAACAGGAGTCTTCCTCCTGTTCCATGGTTTGATCCATTTTGTCTCCAGAAAAGTAATCTAAGGTTTGATTGTTGTGCTTGTTTTGCTTCCTCTTCTTGCTCATGTTGTCATTCAATTACTCATCTTTTGAGCTCTTTGCTGCAGTAGAACACTGCTTTTTTCTAAGAGAAAGGAGGAGAGCTTTTTTCTAAATCATTGGGGTTTTCAAAGCTGCTGGAGCTATTAGTTGAGTACCATCTCTGTAGCCCCCCACAACCTCTAGTTTACTGGTCTCACACCCAAGACCTCCACCCAAGACAGTGATACAGATCCAGGCAGATCAAGGCAGGAATGATTACCCCTACCATCCCTCCCCCCCCCAAATCAGCTGGTCCCCCTACTATCCACAGGCCAGGAGCTCTGAAGCAGCCACTTGGAGGCAGCTGCATAACCACAGTGCCTCCATTGCTTCTGGCTCTGAGGGCTGAGGCCAGACCACACTCCATCCCCCCTAAGTTCCAACAGAGTTCTTCACTGACCTATTACTTTGTCTTTGGCATTTATGGGTTTATATTTCTGGAAACTGCCATAACTGCTGGTGATGCACTTTCCTGAAGTCCATTCCAGCTGCTGGTTGGGGCCACTCTGGGGCTTATGCAGGTTTGGGCCCCATTCCTAGCATGATGTAATGGACCCTTCCTGTCTGCCTGCTGGGCTGCTTTCAGTGGGAAATTTGTTTCTTTCTCTCATTTTGTGGGTTCTTTAGCTCTAAAATATGTTCAGAGTCATATTTTATAGGTATTTGAGGTGGTTATGGGGGCAGCTCATGGAGTTTTCTTACCACTTCTATGCTGCCATCTTGGCTCCCCTGCTTTCCGTTGATTCTTGAAGAATATATTCCAAGGTTACTGCAGATATAACTAAAATTATTTATCCATAATTGTCAGAAGATTGTTTTTTTATTAATGATAATCTTCCAGAGAAAACATTACTTCCCCCTATATTCATCTCAGTTATTAGTATGAGCCTATATTTTATCAGGGTTTCTTGACAATTTTGTTCAAATCCTCAGCAACTAGAATATTTACATTTTAGAAAAATGAATGAAAAATGACAAATGAGATGATTCAAAATCTAATTATAGATAGAAGCTCACACTCAGTATTCTTTGGAAATAACTCTGAAATTTAAGAGAAATTACTGAGAAGCAATTTAAGATATACCTTCAAAAAGAAATATGACCTCAAAATAGTGATTTGTCAAATCCATTCCCTTATTTTATAGATAAGGAAAGTGAGACTCAGAGAGGTTAAATGAGTTGCCCAGGGTCACACAGAATGTAAGTTTCTAAGGAAGGATTTGAAATTGATTTTTTTTTAATTTCCAAGTTCAGAGCTCTATCCGTTTTAGCTGAAATGGCAAACATGGCACCCATGGTCCACAATTGTCCTAAGTATGCCTTGAACTAGGATAAAATGTAGCTTATATCTGATTTTTGATGTGTTGATGTATTAATTAAAAGGAAAAATACAAAAATGCTTTATTCTTAGTGAATATGCCATGCATAGAGATTCTTATGTATGGCTTAATGGCTCCCATTTCTGAGTTGGACATGACTGCACTATATCATCTAGCAGACCTGATTTACATAGTAAGAAGGAGGGATAGCTAATGTCTATTAATTTCAGGATGCTTGGCATGGTGCCACAAGACTGTAATCCTTGCTATTTGAAAGGCTTAGGCTGGTGGTTCATCTGAGCTCAGGAGAGAGCCAAAGCCACTCAAGTATCTTACATCTTACATCTATGGTGAACTCTTATGACAGTGACCATCAGGTTATCTCAGGAGGGGATTCAAGTCTGTTGTCAACAAGCATTTATTTAGACATAGAGCATGCATTACTATGCTAAGTGTTGAGCTCACAAATATAAGCAGAAAGAAAGATATCATATCCTCAAGAATCTTCCACTCTAATGACAAAACTTATTAGGGAACTTATGAGTGTGGGTATGGAGAAAGGTAAGTTTACTCATTACAATAACATGGTAAAGCTAATCCACTGAATCATCAGGATGTCCATGGGAAGAATGGAGACAAGGTTAGCTTGAACTTCCTCCTTAAAATGGAAATTGTGATAGGAACCAGCAATCTGAGGGAGAGGTCCCAGGGGCAGTGGGTACCAATGTGAAAAGCAGTGCAAGGGTAGAGAGAGCTTCTAGACTGTAATATAGAAAAAAAAGTCAATACAGTTCAGAACCTCTAGTTTCAACTCAGTATCACAATAGTCAATATAAAACCTCCTATTTGAATCTTAAACATTCCTTGTATCACTTGAACCTTGTTATGAATCATTTATGACCCAGGAGCCTCCAGAAATTGATGTACATGAAATGATGAAGAGAGAAGTGAGCAGAACCAAGTGAACAATGTATGCAGTAACAGCAACATTATTTTTAGAATGACTTTGAGAAAAGGGAAAGGGTGGATAGAAGAAAGGTTAGAAGTAGTAAGGGTAAAGAGAAGAAAAGGGAGGTGACTTTTAGTAGAGAGGGCAGACTAAGGGACGCAGTGGTCAAAAGCAAAACTCTAGTGAGGAGACAAAAGGAAAAAATGAGAGGGAAAAGCATAAATAGTGGAGGGGATGGGATGCAAAGACATAGATAGTAATCATTACTGTTAATGTGAATGGCATGAACTCTCCCATAAAATAGAAGTGGATAACTGAATGGATTAAGAACCGTAATCTTACAATATGGTGTTTACAAGAAGCACATATGAAGCAGAGGGATACATACAAAGTAAAGGTAAATGGCTGGAGCAAAATATATTATGCTTCAGCTGACATAAAACAAAGGTAGCAATCTCGACATTAAATTGAAAAGTTTTTGCACAGAGACAATGCAACCAAGATAAGAAGGGAGGCTGAAAGCAAGGAAACAATTTTTGCAAACAGCATCTCTGATAAAGGCTTCATTACTAAAATATATAAAGAACTGAGTCAAATTTGTTAGAATATAAGTCATCATCCAATTGATAAATGTTTGAATGATATGAACAGGTAGTTTTAAGAGGAAGAAATTAAAAATATCTATACTCATATGAAAAAATTCTCTAAATCACCATTTGTTAGAAAAATGCAAATGAAAGTGACTCTGAGGTACCACATCATACCTGTTAGATTGGCTAACATGAGAAAATAGGAAAATAACAAATGTTGGAGATGTGGGAAAATTGGAACTCTACTCCATTTTTGGTGGAGTTGTGAACTGATACAACCATTCTGGAGAGCAATTTGGAACTATGACCAAAGGGATATAAAATTGGGCCTACCCTTTGAACTAGCAATACCACTTCTAGGTCTATATCCTAAAGAGATCATAGAATGGGAAAAAGACCCATATGTACAAAATATTCATAGCAGCTATTTTTGTGGTGGCAAATAATTGGAAATTGAGAGAATATTCACCAATTGGAAAATGGTTGAACAAGTTGTGTTATGAATGTAATGGGATACGATTGTGGTATAAGAAATGATAAGCGGGGGCGGCTAGGTGGCACAATGAATAGAGCACCGGCCTTGGAATCAGGAGGACCTGAGTTCAAATCTGGCCTCAGACACTTAACACAAAAACTAGCCACGTGACCTTGGGCAAGTCACTTAACCCAAATTGCCCTCCAAAAAGCAAAAAAAGAAAAAAAAAATGATGAGCAAGCAAACTTCAGAAAAAGCAGGGAAGACTTACATGAACTGATGCTGAGTGAAATGAACACACACACAGAAACTATATGAACATAAACATGAAACACTTTTTATACAAATAAAGCCATATCTAAGTAGTAGAAGTAATATTTATTGTTCATGGGTAGGTAAAGCCAATATTATAAAAATGACAGTTTTACCTAACTACCTTATTTCATTCCATCCCACTTAAATTACTAGAAATTATCTTACTGAGTTAGAAAAAAATTATAGCAAAGTTCATTTGGAAGAACAATAGGTCAAGAATTTCAAAGAAACGAAGGGGAAAAAAGATGTAAAGAAAGCAGATTCAATAGTATCAAACCATAAATGACATTATTAGGTGAGAGCATTGTTAAAGTGTAAAATAGATAATTTTAATTACTTTAATATTTTCTTGTGTAAGTAAAACCTATGCAGTCAAGAATAGAAGGAATGTAGAAAACTGGGGAAAAAAACTTTCATAGATAATCTTTCCGATGTGATTGGTTTGGAATACTGCAGAGGTATAGGAAATGATGAGCTGGTTGATTTGGAAAAAAAGACCTGGACTTATGAAGGAAGATGGTATCCACTTTCAGAGAAACAGGTGACAAATGGAAATAAGCACAGAACGGTTTTACATATAAAAGTGTGTGTGTATCTACTCTTAGTTTTAGCCCTCTTTAGGGTGGAGGGGAGTAAGAAGGGAGGGGAAACATATAAAGTAAAAAGTGCACAACAGAGAAGAAAAGCAAACCTACAAGGAAGCAAAGAAAAGCTGGGCAGCTTTGGAAAAAATGTGTAGTATTTATTAAATAGACTTTGTTGAAATGGAAATTCATTGTTTTATATTGAATCCTCTCTTATGTTCTGCTGTCTACATGGCAATATTTTTTTTTCTCATTTTCTGTTTTACTTTAAAATAAATAACTTTATTTCCCAAAAAAATCTTCTGACTTTTGTTGAGTCTCAAAATAAATACTTCAAAGCAAAAAAAAAAATCCTAGCACCTCTGGCTATTTCTAGCACTCCGACATTAATAAAATATATTTCATGTCCCATTTCTTTAGCTAAGTGAACATTTGGGAAGTCCCAGTTTCCTCATCTCTCCCTTCCAGCTGCAGCCGAAGTATGAGATAGTTGGGAATAGAAAACAAGTACACAAATGGCCATTTATCCCCACCTATAACTATAAATGGTTTAAGAACTGATATAGGTTCGGGCCGGCCAGGTGGCTTAGAGTGTAAGAGCACCGGCTCCAGTGTCGGGATGACCTGGATCAAATCTGGGCTCAGATACTCAGCACCACACCCAGAAATATCTGGCCGTGTAACCTTGAGCAAGTTACTTAACCCCGATTGCTTAAAAAAAAAAAAAGAACTGATATAGGTCCAGATAGAGAAGCCTTGAGACATCGTTCAATTTATTTTTTAAAATTTATTTTAATTTAAAATTATGGAATATAAAAAAGCATTTCCATAGCATAGTATAATGAAAAAGATGATTGCATGTGAAACTGCAATTCTTTTATGTACAACTTGCTATTCTGCTTAAATACATCATAAAATTTTTACGTAAATTTCATTTTTTTCTTCCCTCCTTCACCCTTCTAGAGATGGCTACCATTAGACACAAATAGATGTATGTATATGTATGTATGTATGTTTATAAAATTATTCAATGCATACTTTTATCAGTTCTTTCTCTGGATTCAGATAGTTTTTTCTTCATATGTCCTTTATATATGTGTGTGTGTGTGTGTGTGTATAATGTAATTTTATTTTTCAACATTCACTTCAGAATTCATAAGATTCTGAGTTTTGAATTTTCTCCCACACTCCTCCTCACCCCCTAAGATGGCATGGATTCTGATATAGAGCCTACTTAGACAGTTACATTAAACATATTTTCACATTAGTCATGATGTAAAGAAGAATTAGAATAGGAAGAACCATGAGAAAGAAGAAACAAAACAAAACAACAAAAGAAAAGGAGAACAAATAGTCTGCTTCTATCTGCATTCAGACTCTTTAGTTCTTTCTCTGGATGTGGATAGCATTTTCCATCGTGAGTCTTTTGGAATTGTTTGAGATCCTTGCATTACTGAGAAGAGCTAAGTTTATCAAGGTCAGTCACTGCACAATGTTGCTGTAACTGTGTACAATGTTCTTCTGGTTCTGCTCATTTAATTCAGCATCAGTTCATATAAGTCTTTCCAGATTTTTCTCAAGTTAGCTTGCTCATCATTTCTTATAGCATAGTAGTATTCCATTACATTCATATGACCACAAGTTGTTCAACCATTTCCCAATTGATGGACATTCCCTCAATTTCCATTTCTTTGCCACCACAAAAAGAGCAGCCATAAATATTTTTGTACATGTGGGTCCTTTTCTCATTTTTGTGATCTTTGGGATACAGATGTAGAAATGGTATTGCTGAGTTTTATAGCCCTTTGAGCATAGTTCCAAATTGCTTTCCAGAATGGTTATTTTAGTTCACACTCCACCAACAATGCATTCGTGTTCCTTATGTTCACTTAGTGGCAGGTATACTCCCAGGTATTTTATACTAGCTAGTTATTTTAATTGGTTTAAAACAATATTGAATGATATTACTGACATATAGTGTAGTTTCCCTATTTCCCCTTTTGATTAAAACTATGTTAGCTTTAACTTTGTCTGAGATTATGGTTAGTATCTCTGTTTTTTTTTAACATAATAAATTCTACACCTGGCATTAATCTTATTTTTGTGCATATCTCTATTTTTTCTAGAATTTTTCTAAAAGCTACGTATTATTAAATTCAAATTTTTAATCTGTTATCAATTTCCATTTTATGGGTAAATTCATCCCACTCACACTGTAAGCTATTTACTTGTGTATTTTCCTCCATCCTATTTTTCCTCATTATCTTTCTCACTCTATTCCAATCCCTCTTCACTCCTCTGCTTTAGTTCTACCTGCCACCTTGTCCTCCCATTCCTCAACCCTTATCCTCTCTCCCTACCCTGGCCCCTTGCCCTCTTATTTATTTCTAAATTTAAAAGATTCATAGCATTCTAGATATATGTTGTTCCGTCTTTAACCCATTCCTAATGAGACTATGGTTCCAGTACTACACACTTTTCCCCCTAGTTTGTTCAGTATCAGTTTTTCCTTTTATACCTCATTTGTATGAGATAATTACTCCTTTTTAAATCCCTAATTGGATAGTCTGACTATTCTTATATTATTCCTCCTCAATCTATTCTCCAGATCAATTGTTATTTCTGATGAGATGTTTCACCTTGTCTTCTATTTTTTTTCATTTGATTTTATTTTATTATTTATTTATTTTTAAGCAATTGGGTTTAAGTAACTTGCTCAAAGTTACATGGCCAATTATTTCTGGGTGTGGTGCTAAGTATCTGAGCCCAGATTTGATCCCCAGGTCATCCCAACACTAGGGCCGGTGATCTTACTTTCTGTGCGACCTGGCCGCCCAAAGAATATTTTTTTTTTGCTTTTTGGAAGGCAATTGGGGCTAAATGACTTGCCCATGGTCACATGGTTAGTTTTTGTGTTAAGCATCTGAGGCTGGACTTGAACTCAGGTCCTCCTGACTCCAGGGCTGGTGCTCTACTCACTGCGCCACCTAGCTGCCCCTGTTTTATTATTTCTTGATGTCTTAGACTGTTATCAGCATCCTTTTGCCCAATTCTGGTTTTCAAGAAATTATTTTCTTCCTTAAGTATTTTTTTATTCTGAATTTTTCTATCTGGCAAGAAATTGATCTCAGTGGGTTGTATTTTATTGCAGAACACAAGGTTTGAAATGTGGGAACATAGTATTTTCAGTTTTAACCAATAATGTCTGTTGTACACTTGACAAATGTAAATATGTCAGCTGTGACAACTGCTAAAATCTAGAATTGATTTTTATGATGACTGCAGAGATCAGAAAACAAAACTCTGCATATTGTCTCAATACAGATGTTGATTACTCAGAAGTTTCATGCATGATGCATTGTTGGTTTTTGTTATTTTGAGCTACATCCCAGAAGGTGAATGAAATACCACATGCCTTCTATTCCACTGGAGGCACTTAATGCAATATTTGTTGATTGGAATTGAAGAGAACATTTTTTCTCTGAGATTTTCAAACGAGCATCTTTCCAGATGACTAGTGAGATAGCATTTTATAACCAGAGAGAATTTAAAAGCACTGATGGGGAAAGACTTGTGATTGTGGAAGAAAGGGAGAGAAAAGATCCTTCTAATAAAAGCTTTGATTTGTGTAGCACTTTAGATATTACAATTCCCCATTCATTATATTGGACTCCCATGCAAAGCAGAAGAGTTCTTTTTAAAATAGAGACTAATAGTTATAGTAATGTCAATACTTGTTAGTGTGGAATTCTTTTGGAAAACCATTCCTGAAAGTAAGTTAGTATCTATAGACACTATCACAATTCACTTATACAAACACCCCCCCCCCCACACACACACACTATACATATCTGTCTATCTATACCAGAAGCCTTAGGTATTTTCAGTCAACTCTGCTGCTTTCATACAAGATGGTTGAAGAATAAAAAGGGAGGGCTGCTGTGTGTGTATTTTGTTGTTGTTTACCATGTCTTTGAAATATTATTTTTTTTTTATTTTTTGGAGGGAAATTGGGGTCAAGCAACTTGCTCAAGTTTACATGGCTACTAAGTGTTAAGTGTCTGAGGCTGGATTTGAACTCAGGTCCTCCTGACTCCAGGGCTGGTGCTCTATTCACTACACCACCTAGCCACCCCTGAAATATTATTTTGATACATAGGAAACGCAATTTATTTTTTAATTTCTTCATATTTTTTTTCTTTTTGGAGGGCAATTGGGGTTAAGTGACTTGCGCAAGGCTAGTTCTTGTGTTAAGTGTCTGAGGTCGCATTTGAACTCAGGTCCTCCTGACTACAGAGCCAGTGCTCTATTCACTGTGCCATGTAGCCACCCCTATATTTTAATTTCTAAATCAATCCATCCAATCAAACATCTGGCATACATTAGGTACCTAATGTGTACCAGTCACTGAGAGAGACACTATGGATTCAAGAAAAACAACAAAACAAAACAATCCTTGACCTCAAGGAGCTTGCATTCTATCAAAGACCAAAAGTCCATTAGTATTAGTATATACACAATATATGAGGTAAATTTTTAAGTGTGGTAGAGTAGAGGAACTACGAGCAGCTGAGGAAATTGAGAAAAAATTCATGTGGAAGGTGTTAGGGAGGACAGCAAAGTGGAACAGTGGGTAAAATTCTGCACTTGAAGTGAGGAAGACTCATCTTTGTGAGTTCAAATCTGTTTTCAGGTACTTACTATCTGTGTGACCCTGGGTAAGTCACTTAACCCTGTTTGTATCAGTTTCCTCATCTGTACAATGAACTGGAAAAGGAAAAGGCAAACCACTCCAATATTTTTTTTCCCAAGAAAACCCCAAATGGGGGGGGGAGTGAAAAATTGGACTTTACTGAAATGACGGAACATCAAGAACTATGGAATTTTAAGAGCTGGAGGTGCTAAAAAGAAAGTATTCCAGACTTGGGGGACAGCGGGTACAAAGGTACAAAGGTGAGATATAGGAGTGCTGTAAGTAGGAACAGTAAGGTGTCCCGTTTGATTGATTCATGTGATGAAGAGTAATGCACAATAGGGTTAGAATGGCAGCTTACTGGAAGAGTTTTCCATAGCTAATGCAGAGGACCACTTGGAGTCTGAGGGTTCTGAGAAAAAAAATGTTTCCTAAAAAACAATTTGGATCACCCTCGGGTAAAATGATCCATTGCCTGTAGGGAAGTTCTTTGGGTCTCAAAAACTCCTTATTTAAGCCACAGAAGTAGTCCTTATATATCCTTTGCCCAAAGCTGGATTTCAGAAAAATGCAAGTGGGACAAAGTTAAATCCAACTATACCAGGACTCCTGTACAAAATCCTAGTTTACAGCAATGCTTATTGGTGATGTGCAGATGGGAAGGTAAGTCAAACTGTTCCGGGCCTATTAGCATCCTGGACTACAACAGGTAGGTTAGAATCAGACTGTGAGGGACTTTATATGATAAATAGAGGTATTTGTAATATAAATCCCTATGCCATATACACTAACATCTATATATGCACATATATGTACACACATATATACACATAAACACATCTTCAAATACATATATAAATATATGTACATATGTGTAGGTATATATATATATATACTAAATGCATGCATACATACATATATATATATATATATAGAAAAAATTAACGATATTTGTATAATCCTTTATCTGATAGTGAGCTGGCCTTGATGTTAGCAAGACCTGGGTATGCACATCTTAACTATGTGACCTTGGGTACTATTCTAGACAACTCTCTCAAACTATAAACTGTAGAGACGATGACAACTTGTATTGATAGAGGGAATTCCTGTACTCCATAGCACTCTATAGAGGGATTGGTATAGGAACTACAAGTTCCTGTATCAGTCAAATCATAACTCTAGGCTTTATTCCTATCCTTAGTCTTTATATATATACACATACATACATACATATGTGTATACGACCATAGATAAGAAAAAACAGCATAAAAGAGAATATGGATTAATTGGGCTGTATAAATGGAACAAATTTTGATATGTGTCAAAAGGGACTAACTTATTATAAGGGATAAAAAGTTGATATATCGTTAATGTATATCTATATCCTAAATATTCTTATTTTATGTAATTATGATGAAGTGATTTGTGACATGAGAGACACTGGCATAAGACCGCCTAACATGGTGTGCCTTCATCAGAAAGGTGCTATGGGCAAGGCAGAATTGAAGCAGCTAAAAGAAATGTGAGATACACACATTTAGAGATTCCACCTCAAATGTTCACATGGACGATTTATTCCTGAACTGTAGGAGAGCATTCCAAACTGATATTGATCTGATCATTCATAGCAGGATACACTGTAACTTGACTGATACATAAAAATGATACTGATATCATTTTGGTCCTCTTTGAGAATGAAGGATAACGAACTAACTATTCTGATTTTATATTTATTTTATTTTGTTATTTGTACTTGTTGAAGTTAGTGTATATATATATAATTATTAAAATGCAATGTGCTAATAAACAGACACATCTACACACATATGCACACCTCTACATTTACACAAATATGTAAACTTCATATAGTCAATTTTACAATTTTTTCACCACTGAAAGTTGCTTCCTTCCACACAGTTTCTATTCAACATAAAATGGAGGTAACCTTGGATTCTTAAAGACTTACTTCATTTCAATCTGCTCCCAAACTTTAGTGGACTTCCTAGGGTTAATTGTTTCATATACTTCATGTGCAGAAAAGGGTAGGAGCTTTTAAAGAGCAGTCACCAAAGGACCACAGGACTTTCTACCTGTGGAGAATCTGGTGATACATACAACACACATGACTTAAAATTAAGTACATACACACAAGATCAGCGATACAGATATGAAAGTGGACTTTCAGAGTCTACCTAGGTCATTTTGTAGATAGTCCTAATAACCTATGGAAGACTATTCACTTTTATAGAGAATCTCATTATAAATATAATAGATCCAATTAAAGTTAAATACACACACATGTATACAAGATCAGAGACCCAGAGTTAGAATCTGAGTCCACTTAGGTCATTGTAGAAGAGGAAAATGAACCCCAAAGACCTATGGAGGGCCATTTCTTTTCACTTATAGAGAATCTGGTTACCCATACAACAAACCTGACTTAAAATTAAAACTTGAACTTGGTAGGTCATCTAGGTTATTTTACAGATGAGGAAAGTGAATCCTAAGATGGTCAGGTGATTTATTCAAAGTTATGTAGTGCCTAAGTCTTTAAGGTAGATTCTGAATCCATATCCTATGACTCAAGAGACAGTACTTTTTACCACTGTAACCCAGTGTAACCCTGCCTTAAAATTAAAGGGACATGCTATATTGGCAAGGACATTAGGATGGGACTGAGACCAGGGTTTTGACACCTTTTTTTCCTTGGTTGTATCCCTTTGGGAAAGTTACTTCCTGCTAAACTTCAGTTTCCTGGTACCTAAACAGGACTAGATGGCCTTTGGGGTCCATCCCATTACTAAGTAACTGGATCACTATAGAAGATGTACTTAATTTAAATCCTTGATTCCAAGGATTTTACTTTTATGGGGTTCCATTTCTTCATTGGTAAAATAAGGGATTTGGACTGGATGATGTTGAAGGTTCCTACCAGCTGATATTCTGTGTAATTTTATATGTAACATTTGCCAAAAAAATAAGCTCCATCAGTTTCTACTAGTCTGGAAGCCTTGAGTACAATCCAGGAACCGACTCCACTCATTTGCTGGTGTGGAGTGGATGGATGGACTATACCATCCAAGTGAGAATGGCTCATTATCTGAAGGTTGGCCACTGAGTGATGGATTTGTTGACTATGGCAACTGGTGGAAAGGTTAAAATGTTTATTGTCCATGAAAAAAAACATACTTGTAAGTATAAGACCATGGATCATTCAAAGCATCAGAGTAATAAACCTATTATACTGATTTTCCTACTAAAGTCATCCATGGATAGGTTAGATCACCATAGATAAGGCCAGTCTTATATGTAGGCAAATGTTAAAGCCTAGCACTTATATAGCTTTTTAAGATTTGCAAAGCATTTTATATACATTATACCATTTGATTCCCTATAAATACTTTGAGAATTAGGTGTTATTGTTGTCTCCATTTTAGAAATGAGGGAACTGAGGAAAACAGGTTAATTGACTTGCCCAGAGTCACATAATTTACAGATTTGAACTCAAGTCTTCCTAACTATAAGTCCAGGACTCTAGTCACTGTACGATCCAGCGGCCAAAGGAGATAAAACTAGGCATTTGTCTCTGGGAAGTGAGTCAGAGGGTACTCAAAGAGTTATCTGGAACCAAATGTTCCCCTCATAGGTCCTACTTTAATTCTTACTTGGGAATTAAAGCATTGAAAATTGTTAAATTTCAAATATTATCTGGGACAGGGAAAAGCACATTAAGTCATTTATAACAATAGCTAGGATTTCTATAGTACTTTTAAATTTTCAAAACTCCTCATAATTGTTATTTATTTTATCCTCACAACAATCATGGGAGTCAGGTGATATTTAATGGCTGCTTTACAGATGATTTGACTGATGCTTACAAGACTTAAGTGCCTTGCCTGGTGTCATGCAACTGGTATCTGAGATAGGTGATAAACAGATCTTCTATTCATTTAGCCTTGAGTACAATCCAGGAACCGACTTCACTCATTTGCTGGAGTGGAGTGGATGGATGAACTATACCATCTAAGTGAGAATGACTCATCATCTGAAGGCTAGCCACTGAGTGATGGATTTGTTGATTATGACAACTGGCTTGCAATGTTTATTGTCCATGAAAAAAAGTACTCATAAGTATAAGACCCCAGATCTTTCAAAGCATCAAAGTAATAAAGCTCCAGGTCCATTAGTCTATCTTCACTGCATTATCTAACTGCCTCAGTCTTGGATTAAAACATTAGCTAGTCACTTAGCATTAACCTGAAAGGATGGGGTTGGAGGTTGAGAATATGGGGATATTAGAGTTGTGGGGGGGGGGAAGCAGGGGTGCATTATGGGTAAGTAGAAAGTGGGATGATGGGATTGGACACTTGACAGAGAAGAAGAGATACCCCAAACTTTGCCTACTTTACAATTTTGTTTCGCATATCCTTCATTCTCCTTCAAACACCTTTAAATATCAGTGTATTGAAACTTATTCTCAAATTCTTCTGTCTTTTTGTTCAAACGCAGATAAAAAATAATTAAAAATGAAGAGCCCAGGTGCCTTAGATTAAGTGTTGTTTCATTTGGCAAAGCAATGACTCTAAAAAGAAATTTCATTTTTTCTGCCAATAAAATAAGATAGCAGGTGTCAAAGTAAGCCAGAGCAAATTTTTTCCCCATATTAAAGATTCACTAAAATAGAAAGGATAAGGAGAGTGACTCTCATTAGTGACAGAAAAGTCCTTCAAGTAAGTTTCATTTTGTAATTCTTGAAATGCACATGGTTTTGTTGTTTACTAGGCATATATGCCCTTGGACAAGTAGCTTCAACCTTCTGGTCTCAGTTTCCCTATGGGCAAAGTGAGGGTGTTAGACTACATGTTCTCCAAAACCCCATCTACCTCAAATAGTGATGGAGACTTGTCCTATGATTTAATTGTAATAGGAAACTCTCAGGTGAAGAAGCTCCTTGTTCCCATGCACATTAGCATTTTCTCGCCACTTAGAATTTCAGAGAGTTCTCTAGGGCAGAGAGAGGCCAAGGGACATGACCAGGATCAGATAGTTGAGATGTGTGAGAGGTGAGAACTGAAACAAGACCTTCTTGGTTTTGAGGCTGGCTTTCTATATATACACCTCACTGTTTTTAAATAGAAGTATTTTCATTAGTAATAACATACTTCAAGAATATGTATTTTCATCACAGTGGTTAATTGTTTCACCTTAAACATTCCTCATCCCTGGAAGGATTAGTGATTAGCAGAGAGTCTCGGTGAGTTCATATGACTAAATAAAAATTAATCATGTGACAACATTTACAATGAATTTCTCTCACCTTGTCTGGTTCTCAGTCCATGAACATATAGTCCCCTTTATCTGAGATTCTGCTTTGCTGGAATATGCTTCAAGAATTCAGGACCAGAGGAAGTCATTCTTTGGAAGTAAAATCAAATTCATTAGCAAATCTTGAATCAGTATCCTAGAGGTGAAGATGGAAAAGAACTGAATGACTATCTTGTCCAACTCTTTCCTTTTCCAGATAAAGAAACTATCCCAGGGAGTCTGGGTGAATTGTCCAAAGTCACACAGGTAGTAAGCATCACAGGAGGGATCTTAATTCATGTTCTCTGACTCAAAAACCAGCATTATTTCTGCTGTATCAATAAATTGTAGAGCTAGTGAACCTTCAAAACTGCAGACAAAAATGTGAAAGTAGTTAAAGCAAAATGAGTAAGAGTTTAAATTGGATATAATCTTGGGTTTCCAGAGTCAGAGAATTGGAATAATTCAACTACTTCACGGGATTCAGGATGGGCACCAATCAGGACCAACTTCAAGCATCTGTGATTTAATTGTTGAGGCCTACACTACTAAGTCTTTGGGAGTTATTAGGGGGCATTTCATCATAAAGTGATGATCAGTCTTCTGGGACTAGGCCTTTCCAAACACAGTTATGTGGATCCACAGATCATAGGCATAGAACATAGGATACAAGAATCCTGTGATATGTTCTTATTAAAATTCAAACTGCATGTTCCCACTATTCTGGAACTAATTACCATATTTTAAATGATTATCACTTCAAATAGTGCAGATTTGAATGCACATGATTCTTTTGTGGGATCATTATTCAAGACTTAGCTGTACATTTAGTAAAGTTCTTTTTAGTGTTGGGCTCTGTTCTAGTCACTGAGGGAAATTGGGACACTAATGCATTGCTGGTGCAATTGTGAACTGATCCAACAATTTTGGAGAGTAATTTGGTGCCTTTCCCAAGGGGAAATCAGACTTTACATGCCTTTGATCCCACAATACCACTACTAGGATTGTATCCCAAAGAGATCACAAAAAACAGAAAAGGACCCATATGTACAAAAAATATACATGACAGCTCTTTTTGTGGTGGCTAAATATTGGACATTGAGTAAATTCTATAAGCTAGGGGATGGCTGAAGAAATTGTGGTATATGAATATAATGAAATGGTATTTTGTTAGAAGAAATGAGAAAGACAGGCAGAAATAAGCAATAAGAGTAAAGAAATATAATAATATAATATAATATAATATTAATAATATATAAGAATTTTAGAAATAAGCAATAGGAATATAAGAAAATAAGAAATAAGCAGGCAAATTTCAGAAAAGCTTGGAAAGACTTACATGAATTGATCCTAAGTGAAGTGAGCAGAACTAGGAAAACATTGTACACAGTAACAGCAACAACAGTAACTCTTCTTAGCAATACAATGATCTAAGACAATTCCAAAAACTCATGATAGATGATGCTGTTCACATCCAGAGAAGAACTGGTAGAGTCTGAATGTTGATCAAAGAATACTATTTGGTTATTTTTCATTTTCCTCTTGTATCTGTTTCTTCTTTCACAACATGACTAATATGGAATACGTTTAACATGATTACACTTATATAACCTATATCAGATTTCTTGCCATCTTGGGTAGAGAGAGAGGAGGGAGGAAGAGAGGGAAGGAGGGAAAAAAATTTGGAACTCTGCCATTAAAAAAAGAATGTTGAAAAATATTTTCAAGCAATTTGAAAAAAAATACTGATCACATAAAAAGGGAAATAATTCCCTAAATATTAGAATTAGACAAGTGGAAGCTAATAACTTTATGAGACACCAAGAAATAACAAAACAAAATACAAGAATGAAAAATAGAAGAAAATATGAAATATCTCATTTGAAAAATAACTGAAATGAAAATTAGTTCCAGGAAAGATAATTTAACAATTGTTGGACTACCTGAAAGTTATGATAAAAAAAAGAACCTAGACATCATCTTTCAAGAACTTATACAGGAACAATACCTTTATATTTTAGAAGTAGAAGGCAAAATAGAAATTAAAAGAATCCATTGATCATATTCTAAAAGAGATCACAAAATGAAAACTCAGATGTATTATAGATAAATTCCAGAACTCCCAGGACAAGGAGAAAATTTTGCAAGCAGCCAAAAAGTCACAATTCAAATGTTGTGGAACCACAATCAGGATAACACCAGATTTAGCAGCTTCTGCTTTAAATGATTGGAGGTCTTGGAATATGATATTTAGAAAAGGAAAAGAGTTATAATTATGTCCAAGAACCACCTACACAGCAACACTGAATATAATCCTGCAGGGGCAAAAATGGATATTCAATGAAATAGATGATTTTCATGAATTCCTGGTGAAAATACTAGGGCTGGATAGAAAATTTGACTTTCAAATAAAAGACTCAAGAGAAGCATAGAAAAGTAAAAAAAAAAATTAAAAATTTTAAGAAATAGAAATCATGAGTAATTCAATAAGGTTAAACAGTTTGCATTCCTGCATGGGAAGATTGTACTTGTAACCCCTAAAAAATTAACCAATATTAGAACAGTTAGAAAGAATATACATAGATAGAGGGTATGGGTGTGATTTGAATATGATGGGATGACATCTAAAAATAGAAAATGAAGGGATGAGAAAGAGGAATACCCTAAGAGAAGGAGAAAGGGATAGGTAAGATAGGGGCAAATTATCTGACGTAAAAGAGGCACAAAAAAGGTTTTATAGTAGAAGTGAAGATGGGTGAGGTGGGGTGGAATGTGTGGACCTTACTCTTGTTGTAGTTGTCTCAAAGAGGGAATAACATATACAATCAGTTGCCTATACAAATATCTCTTGTCTCATAATAAAGTAGGAGGGAAGGGAGATAACAGGAGGGTTTGTGTGTGTGTATGGTGTGTGTGTATGTTTGCACGCCTGTGCATGTGAACGTATGTGTGTGATGGTATAAAAGGTGGATTTAGAAAGGTAAAAGTCTGAAACAAAACACTTTTGAGAATGGGCAGGGTGAGAGGAGAGAGAGAGACAGAGAGAGACAGAAAGAGAGACAGAGAGAGACAGAGAGAGAGAGAGAGAGAGAGAGAGAGAGAGAGAGA